>NW_011495081.1:2493742-2503098 GCF_000754665.1 Bison bison bison | reverse complement strand
TTAGATATTATACATGTTTCAATGCTATTCTCCCAAATCTCCCCACCCTCTCCCTCTCCCACAGATGTAGTATTTTAAAGTGGGGGAGGTTTTGAAGTGAGCATAATCCAATCCAGAATACTACTAGGTTTTTAATTCAAGCACCAACCAAATAATTATATAGTAGAAGATTTAGAGCTATACGTTTGTTTTTAATTCAGTTCCAAATACCTATTTTGAGTATCAGGTCCAAATATTTGTCTTGTGAAAACAAATAAGTTCTTCCAGTGAAAAGCCTTCATCCATAAAAAGCACATCTCAAACAGGGAAAACTTTTCTTATTACCTATATTTTGATCACTGTTCTGTCTGAACAGATGGGAAATTCCTCCTCCTAATTCAACTGAGGGCAGAAAATTCAAATGGTAAGAGCTCTCTGGCATGATTTTAAAGAGTCTGAAACCTATCCCAGCAGCACAGTGCGGAAGTGTCCCAGCACAGGTTGGAACAGCTCCAGGTCCATCATTCCCTCCGGAGAATACCTCTGACAAATGAAGCCTTAAATGAAAGTAGGGTTAGAGGCGCAACTCTCCTGAATAGATAGCGTTATTCTCTTCTGCTTTTAACATTCTAACCTTTATGAGTAGAACTCCCAAACTGTTGATACCTAGAAATGATAGCAACATACCCCACCCTTTATAAATGAAATATATAAATGTCAGGGAGTTTTTGTTTAGCTTTGTTTTTTCCATCGGGGGTGTGTAGGGAGAGAATCTTTCATTTTTTAAAATCATCCCCACTTCAAATTCAGTAGAGATATTCCTAAAGCACGTTTCCAAACTCAATAAACTCAACCTTCTCTTTCATTTTTGTTCTGTCTCCAACCTCTCCCTATCCAAGGCAATAGATACTGGTTTGTTTCTGTTTGCTCATGGAAGAAGTATTAACAAGAAGAGACCATTCAAATTTCTTTGCTCCCACAATCTCTCTCACACAAATTCACACCAATGCCATGACCCAGAGAGAAGTAATAAGAAAGAAGAGGGTAACAGGTAATAACAGGAAAGAGAAAAGAATCAGTAACAGTAAAATATGGACCAAGCTGAAGAAAGACCAGTACTATACTGCTGCTGCTGCTGCTAAGTCGTTTCAGTCGTGTCCGACTCTGTGGACCCCATAGACAGCAGCCCTGTACTAGTGCATTATAATTACCAAATTGAAAAATGAAAATATTTCCAGGCAAAGTACTTTGTGGACCTTTTGACATGAAGGAGCACTGTAGGAGACTGGAGGGTGTGTGAAGAATAGGGATTAAGCCTTTCAATTAAGGTTGATTCAATTAAGGTTTGATTAAGCCTTTCAAACCCAACCTGGCAAGAAGTTCAAGACTACCTGCCCAAGAGATGTATCCTAACAAATGAAAGGCCTATAATTTGTATATTTGAAATTTGAAGAGGCTACATTGGCCCTAGTCATGTAAAGAGTGTGAAAGTATCAGATATTAATCAACTTCTTTTTCTAAATTCCTCAGTTGTCTCAGTGAGTAGTTTCCATTTGTGGGGATGTTTTGTTGCCTCAGAATTTTATTTATTGACTCATTTGAGAAATGCAAATATACTTTAAGCTTTGTCTTGTTATCATGCTTTTTTGTATAGGTCCTTTTTCTAGTTAACATAATATTTCTGTTGGAAGCAAAATAATTCTGAACCATCATTTACTAGTTTGGTTTGGGTAATCCATCAGAAATACTCCAATGAAAAGAGATGGCCCTACTCTCATCATATCTTTAAGCCATCCTCAACCACTACTTGCCTGCCCCACCCCAATTATATATTGTAAATCTAGAATCATACCTTTTTTAATAATAGTCTAATTCAAAACAATTATTTAATCTATAATAGGCACAGCAGGCTGGAAGGGAAGGTTATCTGCAAAGTCACACAGAGCTGGGATCAGAACACAGGTCTCTTGATTTGCAAATCAAGAGATTTGCATGTCTAAAACATGCAAGCTACAAGAATGGCCTTGGCTAAGCTTCCTAGACTAGAACAGATTGTGTGGTTTCACCAACCCACCTCCCCACCCTCTAACACACACACACCTTGGCAACATCCATAATGCAGTACATTTTGTCATCATATTATTGTCATCTCCATATGTACCAAGCAGTGTTTATGAAATGTTTTATGAACAATGTCTAATTTAATATTAGAAAATCCTGACATAGGTTCATCAAAGTAGAAAAGGCTAAAACAATCAGAAAAGAGACTGAAGCCAAGAAGATGTGCTGGTAATAAAGCATAAAGTTACTTGAAATAAATTCAAGTTTTTGGGCTAAATAAATAGCAGCATAGAAAAAATGAAACATATTATTCCCTGCCTTAACAGTGTCTTAGCCTGATAGTCAAATTGCTTAACAATCTGGCACCAGTCTACACTTCTAATTTCATTCCCCATGTCCTTCAAAGCAGCATTATACTTTTGGGGTCCTCTTCATAAGTGCAGTAAGTTATGCATTAATGGTTTTTTCATCCCTGAGATAATGGTATGCTTAAAAACACAGAATATGAATTCCATGATAGCCACTACAGTTCTAAAAACATAATACAAACTCAAGAATACCTGTTGACTGGAATGATGACAAGTACCACAGGTAAGACAGGAAGAAACTGAAAAAGGTAACAATAAAATCAAGGATACTGAATACCTTGCTGACTGAAGAAACATGGTCGTCTATTTGTCAACATAAAGACTGATAAGGAGAAGCTACTTTAGCTTACTTATAAAAAGCCAAAGACTTTGGTAGGCTCTTTTTTTACAGAAGTGTTAATATGGCTCCAACTATTACATGATTAAATAATCTTGGCAGAACATAGTATTGGTAAGTAAACTGACTCCAGATTTAGAGAGAGGGCAAACGGAAGTGGGGAGAGAAAAGGAGGGGAGTCAAGAAGTAAAGAGATAAACAAGAAATACACCAGGGAATGGAGATTTACTCCCTCTTAGTATGAGTTCTTGAGAATGAAAAATGTCATACCTTTGAAGAGATCAGCATAAGATATTGTAATGAGGCTCCCATAACCTACTGAACTTTAGATGTCATAAAATGCTAGAAAATGGAGTTTTTTCCTTTGCAATTTATACTTTACCAATAATTCTCTAGCTGCTTAGAATCCCTAATAAAACTCTAAACACCCAGTTAATAATATTTAAATATCACAATTTTGCTAGCAGAAGAGGAAAAACTATATACCAAGACATGACTCAAGGGGGAAAAAAAAGACAAGGAATTAGTAAAGTGGTGTCACCAAGTCATGAGCAAAAAATACAACAAGGCTGGGTAAGAAGACTAAAAAAAAAATCCTTCAGGTGGGGTGGGGGAAGAATGAAATAGATGAGGGAAATTAAGAGGTACAAACTTCTAGTTATAAAATAAACAAGTCACAGGGATGAAACGTACAGCACAGAAAATATACTCAATAATAATACCATTGTATGGTGATAGATGGTAACTAGACTTATCAGGATGATCATTTTGTAATGCATAAAAATATGAAATCACTATATTGTATAACAGTAAACTAACATAGTGTCATAGGTCCATTATACATCCAAAAACAAACTTGAGAAAAAGAGATTACATTTGCAGTTATGGAGGGTGTGGGGGAGTTGGTAATTGGACGAAGGCAGGGCAACGGGATAACTTTCAGTGACAAACTGAGTAAGTACTAGCGACACAATGTAGAACATGATTACTATAATTAACATTGATATATGTTATTTATGAATGTTAGGAGACTAAATCCTGACTTCTCATCACAATTTGTATCTATATGAGATGATGGATGCTCACTAAAATTGTGGTAAACACTTCATGATGTAAGTCAAACCATTATCCTGTACATCTTAAACTTATACAATGCTATATGTCGATTGTATCTCACTAAAACTGGAAGAAAAAGAGAAAAATCTGTTGACCCTCAGAAAGGTGAGACTAACTGGAGATATTCTTAGACAAGAGTGTGCAATTCAGCATCTCCCAATATTACACATGCAGAGCATTAAGTTCTCCAAGCATATTAACAACGTTTTTGAAAAACAGATAAGAAAGAGGTGGGGTCAGGGGAACCCTTTGGTTAAATAAGTTTGTACAATGGGCTACACAAAGTTAAAAACATTTCGCTTTTTTCCCCCCCAGGATTCTTAAATACTAGTGTATAATAAGAATCTCCAACAGAAGGGTGGATTTTCCTATGTTTCTAAAACTTAACCATAGAATTTTTTAAAGCCCATCTCATTAGAACAGACTTAGAATAAAGTGAATGAAAAACCAAAAGGTCAAATGGTTGCTGTTGTTCTTACACGTTTCTAAGGAGTGAAAGAACAAAGACCATTGACTAGAGTCCAACAAATCTAAGATCATATTGATTATAAGATACAATATTAATATATACTATGAAAAAAAATGCAGTCAATAAATTATGACATGTCATTAATTGTAAAATATGTCTCAATTTCAAATAACTTCAAAAGTAATATTTAAGTGCTCATGCACAGTTGTTCGGTCATGTTCAACTCTGCAATGTCATGGACTGTAGCCCACCAGGTTCTTTTGCCTATGGAAATTTTCAGGCAAGAATACTGCGGTGGGTTGCCATTTCCTCCTCCATGGGACCTTCCCCATTAAGGAATCGAAACTGCATCTCCTGCACTGACAGGTGAATTCTTTACCACTCTGCCAAATATTTAAGAGGAATGATTAAAAGACTGTAATCCACTTACTGTCATGCGCTGTGCTTAGTTGCTCAGTTGTGTCCGACTTTTTGCAACCCCATGAACTGTAGCCTGCCAGGCTCCTCTGTCCATGGGGCTTCTCCAGGCAAGAATACCGGAGTGGGTTGCCATTTCCTCTTCCAATTTACTGTCATATAGATTGTCTATTGTATATGTAGATCAAATAATTTCTTAAATTTCCTTTACAAATTTGGCACAAGACAGCACTCTAATGTGTTGCCATAAATTGCCTAATGTATTTATTACACAGATTTGTTGAAGACTTTCAATAAGTTACTAGCTGGGCTTCAAGTTCCACATTTGTTTATGGTTAAATAATTCCCATCTTCCAGGGACACTGAGAGGATTAAGCACTTAATATGTGAGTTCCCTTCTCTTTCTTCTTTTGTTTTCCCTCTCAGTAATTAACCCTAGCACTTTATCATCTTGCCAGAACATTTTTGATCACTTTAGCCAAAATACCTTCCTGGTCTTGATTTCCTGTTTAATCTTCTGTAAACATGAAGAACACCTAATCAATCCCCCTTTTATACAAATAAAAGTACTTTCAAACAAATATGACCACAATGAAGAAACAGACTATTTCAAAACCATATCATTTTTAATAAGTTTATGAATGTCAAATTAATGCAATGTAAAGGAAACTAACCAAGCCATTTAATTTGTTTTTCTTAAATAAAACACATAATGTTTCATGAGACATCAGGCTTTTATTTGACAAATCAATATACAATTATTGTATGAACTAGTTTCTATGGAGCATAAAAGACTTCTCTCATGGACTGATAAATCAGCAAGCTAAAAAGAGAAGGGACTGAATAAATAATTTTTAAGGGAAAAAAGCATCAAGCAAGGGAGAAATTAAAGACACATGAAACAGGGTTAATAAAAGGGATTTTAAAAAATCAACATAGTAACTATAGGTCTATTCAACAGACCAAAAAAAAAAAAAATCATAAAGCAAAACAAAAACTAAATACCAAATAACAATTAAGCAACTTGCCAAAAAACAAAATACTTTGGTGGGATGTCAATCAGTAACACTGAGCTGACAACTGTGCCTTAATTAATTTTGAAACTGTTTCCAATTAGTTAGTATAGAACACTAGAGGCTTCATGCTGCCTATGACTCAGTGCACTGACTCATCCACCAAAACTTTTCTTACAGAAGAAATATCCAAGCACCCGCCAGGATGCAAGATCAAAAGGAAAGAAGGTTCACCAACCTTCTTAGTTAAAGGCCTGTGATAAATTTAGATGACCGGAAGGATATGGAACAACTTTCCAGAAAGGTTTAATAGTCAAAAATAACTTGAAAAGTTTGATTTGTTAACAAAACAATGAAAATATATTCTTTAAAATTGCTACTGCAAATATCTCTATAAAGAATGCTATTTGTTTTTTAAACTATATAGATGACATAAATAATATAACCAATATTTATTAAAGTGTTTAATTAAATTCACCAATTCATCATATATAAATATCCCATGTTTCGTACCTTCTTAAAACAGCAGTGGAAACAAAATTTAGACATGAACAAGAGCCTAAAATCACCATATATATTTAGCCCATTGAAGATCTCTTATTTTTTTTCAGATTTAGTTTATCCTTAGTGTGATCCAAGATTATTGGCCTTTCTAGAATTAATAAAAATGTCTTAAATGGTTCTTCAAAATAACTATAAAGTACAATATAAACAAAAAGAATGCAAGTAACTACATTTCCTTCCTTTTATTACAAAATTTATCTCTACTTAAGTCAAACATTTCATTAAATCACAGTTGCATATAGGTAACTATTTCTGAAATAGTTTAGAAATATTTTGGGGCTGGGAGAGAGAAAAAAGAGCAATGAAAGACTACTACTCCCTTCAGGAAAAAACAAAGACCCTTTATTCAGAAACTGGAACCTAGGGGAGGGGCTGCTTAGCAGGACTCAGCCAGTCCTAATATTCTGGAGAGCCTAGGGGATCCATGGAGAGAAATCAAGTTAATAGCAAGTTAGTTCCTAAACAAATTGTCAATAAGAGATCCATTTTGCTGTAAAAATCCATATGTAATTTTTTAATGCCTTATGATTAAAAAATAATTAAAATGACTTACAAAGACAAGTTAGTTCAGAAAGTAAAAAAGCAAGGAAATGCAGAGAGAAAAGGTTCAAAGATGGCAATGAAGACAAGAAATAAAAAGGTGAAATTGAAATCGGTAGTAAGCTTACTCAAAACACATGACATAAAACATTTATGCTAGTTGATAAAGGCAGACCACAAAATTTATGAGTTTCCTAGAAGCCACTGAAAAGAGAGAAACATATGCAGTTGCATCATTTGTCATATCCACAAAAATTTAAACTCATACACAAACACATACACACAAACCACAGTCATTCAAAATGCTTCCTTGCCACTGTACCTTGAAAAAAAAATTCCGATCAGTCTTCATAAAGAAATCACAGAAAACTAACTTCTCTTACCTTCTCTTCCACCCTTACCGTGAATATAACAATGAGTTTAAAAGTTGTGTTACTTTTAATATTCCTCAATATAAGCAATGGAATAACACAGCGAGGCATGATTCAGTTAAACCGATTCTAAGAACGTGAAAACGACATGGCCCAAGTACACTGCAGTCCTTCATAAATTTTATTTCCCCAAACTTTTTATAGGTATTAGGTGGCTGAGAGTTCAAAGTCGTAATCTAAGACAAGAACCTGGAGTCTAGCTATTTTATGGTATTTGCAAAAGAACAAGTCTATATATTTTGACAGTAAGCTAAATGGCAAAAGAAATGTGGCTGATGTACACATAGGAAGCCAAACGAATCTAATGAGAACATTTGCTTGAATTAATTAAACAAGTGCTTAATGAGCTTCATTACATAAAAGATAAGGTAGTACTTAGTGGGGTTACAATGTTGAACTTGTCTACCATCCTCCTACAGCACAGTTTAGAGTGCTGGGGACCACATGCAATTAAATAACTAATTACAACAGTGATAAAGACAATAATAAAATTGAGTGGCTGCTGGAGAAGCACCTAACCT
The DNA here is from genome assembly GCF_000754665.1 of Bison bison bison. Lineage (NCBI taxonomy): Eukaryota > Metazoa > Chordata > Mammalia > Artiodactyla > Bovidae > Bison > Bison bison. The sequence continues at coordinate 2,495,282 of NW_011495081.1, read as the reverse complement.
GGAAATGAAATGTTAAAAAAGGCCTTCCAAAGAAACTCCCATCTAAGCTGAGACCTGAGACCTGAAGCAGCAGTTAGCTCAGGGCTCCCAGGCAGAAGTTAACAGAAATCCCCATCAGTCCTCCTCTAGGTTCAGTTTCCTTGCCCGAACCATTAAATGATGGAGCTACATAAGGATCGGGACACTTTCATTCACTCAAAGATCAAGGCAAAAAATAACTGAATAAGCCCATGACTTCAACTTTTACTTACACGCTGATAACTAGGTGGCCTGACAAAAATCAGTAATGTGTAACTATTCTCAGGTGTTCTGTGACTATTTTCTTCCTAAATCATCAAAAAAAAGTCTGGCTTTGTGCTCCGAGTTTCTTTCCCTATACTACACTGTAAGCTTTGTGGTATGTTGTCAAAACAGGAAAACACAGTTACATTAAATAATGAAGAACAAAGAAGATGAAGGATGAATCAGAATAAAAGTTAGCTTGGATGGGAGCATAGGGGTAGCTTCTTTAAGAGTTTTGAAAAAACAGATGGTTACAGCCGCTGCATTTGATGAAGACAGAAGATAAGAAAAGGAACGAGAACAATATTAGAAAGTATTCCTGGGAATTAAGAGTTCCAGTCATAGTTTTGAGAAATGCATACAAAACTTACATTATTTTGAAATAATTTTGTTTTAATGAATCATGTTCTTTTGACCACAATACTCCTCAAAGACTGCAACACATGCAGGCTTCAGCAATATGTGAACCGTGAACTTCCTGATGTTCAAGCTGGTTTTAGAAAAGGCAGAGGAACCAGAGATCAAATTGCCAACATCCGCTGGATCATAGAAAAAGCAAGAGAGTTCCAGAAAAACATCTATTTCTGCTTTATTGACTATGCCAAAGCCTTTGACTGTGTGGATCACAATAAACTGTGGAAAATTCTGAAAGAGATGGGAATACCAGACCACCTGATCTGCCTCTTGAGAAATTTGTATGCAGGTCAGGAAGCAACAGTTAAAACTGGACATGGAACCACAGACTGGTTCCAAATAGGAAAAGGAGTTCGTCAAGGCTGTATGTTGTCACCCTGTTTATTTAACTTATATGCAGAGTACATCATGAGAAACGCTGGACTGGAAGAAACACAAACTGGAATCAAGATTGCCGGGAGAAATATCAATAACCTCAGATATGCAGATGACACCACCCTTATGGCAGAAAGTGAAGAGGAACTCAAAAGCCTCCTGATGAAACTGAAAGTGGAGAGTGAAAGAATTGGCTTAAAGCTTAACATTCAGAAAACGAAGATCATGGCATCCGGTCCCACCACTTCATGGGAAATAGATGGGGAAACAGTGGAAACAGTGTCAGACTTTATTTTTCTGGGCTCCAAAATCACTACAGATGGTGACTGCAGCCATGAAATTAAAAGACGCTTACTCCTTGGAAGGAAAGTTATGACCAACCTAGATAGCATATTCAAAAGCAGAGACATTACTTTGCCAACAAAGGTTCGTCTGGTCAAGGCTATGGTTTTTCCTGTGGTCATGTATC
>NW_011495081.1:2484013-2493608 GCF_000754665.1 Bison bison bison | reverse complement strand
TCATGCAAAGAGTTGACTCATTGGAAAAGACTCTGATGCTGGGAGGGATTGGGGGCAGGAGGAAAAGGGGACGACAGAGGATGAGATGGCTGGATGGCATCACTGACTCGATGGACATGAGTCTCAGTGAACTCCAGGAGTTGGTGATGGACAGGGAGGCCTGGCGTGCTGCGATTCATGGGGTTACAAAGAGTCGGACACGACTGAGCGAATGATCTGATCTGATCTGATGAAATAAATCTGACAAGTTCTTATCTCATGCTCAGACTTCTCTGAGTTCCCGAACAATTTATCCAACTAGTCCTTGAAACTCCACGTTAGCTATGTGAAAAGCATGCAAAAAATGTCCAAAACAAAATAGAAATTTTCCTTAAAAAATCTGAGTCTTCATGCAGCCAATGACAAGGTCGTACACCTACCTCCCTTAACAGCTTCATCCCACTTCACCTCTCATGTCTAGCTCTTCATCACCACATTCTGTTTATTTTTAATACAAAACCTCTCAAATCTGCCTACTTTGCTCCCTCTAAACTACCACCACTCTATCAAAATCTCTTTAAATAAATTCAATTACTTTCTAACTGGTCTCCTTGCATCCACCTTTACACAGCCTATTCCCAGCCTATAACCTATAATCTATGCTCACAAAATGTTGTTACAAAATACATATCTAATCTAGTTTACCCACATCTCCTGCTGAAAACTTTTCAATGGATTCCCACTGTTTTTCAAATAAATATCAAAATCCTTAATATAGTCTCAGGCCTACCATTTTCTGACAAAGACGTCATCTCTTTCCATCTCTTCTCTGATGTCTACTTTTAGCCAATCAGTTGGTCCTCAGGTTTTCCAGAAGTGCTCTGTTTTCTCCCACAATAGATTTCATGTGCTATCTCTGGCAGGAATGTTCTTTCCTATTCTTTAGACCTAAGCTCATAAGCCTTTTCCAAATGCCCGTACTAAATCAGAAGTCTATTTGCCACTCTCACAAAGGTACATGCCTTTCTCTAATGGCAATTATCACAGATGAAACTGTTCTTATTTGTGTATATTATATCTCTGTGTTCTGTTACAAATTACCCTAAATTAAAGGGTTTAAAACAATAAACATTTATTATCTCACCGTTTCTATGGGTCAGGAATATAGAATTATCTGGCTTGGGGTCTCTCTTAGGATGCAGTAACAGGGTCAGCCAAGGTTGCATTCCTCTGAAAGCTTGTTCAAGCTAGAAGATCTGCTTTCAACAGAACTCATTCACCTGGTGCTGGTTGTTAGGAGACCTCAGTTCCACTCCATGTAGGCCTCTCCATGGGTTGCTTAAGCATCCTAATGGCATGGAACTGGCCTCTCAAAGCAAGTAATAAAAGATACAGCACACTTTCTTTTCTGACCTAGCCTTTGAAATGAAAAGCACCATAATTTCTTAACATCTTATTAGTCACACTGGTCAACCCAATTCATCATGGAAAGGAACTGTGAAATAATACGAACACCAGGGAGTAAAAATCAATGGAAGCCATCTTGTGGACACTGGCTATAATAGTATGTTAACTGATCTGTTTTTAAATCTTCTAATAGATTAAACTCCAAGACCTAGACTGAAGTGACTATAGTTGGCCTGAAATTACCTTAAGTCTTATGCTTAATCTGAGTCACAGCTCCCATCCTGAAGGCACCCTATTTCCTGCCTTGTTCCAAAAACATCCTCTTGAAAGCATTCTACACCTGCTTCTCTCCCTTCAACAACTATTTCTAGCCCTACTACTTCAAGAGACACTTCTTCAGTCAATTTTTCTAAATATTCCAAGAAAGGAAAACTTACAAAATTTCATATCCTGAGATTTACCTTTTATCTTTTTCTAAATCAGATTACTCTTAAATAATATTCCCAGATAGGATTTTGTTATGACATATTTTAACAAATATTATATACTAAAACTTTTTATTTTGTAAAATTTAGAAGTTGCACTTAATTTCGTTATGCAACATTATTCCAGTATGTTTATGGACTTCCAAATCTGAAATGAAAATTGAAAATTAAAAAGTACAATTTACCGTTTAATCATATCAAACTTTTGTTGATTTTTGGAATACTTATTAATTCATTGGAGGCTTCCCTGGTAGCTTAGTGGTAAAGAATCTGCCTGCCAGTGCAAGAGATGAGGGTTCGATCCTTGGGTCAGAAAGATCCTATAGAGAAGGAAATGGCATCGCGCTGCAGTATTCTTGCGTGGGAAATCCCATGGACAAAGGGGCCTTGTGGGCTACAACTCATGGGGTCACAAAACAGTCAGACATGACTTAGTGACTAAACAACAACTAATTCAACAATTTATTCAAATAAAACATACTAAAATTATAGTTGAATGCAATGGGGAAGGAAAAGTTTGGTGTGTTTTTTTTTTTTCCACAAAACTTTTCAGGAACTTGTAAAACAAATGAGCAAACAAACAAACAAAAACTACTTTATTGTGTGTCAAAGAAAGAAATAATTCTCATTTAATGTACCACATGACACACCAAAGTAAAATTTCAAAGACAGATAACTGAACAACTCACTTTACGGCAAATAAAAACGCATTTATAGTTTATGAAAATCTCATAGGAATCTCCTTCCACAAGATGAACTTAAAAGTAGCTGAAATTAACTTTTTAATTGATTTAATGGTTCATTTCTGAGATTATTAAGGGCCCATTATAAAAGAAAAAGACTAGACTAAGACTAAGTAATATATTAAGATTAGACATAGACTAAGTAATATATTTGGAGAAGGCAATGGCACCCCACTCCAGTACTCTAGCCTGGAAAATTCCATGGACGGAGGAGCCTGGTAGGCTGCAGTCCATGGGGTCGCCAAGAGTCTGACACAACTGAGCGACTTCACTTTTTTTCATTTTCATGCATTGAAGAAGGAACTGGCAACCCACTCCAGAGTTCTTGCCTAGAGAATCCCAGGGACGGGGGAGCCTGATGGGCTGCCATCTATGGGGTCGCACAGAGTCGGACACGACTGAAGCGACTTAGCAGCAAGTAATATATTAAGGTTAAGGGACAAAAACAAATCGGATTTTATGAAGCATCTAACTTCTCTCACATAAAAATTATGTATTTGATTGGCCAAAAAGTTCATTCAGTTTTTTCCATACCATAGTACAGAAAAAACTCAAATGAACATTTTGGGGAACCCAATATACCTTAATGTAAAAGAACGTAACTTAATAAAGAGATGCTACACATACATATGCACGCTCAGTCACCCAGTCATGTCTGACTCTTCTTGGACCTATAGACTGTAGTGTACCAGGCTCCTCTATCCATTGGATTCTCTAGGCAAGAATACTGGAGTGGTTGCCATTTCCTCCTCCAGGGAATCTTCCCAACCCAGAGATTGAACCCATGTCTCTTGAGTCTTCTGCATAGCCTGCATTGGTTGCATAGCCTGCATTGGTAGGTGAATTCTTTACCACTGAGCCACTTGAGAAGCACGCATGCATATATTCATGGTTATAATTACATAGCACCATTTAAGTCAGGTATGTGACCACTGACTGTAGTATTCCATTTCAAGAGCATGAGGAAGGGCGAGAAAGAGAATTAAAAAACTTGAAAAGTTAGCAGTATAAATCAGAACTATAATTTATAGAATATTTACTATGTACCAGATAAACTTCACACATATGTTTGTACTTAAACATTTATTAACACAATATTTTAATGAGGTAGGAACTATAATTATCCCCATTCTCAGATGAAAATTGAAGCACAGATAGTGTAATTTGCTTGTGGTCATGTAAGTAATCAGCAGAAGAGTTTCAGAGCCCACACTCTAAACCACTGCACCACACTGCCTCACTTCTCAACTATTCAAAATTTTCAACAACCTCCTTGAACCCCCACTTCAGTAATATCTATAAACAATTTTCTGATTTACAGATATTGTCTTTGACATCACCTGAAAATAAAGGCACTCAGACCAGATTCATCTCAATTTTTCTGACCCATTACCTATAAATTTATCTTCAATCACACCTGTCCTCACTTCAAGTCTCTCCTCCACTCAAGGCCAATCTTGTACTGTGCTACTGAACCAAGACTCTCCTCCAGCTTTTATATGACATCCATTCTCCTGTTATCTTCAAACTTTCACTCTGGCCAGCTCTATCCTCACAGAAATAAGGAGGATAACTGCCCACCTACTTTCCTACCCTCCTAACCACCCACAGACATACACGCACATACATACATACATAAAAACCTCCCTCTATCTTCCTTTCTTGCCTGGGAAATCCCACGGACACAGGAGCCTGGTGGGCTACAGTCCAAAGGGTCGCAAAGAGTTGGATACGACTGAGCAACTAAGCACATCTTCCTTTACTCATCCAAATCTTTTCCTATCAACTTATACTTGCTCTCTCTGTTCCTTCCATACGGGAACCTGATTTCCAATAAATCCTTACTCTTGAAACTGCTTTTCCAAAGATAATCACTTAACTGTCAGCTTAAAACAATATTTTTTCTGAAATTTGGGTAAATTTGCCCTTGTTGATGGCTTATGTCTTAAAACCTGTATTTCCTTAGCTTATACACAACCAGTCTCCTGGATCCCTGCATACTTCTTTAACCATTTCTTCTCTGTCCTTCCTTAAGCCAACTTCTTCTATCTAGTTGTAATGCAGTAGTTTCCCCTGCATTTCCCTCTGTGGTGCACTGTGTTTTTTAACACACACACACACACACACACACACACAAACACAAACACAAAAAAAAAAACCACGAGGGAATTCATTCTCTTTTTGGCTTCAATACTGCCTTGCTGATGACGCCTTAAATAATAATTTTTAATCAGGTCTTTTTGTTTCCAACTATTCAGTCAATCAACTGCCTTTTGGACAGGAAAACTTAGATGTCCTTTAGGCATTTCAAACACACAAGCACAATATTTAATTCATCAATTTCCCCCAAACCTAACCCTCCTTCCTTATTCTTCATATCATGGAACAACATCACTCTCCGTCTCATTAGTCACACAAAAAAGAGTATAATGGTAAGTATTTCCCCCTTCATCCCATCCACTGCTACAACTGCTGATTTTTCAACTCCTTCCTTCAACACACTGATTATCACTGTTTTGTTCAGTTATTTGTTATCTTTTATCTAATATAAAACATCAGTCTCCTTGCCTACAAATTCTCCCAACATATAGCCATTGTAGCCTATAAAAAAGTGGAAATTTAGCCAGATCACTCCATATCTTAAAACTCTTCAAAGATTCCCCACTGCCACAAGAAAAGATTCCACATATCTTAACTAGCCTAATGATATTTTCTGCAAGGAAAATTACTTAAATAAAATTGTTGAGCTCTCACTTGATTGCAAAGTGAAGAAAAGGGAGCACACACACATACGTACATTCACATGTCTCCAAAATAAGTAGCATACAATCCAACTGTAACTGCTGAAAATTAACATTAGTCACAGAGCTTATCATGTAGTCCCTCCTAGAATATTTTCATTTTATAAAGACTCTTGATGACACTTATTGGTAGTAAGACCTTAAGATATAGAGATTGGTGGCAAGACTGATTCCTAGAGAACAGAATCATTCACTCAGTTCTGGCAGGAAAGAGAAAAAAGTAGCACACCCAATCTTGGCAATTTGAGAACGACAGTTTAACTAAGGAACTACTCACAAAGATGTAGACAGAGTTTAGGGAATAGAGAATGGGGAATAGTGCACAGTTTCAGAAGATCTCAAAACAACCAGAGACATTACTATTCCTAAGCCTGAAGGGCTAGAGGAGTAATGATTAGTTATATACAGAGGGCTCCCAGACAGGAGATCTGACTTTAGGGAGAGAAAAGCAGCCAACTCAAGGCAACACCAGGGAATACAGTGAATTCACTTTCCCCTCACCTTCTGATCTCCAGCTGGTATCTTAACTGGTATAATCCAATCAGAAGCCAAAGGGAAGGGGAACCAGATGATATAGTTGGTAAAGGTCAGCCTCCCAGGACACATACAGGGTGGAAAAGAATAGAGAGTGGTTCTAGAAATGTAATCAGAAGATATCTAGTGCTTTATAAAGTCAACTCTGATAACTGCAAATAATGTTACTTTGTAAGAGAACTTACAGAGGATATACCTCCAAAATCTTCATTTTCCATAGTAGGAACCAAAAAGAAAGAAAGGAAGAAACAAAAAGAAAAAAGAAAAAAAAGCAAAATAAAAACCAGTTTAAAAAAGGAAAAAGAAAGAAAAAAAATGAAAAAAAAAAAGTAAATAAACATAGTAGGAACTGAGGCTTAAATAATCAAGTAACATTTTCAAGGTCACATCATTACTCAGGAGTAACACATGGACCGGATGCCAAGGCAGGTGATAATCTCCATTTTGGTAACCTCTTGATTCCCCAACAGTGCTAGGCACATAAAAAACATTCAAAGCATACTTACTGGATTGAATTTTATAAATTCCTTTTAGGGCATACAAAACAGCCAAAACTAATTTGATATGACTTGAAGATTTCCCCCTTAGTCATTGTTAGAAATTCAAAAAGGACAAACACAAATAACAAAGTATATGAGTGTGTCTTTCCTCTGTAATCTAACAAAATCAATATATAAAATGTTACAAAAATTGGAGGAAAACCTAAACAATTTGAAATGTTCAAAATAACCACATGAACCTATTCATAGATGTGTTGACCAAAAGTCTACTGACCTGCTGTGTAAATAAACATCTAAAAGATCTCTCATTTCTGAGTCAGTAGAATAAATTAGCATAACAAAGACAAAAACCATCAAAGGCTAATTGATGTAGTGTAGACAATTTAATGCTTTTGTACTCTCTTAAAACATCATCAGTACTACTTTAAGTTACAGTCTAAAAAATTCTATGGATAGTCAATACATACATACATCATTTAAGTTAATTAGATAATAAAGTATTATCTATAAAGTCTGAATAATCAGAAAACTCATTTCAAAGAATTTAATTTCCTCACTCACACTTTTATTGGAAATCACATATCCCCAAATTTATTAAATACTTTCTGCTCACATTTGAATTTTTATGCAAGACACTGGAAAATCAAACCACAATCAGAGATTCATATAAACAGCCTGACTCCACCACAATCAGAGATTCATATAAACAGCCTGACTCCCAAAAAATTAGTTTCTATCTCCAACACTGACATTATTGAGGGAAAAATTATACAATGTCCAATTTTTAAGAATCATGAAATGTTTATATCAAGTATACACATTTTTGTTAATTTTCAGCAACTGACAATACATTTACAAAAACCATACTCCTTGAATGCCTCTCTTAAACACCATACAAACTTTACTTTTGTATTATATAGATTTAAGCTAAACTATTCTTATTTAAAATTTATTATAGACTATGAGTGTGGTATATAGTACCTAACAGCAACATCCATTCATTTAGAATTAATCTGGAGATTATATTATTATTCCTAGTTAATTGTTTTTCTGGTCTTAATTTTTTTAACCCTATCTATTTAATACTATCAATACATAAATATGAAGAAAAAGCATCTGCCTTGGTTAAAATAGTTGTCATAAGAAAATACCTGCAGAGCATTCAATGGAAATTCACATACAAGAAAAATCCTTCCCTCTTCTCCTTTTGGTATAGACAAATAATTCATCAGGTAGATTAAGAAAGATAAAATTAAGAAATCATATTCATAACTCTAGTGGGTATTCTCTGTCACTTAATTTACACCAAACACAGGCTGGTTTCTGAAAGGTAATAAGCCAACCAATAGGTTGAATATTAGCCCAAGGCACTGAAGCTATCAACTCATGGAAAGAAATACAGCAAAATTTAAATAATTGACCAGAAATGTGTAATCTCGAAGCTGGCACACTTTGAACTATCTGAGTAATTTCTTTAGTATCTTTTTTGTAAACAAATCTGTCAGGATTAGTAGTAAAATAATATTAGTTTGATTAGTTGAATCTATGTGGTAATGTTTATTTTACATAAAACAACAACAATGAAAAGTTTTGAAATAAATTTAAGTCATTTTACAACACAGGTTTCTAGTAGAAATACAATAATGCATTCATTGTGGACTACCAAGCAGGTGTTTTAGAGTGTCGATAAAATACTGCTAATTAAAGCAAAGGAACAGTTAATCTTAAATATGAGTAAGAAAACAGTCTAGATTTGGAAGGCATAAAAAAAATCACTTTTAGCTTTTATTTAACCTATTCAAAAAGCAAGAAAACAACCCTTTCCTTAAGTCCTAGGCCAAGGGACCCAAAGTAATGAAGCAAATTAGACATAGCAGCCATTCATATTCCAACTTACTTAACATATTTACCAACTTCTCTTATCTATCTCTTCTTTTTCCATCACACAAATTCTTTTACAACTGTGATATTCAATGTACATGTTATACAAGGTTTCCTTCTTTTTGTCTTGACAATACCTATTATCAAGGGTTTAGACATCACCTGTATGGTACATTCAATCTCCACATCTAGTTTCTATCTCTAGTCTCTCATTTCTGTTTGTAAACATTTCAAGTGAAAGCTCCCTCTTCAAACATAACAACCCATCTTTCCATCTCTATTTCCAATCAACTCTAGAGATTCCTTGCTAAACCTCAGGGCACTGAGAGAGGAGAACAGTGTTAAGGCTGCTGCTGCTGTTGCTGCTAAGTTGCTTCAGTGGTGTCCAACTCTGTGCGACTCCATAGACAACCCCATAGAGAACCACCAGGCTCTCCTGCCACTGGGATTCTCCAGGCAAGAACACTGGAGTGGGTTGCCATTTCCTTCTCCAAGTGTTAAGGCTACTCCAGTTTAAAAGGAAAATTCTATGTCATTAGCGTGCCTTACAAATGCCTTCATGTTCTAAACATTTGCTTTCCTGAGCAAATGTTGCTTTCCCATGACTTTCTGACTTTGTTCAAATAGTTCTCTCTCCCTAGAATTCCCTTCTTCTCCTTACTCACTAAGGAAATTCCTTGTTATTTCAGAAGATATATAAAAGCCTTCATTCATCTCCTCTGTGAAAAACAGGTAGCAGTTTCCCTCACTATCACCCCAAAGCAATACATATACATATATAAATATCCATAGATGTGTATGCTTCTGTATTTGTGTATAAAGGAATGTATTATTCCAGACAGCTCCTCTACTGCAGGCCATCTTTTTTATATCCCTAGTACCTAGTAAGTATCTAACATGAAAACAGTGTTTAATTTATGTCAGCTTCATCGTGTACATTTTATCTCCTAAATTTCTCTCTCAAAGTTGTCCATGCGTCTTCAAATCTACCACTCACTTTATCTTTAGTCTGAACAAATGTCTCACGATTAGTCTGTACCAATCCATTCTAAATAGTGTCGACAGAATAATCTTTTTCAAAAGCCAAACGTAACCATCTCTGACCTTCACTTTCCTCTCTAGCCTCATCTTTCACCACCTCCCACTTTATGTCTTCAGCTCACCGAGTGGATGGATTACAACCCTTCATTCTTGCCATACTCTTACCTTCTCTCTGGAGAATATTTATATTCTCTATTTATAATATTTATTTATAATAAAATATA
>NW_011495081.1:2472655-2483913 GCF_000754665.1 Bison bison bison | reverse complement strand
TATAATAAAAACTATTTATAATAAATATTTATAATAAAAACTCTCAACAAAGTGGGTTTAGAGGAACATACCTCGACATAATACAGGCCATATATGACAAGCCCAAAGGTAACATAGTACTCAATGATGAAGCGCTCCATGATGAAAGCATTTCCTCTAAGATCAGGAAGAAGACAAGGATGCCCACTCTCACCACTTTTATTCAACACAGTATTAGAAGTCTGAGCAACAGCAATCAGACAAGAAAAAGAAATAAAAGAAATTCACACTGAAAAGGAAGTAGAACTTCTTCTGTAAATGACTTGATACTATACATAAAAAATCCTAAAGAAGCCACCAAAGAACTACCAGAACTCATCTATGAATTCAGTAAACCATGGGATACAAACTGACATACAAAAATCTGTTATGTTTCTATACACTAACGATGAACTATCAGAAAGAGAAATTAAGAAAACAATCTAACTTACAATCACACACACACACACAAATGACTAAATATCTAGGACAAACTGAACTAATGAGGTAAAAGAACTGTACTCAGAAAACTATAAGACGCTGAAATAAACTGAAAATAACACAAAGACATATAAAGATACACCATGATCATGAATTGAGAGAACTACTGTTGTTAAAATGACCATCTTACCTGCCTCCTGAGAAATCTGTATGCAGGTCAAGAAGCAACAGTTAGCAGCAGACATGGAACAATGGACTGGTTCCAAATTGGGAAAGGAGTACGTCAAGGCTGTATACTGTCACCCTGCTTATCTAACTTATGTGCAGAGTACATCATGCGAAATGCAAAACTGGATGAAGCAGAAGCTGGGATCAAGATTGCTGGGAGAAATATCAATAACCTCAGATATGCAGATAACACCACACTTATGGCAGAAAGTGAAGAACTAAAGAGCGTCTTGATGAAAGTGAAAGAGAAGAGTAAAAAAGTTGGCTTAAATCTCAACATTCAAAAAAATAAGATCATGGCATCTAGTCCCATCACTTCACGGCAAATGGATGGGGAAACAATGCAAACAGTAACAGATTTTATTTTGGGGGGCTCCAAAATCACTGCAGATGGTGACTGCAGCCATGAAATTAAAAGACCCTTGCTACTTGGAAGAAAAGCTTGACCAACCTAGACAGCATATTAAAAAGCAGAGACATTACTTTGCCAACAAAGGTCCATCTAGTGAAAGCTATGGTTTTTCCAGCAGTCATGTTTGGATGTGAAAGTTAAACTATAAAGAAAGCTGAGCACCAAAGAATTGATGCTTCTGAACTGTGATGTTGGAGAAGACTCTTGACAGTCCCTTGGATGGCAAAGAGATCAAATTAGTCAATCCTAAAGGAAATCAACCCTGAATGTTCACTGGAAGGACTGATGCTGAAGCTAAAGCTCCAATACTTTGGCTACCTGATATGAACTCATGAAAAAGACCCTGATGCTGGGAAAGACTGAAGGCAGGAGGAGAAAGGGATAGGACGATAGAGGATGCAATGGTTGGATGGCATCACCGACTTGATGAACATGAGTTTGAGCAAGCTCAGGGAGTTGGTGATAGACAGGGAAGCCTGGCGTGCTGCAGTCCATGGGGACATAAAGAGTTGGTCACGACTGAGTGACTGAACTAAACTGAACTGAAAATGACCATATTGCCTAAGGCAATCTACAGTTTCAATGCAATCTATATCAAAATACCAAAGGCACTTTTCACAGAACAATTACAAAGAATTCTAAAATTTGTATGGAAACATAAAAGGCTCCAAATAGCCAAAACAATCTTAAGAAAGAACAAAGCTAGTGGTATCATGTTCCCTGATTTTGTGACCAAGCAGGACCCTACTGACTTTCCTGCAACAGACCCCTGCTCCCAGGTCCTCTGGCTTAGCTCCTCTCTTAAGTACCTGCTGCTGCTGCTGCTGCTAAGTCGCTTCAGTCGTGTCCGACTCTGTGCGACCCCAGAGATGGCAGCCCACCAGGCTCCCCCATCCCTGGGATTCTCCAGGCAAGAATAGTGGAGTGGGGTGCCATTGCCTTCTCCGCTTAAGTACCTAATAACATAAATTAGTACAGCCACTATGGAAAAGAGTACATAGACCCCTCAAAAAATTAAAAATTCACAAGATCGAACAATTTCATGCCTAGGATACAAAACACCAACTGGAAAATATACACATCACTCAGCAGCATTATTTACAGTAGCCGAGATATAGAAGCAACCTAAGTGCCCATATAGAGATAAATGGATAAAGAAAATGTGATGTATATATAAAATGGAATCATAGTCATAAAAGAATGAAATCTTCCCACTTGCAACAACAAGAATGGATGTAGAGGTTAATACTCTAAATGAAGGAAGTACAAGAAAAACAAATGCTATATGATTTCACTTGAATGTGGAGCCTAAAAAACAAATGAATAAACATAATCAAAACAGACTCACAGATACAGAGAATAGGTGGCTGCCAGAGAGGAAGGGGCTCAAAAAAGAAGAGAAATAGGTGACGGAGATTACGAGGTACAAAATTCCAGCTGCAAAATAAATGAGTCACAGGGATGAAAAGCAACATGGAGATACAGTCAATAATAATGTAATATCTTTATACAGTAACAGACGGTTAACTAGATTTATCATGATGATTTGAAATGTATAGAAATACTGAATCACTGTGTTACATAACAGGAACTAACAAAGTGCTGTGGGTCAATTATACCTCAAAAACAAGCAAACAAACTCCTTGAAAAAGAGATCACTGTGGTTAACAGAGGTAGAAGGTGGGCGAGGAGGAACTGGAAGAAATCAAAAGGAATGAACTTAGTTATAAGATAAGTAAGTACTGGGGATGAAATGTAAAATATGATAAATGTAATTAACACTGTTAAATGTTATATTTGAGTGCTATTAAGAAAGTAAAGCCTAAGAGCTCTCATCAGAAGAAAAAAAATTTTTTTTTTTTATATTTCTTCAGTTTTGTACTTATATGAGATAATAGATAATCACTAAACTTACTGTGGTAATCATTTCATGATGTAGGTAAGTCACATCATTACAATGCACACAAATTGTTCTGTGTGCCTGTGAGCTGCAAATTCAAACTTTGCTTTTTGGAACTTTCTGGAATTTTTTTTTCCCCTGAATATTTTGATCTGCAGTTGGTTGAGTCTGTGGATGTCTAACTGTAGATAAGGAGGGCTAGCTGTATTCTTTATCACAGCTGCGGAAATTGCACATTCACCTTGATGATTATTTGATAAATGCCTGCCTCCTCCACTAAACTGTAAGCTCCTTGGAGGCTAAAATCATGTCCAATTTTGTTCCACATTGTATCCCCAGGATGAAGAGCACTGCATCTGTCACACAGTAGAAGCTCAATGAATATTTACTGAAAAAATGAGGAAATGGTCTCATTTTGCACAGAAACTTAGACCTAACAGTTCATTGTCTTTTTTTGTCACTTCCCGAAGGCCTTCTTCACTTCACCCAATCACTTGTCATGCCCACCTTCTTAATGTTTCTCTTACTAGTACTTTTCATTCTTCCTTGTGATAATTATTTCAACAAATATTTATAGGATACTTTCTATGTGCCAGACACTGTCTTCAGCACTGAGGAGGCAGGTGCAAAAAAACAGACAAAAATTCAAGTTTGTGGAACTTAAACTCCAGGATGCCATAGAAGGAGGGCATAAGAGACAGTTAGAAATCAAATTGAAAATGAAAAAACGTGGTAAGTGTTAGAGAGAAAGAAAAAAAGCAAGCAAAGGGGATATCAAACATTGTGGGATGGTAGTTGAAATTTTAAATAAGGTCACCAAGGATGATCTCCCTAAAAAGGTGTTACTCAAATGAAGACCAGAAGTGAGGGAGCCAGTCATGTTAGCTCTATTGGAAAATTTAGTGTAGATGACCTTGCTATAAGTCAGTATACTAAGAAATGAATACCAGCAAAAAAGAGTAAAAAGGTACACAGAAACACACAGCCAGGTAGAGATTTAGGGATGGAAGAAATTAAGGCATTTAGAAAACCACTGTTACATAGAAGAGAATAAGAATAGATATTCAAAATTACAACCTTAAGCCAATTAAGAAGAGTTTGACTTAAATGCCCAGACATTAAGGTATGTAAGGTTACATTTTGGAAAGACTTACAAGACTTTTTACCCAAAACCAATATAAAACAAAAGAAACGAACACCAGTTATACAACTTAAAGCAGTATCTGGAATATGCAATCATCCCAACTCAAAATCAAATGTAAGGGTTAAAAATGTTTTTATTGTTTTTGCATCTAACTAGTTAATTCTTGATCTTTCATTATCATAGAAGTTAAGTAAAAAGTATCAGAGACTGCAATACTGTGGTTAACATCCTAAACTGACCTAATGAGCTAGAGAGGAATACTGTATTTCATCTTATTTAAAAAGCAAATTAATACCTTACTTTTTATATCATAATGCAAATGAATATCTGACTTTTTATTTGTGGATATAATTATATATTATTAACTAAATAACTTTAGAAAAATCTGGGCAGTTTCTGTTATGAAAATGATGTTACAAAAATATTAAACCAAGAAAAATAAAATATTTTTCTCTCATAATTATCTAATTCTCCTTTCTGAAATAGCTCAAATTGCATTTAAGTTCTAAGTAGTCCTTAGCAAGAAAAGCTGGCTTCATGTTCATTCATTAGTTTGCTGTTTTGATCATTTTAAAGTAAAGCAAAATCAAGACTTTCTATTCAAAAATGTTGGTTTCGCACGTATTACTCAAAGAAGAAATCACCTTGGTAGACTATTCTGGACTGGTGGAAAAGTCAGTCTTCATGAGACTATTTTGAAGATCATTTCTAAAATAGGAAGGGCAGATGACTGAATCTGCTTTATTTCATGATTTCTGCTATAAAAGAAGAGTAAAATCAAAACCACAGTGAAGAAACATTAGGTAGCAAGGGGTAAGAAAAAGAAGGAAAAACATAGAGAAGATGGAATATCATGAAGTCCATTTCCCTTTTTAGTATTAACACTATTTCCTGAAAACATTCTCTTACAGTTTCTTGCCCTTGACAGCACCCTTTCTCTCCAGCTCTATTTCTAAGACTCAGTCTATTGATGGTTCTAGTCAATTTATCCTATACCTTCTTTGAGCAATTTATCCCCCTCTCCTATCATTACAAACAGAAGATTTCCTACCTAGAGTAAAAGATCAATCAGGGAACAAGCTCTGAAAAAAACAGTGACCTGACCATTGAGACAGACCAGAACTCCTCGGCAGAATGTTGTGATAACAAAAGAAGCATGTTGTAGTTCAGTTGTTCAGCTGTGTCCAGCTCTTTGCAACTTCATGGAGTATTTTCATATAACCTATGCCCATCCTCTCATATGCTTTAAATCATCCCTTAACTACTCAGAATACCTGATACAATGTACATACTATGTAAATAGTTGTAAATTGAACTTAAGTGTTTTGTGTGCATGCAAGGCTTCCCTGTCCTACAAAATCTCCTGGAGTTTACTCAAACTCATGTCCATCAGGTCGGTGATGCCATCCAACCATCTCATCCTCTGTCTTCCCATCTCCTTCTGTTCCTGCCTTCAATCTTTCCCAGCATCAGTCTTTTCTAATGAGTCAGTTCTCTGCATCAGGTGGCCAAAGTGATGTCTTTGCTTTTTAAAAGGCTGTCCAGGTTTGTCATAGCTTTTCTTCCAACAAGCAAGTATCTTTTAATTTCAAGCCTGCAGCCACCATTAGCAGTGATTTTGGCATCCAAGAAAAAGTCTGTAACTGTTTCCATTGTTTCTGCATCTATTTGCCATGAAGTGATGGGACCAGATGCCATGATTTTAGTTTTTCAAAGTTGAGTTTTAAGACAGCTTTTTCACTTTCCTTTTTCACTTTCATCAAGATGCTCTTTAGTTCCTCTTCACTTACTGCCAATAGAGTGATGTCATCTGCATATGTGAAGTTATTGATATTTCTCCAGGCAATCTTGATTCCAGCTTGAGCTTCATCCAGTCCAGCATTTTGCATGATATACTCTGCATGCTGCTGCTACTAAGTCGCTTCAGTCGTGTCCGACTCTATGCGACCCCATATAAGGCAGCCCACCAGGCTCCCCCGTCCCTGGGATTCTCCAGGCAAGAACACTGGAGTGGGTTGCCATTTCCTTCTCCAATGCATGAAAGTGAAAGTGAAGTCACTCAGTCCTGTCTGACTCTTAGTGACCCCATGGACTGCAGCCCTCCAGGCTCCTCCGTCCATGGGATTTTCCAGGCAAGAGTACTGGAGTGGGGTGCCATCACATAGAAGTTAAATAAGCAGGGTGACAATATACAGTCTTGACATACTCCTTTCCCAACTTTAAACCAGTCCATTATTCCATGTCTGGTTCGAACTGTTGCTTTTTGATCTGCATACAGGTTTCTCAGGAAGCAGTTAAGGTAGTCTGGTATTCCCATCTCTTTAAGAATTTTCCAGTTTGTTGTGTTCCACACAAAGGCTTTAGTGTAGTCAATGAAGCAGAAGTAGATGTTTTTCTGGAATTAACATACTTCAAATGACTGAGCACTGATGTAGTCCCTCATGTGCCAAGGAAGCTAGTGATCTATGCTCTAGGGATGTTAGACCAAAGTACCTGACCTATAAGTTTAGAGGCCTAATACAGGTCCTGAAGCTTTTGTAAGGCTGACCACTAGGTACTAAGAACTAATACTAATGGTGGAAAAACAAAACATAAACCACATAATCTGATTGGTAGCTAGGAGCATTCAAGTTCAACCAATATCACTTATTACTACACGGTTCCAATACAACAAAAGGACTGGCCATATTTTCTCTTTTTTTCCTGCAGTTAACATGTTACTTTGTACAAAATGCTACTGAGATCAACACTAACGGAAAGCACAGACAATAATATATATAAAAGGGCTTCACAAACATTAAAATCTTCTACAACTTCATGTTGTTGTTACTAATAATGTTTTTCCCAGCATACACTGGCCTCATGTGAAAAATCCTCCATCTTTATAAATATATTATATATCCAGAGTTAATTTCTTTTGCTTTTCAAAAAGAAAAAAATATATACATATATAACAAAATAATTTTTTTCTGGAAATTTAATTATAAACATAGAAAAATATTCTATATCACACAGAGTAAATGAATATGACAAGGATAAAATACATCCTTAAAATTAGTATACAATGCAATATAACATCTTATACATTAAGGACTCAAACAAACCAAGTGAAACGTTTACACAGAAAAGAAAAGGTAAGTAGCTATAAAAATGCATATAAATGCTTTCTGAAACAACATTCATAAAAGCAAATAAAATCTTTAAATGTACATTATCTCCTGGTAAATATTTGTTTCACCCAAAGGAGACAAAAACTAGCACCCACAAAAAAAAAAAAAAAAGAAGAAGAAAGAGAGAGTTCACAGATCATTACAATGAGTCACCATAAAGCTTTGTAACTTGGTTTATTATAAAATAACATTTTAAGTATGCTACTTACAGCTAAGTAGTTATATGAGGAGAAGGTAGTGGAAGAAGAGTAAAATAAAATGTTCTGAGAACTCACAAGGTCAAGGTATACTTATGAGCACTTTTAACAAAAATAATATGGAACCTAGAAAAACAATAGGAGAAGAACCACTGGACCTAGCCTCTTGCAGTAACTATGATTAGACTATTGATCAGGGACTAGTGCTGACCTAAATAGAGTAACCAGTACTCAGGATGACTCATGCAAATGTGCTTTGTGAACAAAAAACTTCACCTGTTTCTTTTTCTTCCCATGAGCTTCCCTTACAGAATGGACAGTTGTTTCTTCCTAGGTCTCTATTTACTAAACTTGAAGAATGGCTCAAATAAAACTTAAAATTAAGTACATATATCTGACTTTTTAAATGGAAGATCATTTTCACAACAATGGAACCACATTTATTTGGAAGTTATCATCAAAGCAGGATACTGTAATTTCTAATTAATTTTTAGGCTAAATTTAAAGCAAAAAAAAAAATTTAATTCTCATATTTGAATGGCAAAAAAGTAGGATTCAGTTTCTGGACTATAAAAAGAGCAAATCATAAGAAGATAATTTAAAGACACTGGATAGGCAAAAGAATGGATTAAGTTATTGGTCTTATTTATGTAAATAAAGGCCCAATGTCCTGTATTTATACTGTGCTTCTAAATCCTAATGAAGACAATTATATTCACTGATAAAACTGTACTAAGTCACTGAAAGAAAAGCAAGAAAATTCTCACAGATACTGAACTTACTAGAAAGGGTGGATATACACTGCAATTATTAAAGATTTTAATATGAAAACTATTGCAATCATATGTAAATTATAAAAGCACATAATATGAGTATTTTAAATAGTACTAATATCTTTATGGGAAAATAAGCAAGAACAACTTATTATCTTTTTAGTTATAATCTATGTAACTATGACTAGACTATTGCTCAGGGATTTCTAACACTAAGAATTATTAAAGAAACTAGGAAACATTTTGGCACAAATGAGTAACTCACTTAGCTAAAGGCTCCCTGGCTCAGTGGTAAAGAATCCACCTGCCAAGCAGAAGGGATGGGTTTGATCCCTGGGTCAGGAAGATCCCCTGGAGAAGGAAATGGCTACCCACTACAGTATTCTTGCCTGGGAAATCCCAAGAGTAGGGGAGCCTGGTAGACTACAGTCCATGCATTGCAAAAGAGATGAAGACAATTTACCAACTAAACAACAAAAAAGCCAAATAAAATCTGAAAATACAACCAGAAAACTCATTTCTGAATCAGTTTTTCACATTTCTTATGATATGAAAAAGTATTTTATAAATAACATTAAATATATATATTCCGGTTAGAGAAAATATGCTAAATTTACCATTGAGATTCAAATGCCCATAAGCCCCACCCTAAAACTCTAAGAGGAAATTCTAAATTTGATAGTTTGAATAATGTGGATTTCACTAGTACACATTAGAGCTGATAAACTGAAGTTTTTACCAAAAAAAAAGAGATAAAAAATTTTAATTAAATGATCAAATATAAGAATTCAATATCTAATTGTCTAATTGTTTTGTGTTTATTACTGTTGGCTGTCTAAAAGATTTTAAATACCTTAACAAGAGTATGTAAAATGTTCATCACATCACCAGGTAGTGCAGACCTATAAATGTGACAAGTATCTGAAATATCAGATAATGTATTAAATAAATTGTTGTTGTTCAGTCGCTAAGTCATGTCAGATTCTTTGCAACTCCGTGGACTACAGCAGAGCAGGTTCCTCTGTCCTATGCTATCTCCTGGAGTTTGCTCAAACTCATGTCCATTTAGTCAGTGATACCATCCAACTATCTCATCCTCTGTCGTCCCCCTCTCCTACCCTCAACCTTTCTCAACATCGGGGTCTTTTCCAGTGAGTCAGTTCTTCGCATCAGGTGGCCAAAGTATGGAAGCTTCAGCTTCAGCATCAGTCCTTCTAATGAATATTTAGGATTGATTTCCTTTAGGATTGATTGGTTTGATCTCCTTGCAGTCCAAGAGACTCCAAAGAGTCTTCTCTAGCACAATTCAAAAGCATTTATTTTTCAGTGCTCAGCCTCTTTATGGTCCAACTCTCACATCTACATGACTCCTGGAGAAACCATAGCTTTGACAATATGGACCTTTGACAGCAAAATGATGTCTCTGCTTTGTAATATGCTATCTAGTTTTGTCATAGCTTTCCTTTCAAGGAGCTAGTGTATTTTAATTTCATGGCTGCAGTCACCATTTGCAGTGATTTTGGAACCCAAGAAAAGAGAACCTGTTACTGCTTCCACTTTTTCATCATCTATTTGCCATGAAAATGATGGGACTGGATGCCATGATCTTAGTTTTTTTAATTTTGAGTTTGAAGCCAGCGTTTTCACTCTCCTCTTTCACCCTCATTAAGAGGCTCTGTAGTTCTTATCTTCTGTCATTAGAGTGGTATCATCTGCATATCTGAGGTTATTGATGTTTCTCCCAGCCTTCTCAATATCAGCTTGTGATTCATCCAGCCTAACATTTTGCATGATGTACTCTGCATAGAAGTAAGCAGGGTGAAAGTACAGAGCCTTGCCGTGTTCCTTTTCCAGTTTTGATCCACTCAGTTGTTCCATGTCCAGCTCTAACTATTGCTTCTTGACCCAGATACAGGTTTCTAGGTAAGGTGGTCTGGTATTCCCACCTCTTTGAGAATTTTCCACAGTTTGCTGTGATCCACACAGTCGAAGGCTTTAGTATAGCCAATGAAGCAGAAGTAAATGTTTTTCTGGAATTCCCTTGCTTTCTTTGTGATCCAATGAATATTGGCAATTTGATCCCTGGTTTCTCTGCATCTTCGAAACCCAGCTTGTACACCTGGAAGGTCTCAGTTCACATTCTGCTGAAGCCTACCTTGAAGGATTTTGAGCATAACCCAGCTAGCACGAGAAATGAGTGCAATTGTACAGTAGTTTGAACATGATTTTCCAATCATGCAGCCACTGCTGAGTTCTCCAAAACTGTTGACATACTGAGTACAGCACTTTGACTGCAACGTCTATTAGGATTTTTAAATAGTTCAGCTGGAATTTCATCACCTCAGCTGGCTTTGTTCAAAGTAACACTTTCTAAGGCCTACTTGATTTCATGGTACTAATAAAATACCGTACATAATAAACAGAAAACCAATCATGAAATCTAGTATTAATGGGGCTTTAAAATATATATTAAAGATATTTTATTTTATTTTTTTATTTTTTTTTTAAATATATATATATTTATTTATTTTTGGCATGCTGGGTCTTTGTTGCTGCACATGGACTTTCTTTTTTTTTTTTTTTTATTTTTAAACTTTACATAATTGTATTAGTTTTGATACATGTGTTCCCCATCCCGAACCCTCCTCCCTCCTCCCTCCCCATACCATCCCTCTGGGCCGTCCAGTGCACCAGCCCCAAGCATCCAGCATCGTGCATCGAACCTGGACTGGCAACTCGTTTCCTACATGATATTTTACATGTTTCAATGCCATTCTCCCAAATCTTCCCACCCTCTCCCTCTCCCACAGAGTCCATAAGACTGTTCTATACATCAGTGTCTCTTTTGCTGTCTCGTATACAGAGTTATTGTTACCACCTTTCTAAATTCCATATATATGTGTTAGTATACTGTATTTATGTTTTTCCTTCTGGCTTACTTCACTCTGTATAATAGGCTCCAGTTTCATCCACCT
>NW_011495081.1:2436122-2471295 GCF_000754665.1 Bison bison bison | reverse complement strand
ACTATAGTCATTGATTATTTCTAGTAATTTTCTGGTGGAATCTTTAGGGTTTTCTATGTAGAGGATCATGTCATCTGCAAATAGTGAAAGTTTTACTTCTTCTTTTCCAATTTGGATTCCTTTTCTTTCTTTTTCTGCTCTGATTGCTGTGGCCAAAACTTCCAAAACTATGTTGAATAGTAATGGTGAAAGTGGGCACCCTTGTCTTGTTCCTGACTTTAGAGGAAATGCTTTCAATTTTTCACCATTGAGGATAATGTTTGCTGTGGGTTTGTCATATATAGCTTTTATTATGTTGAGGTATGTTCCTTCTATTCCTGCTTTCTGGAGAGTTTTTATCATAAATGGATGTTGAATTTTGTCAAAGGCTTTCTCTGCATCTATTGAGATAATCATATGGTTTTTATTTTTCAATTTGTTAATGTGGTGTATTACATTGATTGATTTGCAGATATTGAAGAATCCTTGCATCCCTGGGATAAAGCCCACTTGATCATGGTGTATGATCTTTTTAATGTGTTGCTGGATTCTGATTGCTAGAATTTTGTTAAGGATTTTTGCATCTATGTTCATCAGTGATATTGGCCTGTAGTTTTCTTTTTTTGTGGCATCTTTGTCAGGTTTTGGTATTAGGGTGATGGTGGCCTCATAGAATGAGTTTGGAAGTTTACCTTCCTCTGCAATTTTCTGGAAGAGTTTGAGCAGGATAGGTGTGAGCTCTTCTCTAAATTTTTGGTAGAATTCAGCTGTGAAGCCGTCTGGACCAGGGCTTTTGTTTGCTGGAAGATTTTTGATTACAGTTTCAATTTCCATGCTTGTGATGGGTCTGTTAAGATTTTCTATTTCTTCCTGGTCCAATTTTGGAAAGTTGTACTTTTCTAAGAATTTGTCCATTTCTTCCACGGTGTCCATTTTATTGGCATATAATTGTTGATAGTAGTCTCTTATGATCCTTTGTATTTCTGTGTTGTCTGTTGTGATCTCTCCATTTTCGTTTCTAATTTTGTTGATTTGATTTTTCTCCCTTTGTTTCTTGATGAGTCTGGCTAATGGTTTGTCAATTTTATTTATCCTTTCAAAGAACCAGCTTTTGGTTTTGTTGATTTTTGCTATGGTCTCTTTTGTTTCTTTTGCATTTATTTCTGCTCTAATTTTTAAGATTTCTTTCCTTCTACTAACCCTGGGGTTCTTCATTTCTTCCTTTTCTAGTTGCTTTAGGTGTAGAGTTAGGTTATTTATTTGACTTTTTTCTTGTTTCTTGAGGTGTGCCTGTATTGCTATGAACTTTCCCCTTAGGACTGCTTTTTAAAATATATATTAAAGATATTTTAGAAGTACACATAGAAACAAATCTGCAAGAAACACAGAATCTGACAGTAAAATAGAATAGCAACAATATTTATTTTACTTGAATGTTTGCATATAATTATGAAATAATCATCTATTTCTAGTAGCCATGAATTAATATAAAAAAGTGTGCTTTCTTCAAATCAGGAACTTGCATTTTTTTAAAACAAATTTTTATTATGCTAAAACAAACAACATAAAACCTAATCATCTTAACCATTTTTAAGTGTAGCTTTCAATGGTAGGTGTTAAACACATCCATAGTGTTACACAACCATCACTACCATCCATTTACATAACTCATTTTATCTTCTCAAACTCCATACTTATTAAACAATAACTCCCCCATTCACCTCTTCCCTAGCTCTTAGCAACTGCCATTCTACTTTCTGTCTCCACGATATTGATTACACTAAGTGTCTCTAGTAAGTAGAATCATATAGTTAGTATGTCTTTTTATGACTGGTTTATTTATCTACCAAAATGTCTTTATAGTTCATCCATGCTGTAGCATACTGAAGAATTTCCCTTCTTTTTAAGGCTGAATAATACCCTGTTATATGTGTAGGTCATATTTTGCTTCTCTTCACCCATCAACAAAAGCTTGAGTTAGTTGCATGTTCTGGATATTGTGAATGCTGCCATGAACATGGGTGTGCAAATATTTGCTTCAAGATCCTTCTTTCAATTCTTTTGAGTACATATTCTCAGAAATGGAATTGCTGGATCATAATATTCTGCTTTAAATTTTGAGGAAGTGGCAAACTGTTTTTCACAGCATTTGTATCATTTTATATTCTATCAGCAGGGCTCAAGGGTTCCAATTTCTCCACATCCTCACCAAACACTTGTTGTTTTCTCATTTTTTGACAGTAGTCATTCTAATGGTTGTGGTGGTATCCCACTATAGTTTTGATTTTCATTTCCCTAATCTGTGATCTTGTGAATCATTTCATGTGCTTATTGGCCATTTGTATCTCTTCTTTGGAGAAATGTCTATTCAAGTTCTTTGCCCATTTTTGAATCAGGTTATTTGTTTTGCACTGTTGAGTTTTAAATTTTTTCTATATATTCTGCATATTAAATTGATACCAGATATATGATTTACAAATATTTTCCCATTCTATAAGTCACTTTTTCAATTATGTTGGTAGTGTCTCTTCATGCTGAAATTTTTTAATTTTTCATGAAGTACAATTTATCTATCTTTTTCTTTGACTATCTTTGGTGTTGTACCCAAGAAATCACTGCTAAATCCAATGTCAAGAAGTTTTTGCTCTAAGAGTGTTACGGTTTCAGGTGTTACATTTATATCTTTGATCCACTTTGAGTAAGTTTATTTATGTAGTATTATATAAGAGTCAAACTTAATTCTTCTCTACATGGATATCCAGTTTTCTCAGCACTATTTATTAAAAAGAATGCCCTTTCCCCATTGAATGTCCTAGGTGCCCTTGTCAAAAATCATTTGGCCATATACGTGAGAGTTTATTTCCAGGTTTTCTTTTCTATCCCACTGGTTTATATGTCTGACTTTATGTCGGTATCACTCTCTTATGATTGCTGTACTTCTGCAGTAGGTTTTGAAATTTGCAAACATGAGTTCTCCAGGTTTGGTCTTTTTTCAAGATTTTTTTTTGACCATTCAGGGTTCCTTTAGATTCCATATGAATTTTAGGATGGATTTTGCTATTTCTAAGATAACATCATTAAGATTTTAGAACAAATTTCATTGAATCAGTAGGCAGCTCTGGGTCACACTGACATTTTAGCAATATTAAGTATTCTAATCCATAATACATGATGTGTTTTTATGTTTGTTTGTTTTACAAATATCTTATAGATTTCCTTGTATGTGTCTTTCACTTCCTTGGTTAAATTTACTTCTAAGTAGTTCATTCTTTTCAATGCTATTACAAATGGAACCATATCATAATTTTCATTTCAGATTGTTGATTGTTCATGTATGATTTTTTGTGTGCTGCCTTTGTATGCTGCTACTTCACTAAATTAATTTATGAGTTCTTTTTGTTTTGATTTGGGTTATTTCTTGTATGTGGGATCTGTAGCGTTTTCTATGTATAAGATCGTATCATCTGCAGTTATAGTATTACTTATTCCTTTCCAATATGGGTGCCTTTTGTTTCTTTTTCTTGCCTAACTGCTCCAGCTAAAACTCCCAGTAGTATGTTGAATAGAGTTGGTGAAATGGGCATCACTGTCACGTTCCTGATCTTAGAGGAAACTCTTTCAGTATTTCACTACTGAGTATCATATTTACTGTGGATTTTTTATATAAGGCTTTTATTACATGGAGGTACTTTTCTTCTATTCTAGTTTGTTGAGTATTTTTATTATGAAAAGGTGGTAAGTTTTGTGTAAAATGATTTTTCTGCATTAAGATGATTACATGCTTTTCCTTTTTCCTTCATTTTGTTGATGTGACATATAACATTGATCAATTTTTTTTGTCTGATGAAAACATTGCATTTGAGAAATAAATTCTACTTGGTAATGGTGTATAATTCTATTAATGTGCTGCTTAACTCTGTTTACAAGTCTCTGCTGAGGATTTTTGTGTCAATGCTTATAAGGGTTATCGGTCTGTAGTTTTCTTTGCTTGTAGTGTCTCTGTCTAGCTTAGGTATCAAGAATATGCTGGCCTTATTGGACGAGTTAAAAAGCATTCCCTCCTCTTCAGTTTTTTCAGAAAGTCTGATACGGGTTCATACTAATTCACCACTGAATGTTTGCTAGAATTCACCAGTGAAGCCATCGGGTCTGGGGCTTTTCTTTGTCAAGAGAGTGTTGATTTTACTAGTTATAGGTCTATTCAGATTTTCTATTTCTTCTTGATTTAGTCTTGGTAGGTCTTGTTGTTTCTAGGAATTTATCCATTTAATCTAAGTTGGCTCAGTCAGTAAAGAATCTGCCTGCAGTGCATAAGACCCGGGTTCAATCCCTGGGTCAGGAAGATCCCCTGGAGAAGGAAATGGCAACTCACTCTAGTATTTTTGCCTGGAAAAATCCCATGGACAGAGGAGGCTGGTGGGCTACAGTCCATGGGGTCACAAGAGTCAGACACGACTTAGCAACTAAACCACCATCGAATTTGTTGGCATACAATCGTTCTTAGAACTCTCATATAAACCTTTCTATTTCTGTAGAACTGGTGGCTATCACCCCATTTTCAATTTGTTAATGAGTCTTCTCTCTTTCTCTCTTAGTCCTTCTAGCTAAGACTGTCAATATTGTTTTTGTTCCTGTTGTTTGGTTGCCAAGTCATATCTGCCTCTTTGCAACCCCATGGACTGCAACATGCCAGGCCTCCTTGTCCCTCACCATCTCCCAAAGTTTGCCCAAGTTCATGTCCATTACATTAGTGATGCCATCCAACAATTTCATCCTCTGTCACCCTCTTCTCCTTCTGCCTTCAATCTTTCCCAGCATCAGGGTCTTTCCCAATGAGTCAGCTATTCGTATCAGGTGGCCAAAGTATTGAAGTTTCAGCTTCAGCACCAATCCTTCCAATGAGTATTCAAAGTCGATTTCCTTTAAGATCGACTGGTTTGACCTCCTTGCTGTCCAAGGGACTCTCAAGAGTCTTCTCCAATGCCATTGTTCAAAAGCATCAATTCTTCAGCACTCTGCCTTCTTTATGGTCCAGCTCTCACAACTGCACATGAATACTGGAAAGACCACAGCCTTGACTATACGGACCTTTGTCGGCAAAGTGATGTGTTTCCTTTTTAACACACTGTCTAGGTTTGTCACAGCTTTCCCACCAAGAAGCAATCATCTTCTAATTTCATGGCTGCAGTCACCATCCACAATGATTTTAGAGCCCAAGAAGAGGAAATCTGTCACAGCTTCCACCTTTTCACCTTCAACTTGTCATGAAGTGCTAGGACCAAATGCCATGATCTTAGTTTTTTTAATATTTAATTTTAAGCCAGCTTTTCCACTCTACTCCTTTATCCTCATCAAGAAGTTTTTAGTTCCTCTTTACTTTCTGCCATTAGAGTGTCATCATTTGTATATCTGAGGTTATTGATATTTCTCCCAGCAATCTTTATTCCAGGTTGTAACTCATCTAGCCCAGCATTTCTCATGATGTGCTCTGCATATAAGTTAAACAAATGGGGTGACAATAAACAGCCTTGTTGTACTCCTTTCTCAATCCAGAGATCAAATTGCCAAGATTCACTGGATGATAAAGCAAGGGAACTAAAGAAAACCATCTACCTCTGTTTCATTGACTACGCTAAAGCCTTTGACTTGTGGATCATAAGACAGTGTGGAAAACCCTTAAAGAAATGGGAATAGCAGACCATCTTACGTCTCCTGAAAAACCTATATGCCGGTCAAGAAGAATCTTGTATGGAACAACTGACTGGTCAATTTTTTTGGTCCCTGAAAATTGGTTTCATTGATCCTCTCCACCATTTTTCTTTGGGTTTCATTTGCTCTTCTTTTCCTAGTTCCTTTAGTTGTACAGCTAGGTTGCTGATTTGAGAACTTTGTTTTTTTATCTAGGCATTTATAGTTATAAATTTCTCCCTTAGGACTTGTGTAATGTAAGTTTTGGTATATTGTGATTTTGTTTTCATTCATCTCTATGTATTTTCTAATTTCCCTTGTGATTTCTTATTTGATCCATTGGTTGTTTAAGAATGTTTTACTTAATTTTCAAAAATTCATGAATTTTCTAGATTGTATTCTGCCATTGATTTCTAATATTATCTGATTGTGACTGGAGAAGATACTCTGAACAATATCTTTTAAAATCTATTGAGACTGAACTTATAGCCTAACATATGTCCTATCCTGGAAAATATCCCATGTGTACTCAAGAAATGTGTTTGTTGCTGATACTGAGTAGAGTGTTCTGTATATGTCTTAAACAATTGGTTTACTGTGTTAAGTTCTCTATTCCTTTATTTAAATACTCTCTGGCTGTTCTATAGAATATTGTGAGTGGGTCCTGATGTCTCTAACTATTACTATAGCACTCTTTCTCCCATAAATTCTGATAGTTTTTGCTTCATTTATTTTGGTGGTCTGAAATTAGGTGCAAAAATATTTATAACTGCTTTATTGCTGTATTGAAACTTTAATTATATGTTTATTACTAAAATGCCCTTTTTTATTTAATTAAAATTATCTTACAACTTCTATAGAAATAAAAACTAAGGTGAGATTTCAGGACAACTTTAAAAAACAGTTACCTTTTATATTTATTTATCAATGTGAATCCAAACTGTGCAAAAAATAAAAGGACACTGATGCTGATTTTAAAGTTTTTGTACTCAACAAAATGTCTCACTGTTATATAATGCATTATGGATTTTAGCACCAGTAAATCATATAAACAAAGTCACACTACAGAATACCATTTTTAACCTGTTTTGTATTTGGGATGGATTGTTTATTAGAGAAAAAAAGAATGTCACTGCTAAAAAAATAAATGAAAACAGTATTCTACGGCTATACCATGGTACCTTCCAGGGTAGAGAAATACAAAATACAGATCTTAAGTAGGGAATGTCAAATAAGCTAAGGGAAAAATTGACAGACTATACTAATTTTCAGAATTGTCAGGCAAAATTTTTTGCCATTATATAACCTACAGATATCTAATAGCATCAATCGTGAGAGTCATATCCAGTGTCATTCACACGGGTTAGAGACATCCAACTGTACATATTTCTTCCTAATGGTACATTCAATAATATTAGGTTAGTAGCTTGAAAGGGCAATAATAGGAATTTGTATTTCACGAAAATGTGCAAACAAAATAAATTGGGGTTTTGTTTTTTTGAAATCCATACTCCACCCTGACCCACAGACCGGGTGTTAAATATTTACCAGTACAACACTGGAAATATCACACTTCTGAAGGTATTTTGATAACAAAGGTCACTTAACTAGCTCCATGATGCTTTAAAACAGAAACATTTTTCAAATAAACAAAGGTAGAATAAAATTTAAAATAAAAATCTGTTTCCAAGAAAGCTATATGTTTAAAAACAAAGGAGAGGAAACAACTCCATGTTGACACAGTCCATTTCATCTGAAATTTATATAGTCCTTTCTTTAGGAAAAAATGCATCTTCATATATGTGCTATGGTACAGGGCCTGTCTCTTATAGAGGTTCCTAACTTTTTCAATAATTTGAGGTCAAACAAAATAAGCTTCTTTCTGTGATTGATCAGCTTTTAATATTTAAAGAAAGTAAATCTATAGCCCCAAGATTTTCTCTTTTATGCTCAATCTCTATTTAAAGATTATAAAGATTTAAAGTAAAACAAGTGAAATGCTGCTATTGATGTTAGGAAAGATCCATTATATAGAGTATAATGCATTTTTATAAAGAAAATTATACCTTGTACCATGAAAACTTCAGCAAATCAAGTAACAATGAAATTAATATTAAATGTTAGACTATCAAAATAGATAAAACACTTATTTTGAGTATTTAGAAACCCAACCTTACAATCTTATCCTAACATTTATCCTAATCTATTCTGCATTAATTAGATACCAGCTCATTTTCTCAGTCCTCCTATCTGTTCCTTTACCAGATTTCTCCAGCTACTTCATCAGACTGGGCCTGCCACATTGAGGCTGCAATCATACAGAAGTCCTGAGCCTGAGAGCCTCCCTTAGTAACTGAGGGATATTCCTTTTATCTGTCCCTCACATCTGTGCTCCAGTTTACTCTGACTTTTATCCATTGCCTTAAAAATCATTACAAATCCATCATGTTACAGTGCTTATGCTAGGCCCTGGAAATATAACGGTAGACAAGATCAACATGCCCATGACTTTCAGGGAGGGCAGTCTGCTAGGAAAGACATCCACTGAACAAATAATCTCATTTAAAAAAAAATTATAAATGCTATGAAAGAAAATTGTATGACTCCATGAATGCACTAACCAGGAGACAATCCTCCTCTGTAGGCTCTCAAAAAGCTTCCCTGAGAAAGTGAAATTTAACTCAAGACTTGAAGAATGGTTCAAGGCAGAAGGAACAGCACTTTCCAGCTGCAAACATGCTGGTTTCATCTTTGTTGGTACTTTTATTTCCACTTCTGCTGTCTCCTAGCATTTTTCTCCTAATTTTTTTTCCATTATTTTTTTAAAGTTTTTACATTTTACAATGTTATGTTGGATTCTGCCATACAACAATGTAAATCACCCATAAGTATACATATGTCCCCTCCCTCCTAATCCTCCCATATACCCCTCACCCCATCCCACCCCTCTAGGTTGTCACAGAGCACCAGCTTGAGCTCCCTGTGTTATAAGAAACTTCCCATTAGCTATCTATTTTACATATTCTCTTGAATATTATTGTATCTAGCTACTAATTCTGATCCTTTTTAATCCCCATAATAGTATCAGCTAATGTTTACTGAGCTTATACTACTCAGAAGATGTCATTCTAAGCAATTTAAATAAATGAACTCATTTAACCCTCACAATGACCATATGAGACAGGTTGTACTTCATTTCACAGATGAGGAATCTGAGGCAGAGCCACAGTAAGCTACTTGAAGGAAATTACATAGCTACTGGTACTAGTCCTTGCATGACCATCATGTCCCTCGTAACTTATCGCTCTTACAGAAACCCTCAAGGCACCAAGCTACATTAGCAACACTAACGGGCAAAGAACACCAAGTCTCCTATATCCTCTGAACTGCTATCATCTTCAGCTAGACAGGATCATGCTTATTGTCCCCAGCTTTCAGAAATTAGGAATGAAAGACTAACCAAGGTAGCCTATACTGAAACATCTTCAAGAGCAAGAAAAATGTTTTTAGAACAAGTAGTACTTTCTTACAAAAAATTATTCACCCAGAATACAAAATAATGAAAAATGGGAAAGGAGAAAGAATTATAATTTGTTTAATTCCTTCTGTATCTCCCAAGGCTTCCCTGGTGGAAAGTAAAGAGTCAGTAAAGAGTCTCCCTGCAGTGCTGGAGACCTGGGTTCAATCCCTGGGTCAGGAAGATTCCATGGAGAAGGAAATGGCAACCCCATTCCAGTATTCTTGCCTATATAATTCCATGGACAGAGGAGCCTGGTGAGCTACAGTCCACTGGGTCACAAAGAGTAACTCCCAAGGAAGAGAAAAAGTGAAAGTGAAAGTCGCTCAGTTGGTGTCCAACTCTTTGAGACCCTATGGGTAGCCTTTCTCTTCTCCAGGGGATCTTCCTAACTCAGGGATTGAACTCAGGTCTCCCGCACTGCAGGCAGATGCTTTACCAGTTGAGCCACAAGGGAAGCCCAAGAATACTGAAGTGGGTAGCCTCTCCCTTCTCCAGCAGATCTTTCCAATTCAGAAATCGAACCAGGGTCTCCTGAATTACAGGCAGATTGTTTACCAACTGAGCTATCAGGGAAGCCCTAAGGAAGAGAAAGATAAGAGCAATTCTTTTTTAATTCAAACTCATAAATATTTGCACAATTAATATGTAGTGAATAGGCTATGATACAGAAGAAATTCCCAAAACCAATTATTTTAAGTAAGCATCTTTTAAATATCAAAGAAAAGGAAATAATTATTAAATATTAGTGATCAAGGCCTCACTCAAAACTACATGTAGATTTTTTTAACGTTCTTATTATGATCAAAAGTTTCATTTGTAAATTTATCATTGAAGGTGATGTGAAAAACAGTAATTAAGTGGGTGATTGATACAGGTGAATATATGACTCATAGTTTGCAAAGGAATATGATTTTGGAGAAAAGGCTCAGAAAGAAAAGCAGCAAATAATGGATTCTGGAAGAATGAAGACCTTTCCTGTCCAAGGACTGTCAGCAGTTCTTTATTACTTGAAGATTAAGGGAATAGTGAATAAAGCTGTCTGCCAGACAGCAGAATAGGTAAGAAATAACATTGTCTCTAAGTGTACCTCACATTCAAGTTCTCAGAAATAACATTCATAAAATTAAACTTTCAATAAAAAGTAACTAGAAAACTCAAATCAGAACAATAGAAATATAAAAACAAACCAATATTATATTTATCAGGAACTTAAACATGAAACAACAGGGTAGGTCAAGTCATAGAATCGCCTCATTTTATTCCACTTGGTTTTTGAAAAAAGGCACATAAAATACTGAATTAGGAGGAGATTTTATGGGATTTGTTTTTCTTTGGTTATTTCTCTACTTCATGGGTTACTGCAAAATAAATATTTGGTTTTTGCTACTAGCAGAAAACATTTAACTAGCATTCAGATAAAATTTAAATTTAACATTCAGATAACAATTAAATTAAACTTAGATTAACATCTAAATTGCTGGACTAAGTAAAGTAGATTATCCTCCAAAAAAATGGGTTGGTCTCATCCAATCACTGGAAAGCCTTAACAGAACAAACACTGCCCTCCCTGGAACAGGGAGAAATGCTTCCAGTCAACTGTCTTTGGACTCAAACTGGAAGTCTTAAGTGAGTCTCCAGCCTGCTAGCCTACTATGGAAATTCAG
This sequence comes from Bison bison bison, assembly GCF_000754665.1. Lineage (NCBI taxonomy): Eukaryota > Metazoa > Chordata > Mammalia > Artiodactyla > Bovidae > Bison > Bison bison. The sequence continues at coordinate 2,460,444 of NW_011495081.1, read as the reverse complement.
AATTTACCAACCCTCTACAATCATTTGAGGCAATTCTTTAAAATCAATCAATCTCTCTTTCTCTCTTAACAACCACATATATACTCATGCCTCCCCTACACATCCTGTTGGTCCTATTTCTCTGGAGAATTCTCAGTAAGACAGAAGGGTAGCTGAAAACTCAGCCTAAGAAAACAGGATGGGAATTGAAACTTCTACCTTTGTCTCCAGTCATTCCTAAAAAGATATTAAAATTCTCAAGAAGCTATAGTAGAATTTCATTTTCATATCCTAACCACATAAAACATAATATTCTTTTCCTTTTAAAACTGTTATTTGATGAAACTAACCAACTCTGGAAAACAGTTTGGCAGATTCTCAAAAAGTTAGGCATAGAGTTAGCATATGACCCAGCATCCACTCCAAGGCACATGCCCAAAAGAATTGAATACATGTTCACACAAAAACTTTTACATGAATGTTCATAGCAGCATTTCAGAGTAGTCTAAACATGGAAGTGTAAACTTCATCAATTGATGAACGGATTAAAAAAAAAGTCATATCCATACAATGGAATGATTCAGGAATAAAAAGAAATAATTACTGACACACATCACAACATGGATAAATCTTGAAAACATGCTAAGTAAAAGGCAGGTAGAAAAGATCACAAAGTGTATGAATTCATTGATATGAAATGTCCAGATCAGACAAATCGATATAGACAAAAAATAGATTAGCAGGTTGTCAGGCACAAGGAGAAGGGAATCAATGTGGAGTGAATGCTAATGGGTTTGGGGTTTCCTGTTGGGATAATAAAAATGTTCTTGCATCAGACAGTGGTGATAATTGTATAACCTTGTAAATACACTAAAAAACACTTAAATGTGAACATTAAGTGAATTGTATTTCAAGTAAAAAGTGTTAGAAAATAAAAGATTAATCAACTTACCTGCCCTTTTTGTGGTGCCAAACAACGAACAACTTCATCCACCATCACTGGAATATGTAACTTAGTCATCACTCCAGAATCTCTATCTTGAGATCTGTGTAACTCCTGAATTCCAGTTTGATCTGTTTCCTCCTGGGCTTCATATTCATTATATCTTTCTGCTGTAGCATGTATTTTTTTTGGCCAGACACCCAAATTATATATGCCAGATTCCAACCAGCATGAAATAAAATTTTTATGGATTCTACAAAAATATGGGTATCGAAGCATTCTGTAGATCAACAAATCTAGAAAAAAATTAAAATCATGATTGTTGGATTTTTTTAAAAAAATAATGTTATAATACTTGGGGGAAAGCAAATTAGTGTGCAATATTTACCACATGAAAAATATATAAAACTCATCATTTCTAACAAGTGAAGGTGACTACCCTCCTTACATAAAGCAAGGAAACCAAGAGAACCCCAGAGACTATCTGAAAATATAATTTTTAATGTGGCCTGATAAGCTCTAAGACCATTAATGTTTTAACCATCAGAGATATGAATATTTATTAATCATTTTCTGAAATATGCTTTTTTGAATTTTAATTAAGTTTAAAGAACGGGTTCAATGCATCAAAACCGTTAATCTGAAAAAGCTATCCAGGGGTTATAAATATCATTCTATTTTAGATTCACAGGTTCTCTAATTTCAAACCCTTTTAATTGTTTTTCACATAATGCTAAATCTTAATTTTCAATTTAACTTTGAGAAACTGAAAAAAGGCTATGCATGTACAACCGAAAAGAAAAAGAGGTTATCAGTCTGTGAAAAAACCTTGTAATTTGTCATGGATAATTTTTGACAAAATCATCTCACCATGCCCTGTATCAGTGACATATGTATCATTTTAAACTATACTTTATAAACACTCTGCTGAACACACTTTGACATTTCACATCCAACACTGTTTCAATTGTCTGCTCCCTGCCCCCAATAAAAAACCAAGTGAATAACTGATACATTCTTTTTTTCCCCTCTAACTTGTTCCATTTTATTCTGTAATGCTCCACTCTTTAAAATGCAGAATAAAAAACATAATTTATGAAATACATTAACAGAATACCTTTTGAAAATATTACACTCTTTACTCTAAATGTTGTTTGCAGTTGCAAACAACATTTTTGACACTTACAATAAATAACAATTTAACACTACTCTTCCTTCCTCTTGAATTATGAGTTACTTAGAAGTAAGAACCACACCTTTATATCCACAAAATTAGATACACACTAGGTGCTCAATATGTGTTTTCTGGGGGAAAATAAAAAATGGTTGGATAAATTCCAGATTCTACAGAATTAATGTTTGTATCAAATGTTGCTTTAGAAAATTTCACCTGTCTCCCTAACCCTACGAAAAATCACATTCTCAAAATAGCTAAGAAAGATAAATTTTGCTTAAATATGCCTTAACTTCCTTTTGCAATAGAAAATGAAGAATGATGTTGAAAAGTCAATCACATGTAATAAATGTAAAATAAAAATATATATTTGATATTGTATATAGTATCAATAAGATGTAACCGTGAGGATAATGTCAACTGTACCGAAGACATAATTCACATTATTATGTTGCAAATATGACACAGAAAAACTATGCCAAAAAAGTTTGTTAAATGAGTGTTTTAATTTTAGATGTTCAGTATAACATCTGTATAACACTTATATATATAAATGCTATATAATGTTATATAACAGTATAACAATTTTAGTTGTTGAGCAGTTAACAAATCAGCCAGATTATGAATTATGCCTTATGCTTCCAGAAAGTTTACACAATCCAAATTATGCTCTAACTTGGCATTTCTAACATATTTCAAAATAAATGCTAACATTTATTGAGCACTTACTAAGTACCACTTACTAGTCTAAGCACACTACATGTACTAACTCATTCAATCCTTACTCCAACACTTAGAGGTAGGTACTATTATTATTTCTATTTTACAGAGGAGAAAACAGAGAAGTAATCTGCAAAAGGTCACACAGTTGGAGAGTCATAAAGCTAGAACTGTAACACCAGCATTCTTTCCCCAGAATTTTTCGTCTTAACCTCTATGTTATAAACCGGCCCACTGGCTTTATTTAATACAGTCATGTAATTGAAAGGTACTTTGATTACACTGCCTATGTATTTTTAGTATGCCATAATTAGACTCTTTTTTTTAAGGAGCCAATATCCTACTGCTTGGTCTACTCCACCTGGAAACACAGTATACAGTGTGGCACCCAACAGAAGACACTGTAACGATGTCCAGCCCTAAATACTGGAATCTGGAGTATTTAAACAATACAACCAAAACTTTTCCTATTATTTTGCCTATCCAATAAACATAAACAATATAAACTGGATGTTCAGATTTTGATAATTTTTTAACAAAACAATCAAAAAAGTCCATCAATTCCAATATCAGAATCAGAACCATGCAGGGAAGGGCAAGTAGGATTTAAAAAAAGAAGTTTTTAACAGCATTTAATTTTCTTCTGCCATCAATTTCTTTGTATTTACTCAAATATATTCAAAGTACAAAGCCTGTAGAGTTTATTATGCATGAATTGGCTACTAACCTGAGTAAGCATAGACAAAACATTTCAATAATTAACCTTCCTCTTTGATTGTGTTTTTTAATATGTCCCTAAAAATGGAAGGGGGCAAGCTCTAAAGGGAATCCCCTCTTCTGCAGCCCAATCTCCTATCAGGTAACTCAGAGCACTCCTGTAGTCTGCTAAGAACCAGCCACCCTAAAAGATTTAAGATAGTTTTACGTTCCCTCTGTTTACAGTAAAGAAGCAGGATGTCAAGAAATCTAAGCTCTGGAGCCAACTCTGTGGTTTTCTAGGTAAGCCATTTAACTTTTGCCTGCCAGCAAAATTCAGTCTAAGCTGCTGAGACCACGGAATTAGCCAGGTTACTCTTTTAAACGTGGGAACACAAAGGTGAGCGATACCTTTGAAAACTACTTCCTCAATGGTACTACCAATTACCATCATTGCAGTCAGCTCCCCCTGCAGAGAAAACTCTTTGGAAATTTAATTCCTAAGGCCAAAAAGTCGACCTGGAGGCTGGCAACCGAACGCAGAGAATGTGAAAAAGGTCCTAAAGAAGAAGAAGAAAAAAAAAAAATCCACTCTTTTGCGTAAGAATTACACTCGGACGAGGGAAACTCTTTAGAAACTTCTGAACTCGGTATGAATGAATGCTGAAGAGAGTAAGCGTAAGAGCAGAGGCGCGAGTTTCCTTTGCGCTGGGCGAATCCGTCGTCCCCTGAAGTTCCCCCACAGGCGTGGAGCGGGTTCCAAAAGAGCTCCTGGGACTCGACCACCTTCTCCTCACCTGAGGAACGAAGACTTCTCAGTTAGCCTCCAACTCGGGCCCGAGACGAACACTATGATCCGGGAAAAGCTGAATTTGCCGCTCGCCCAGGTCCCAGCCCTGGGGGAAACTTGCGGGGACGGACAGATTGGGCCCACGTCCGCCCCAGCAACCGAGGACCGTCTGCCTTTGGTTCCGTTGCTTCCAGTCCCCAGCTCCCAAAGGGTCCCGCAGGCGCTCGGGCTCCAAAAGGTGTTCCTGGGGGTCGAGTGAGATATAAACTCCTACCATTGCCAGCTTTAAATTCACTTTTACTTTTTTTTTTAATGTCTGATGCAACTTCAAATCTAACTTTCCATTTTGTCTTTTCTCCACTCTTTTCAGTTTACTCTAAACCTATGTTAAATTTCTGTGTTCTAAAAGACAGCAGTTAGTTATACTCTTAATTCCTAATAAAAGGTGGGAATTTCTGTCTCCTTAGTACTACGTGTTTGAAAATTTTTGGTTCTTTTGCCTTCATTTCGTTACAAAATACATCAGTTTCCTATCGTTTCTATTACACTCCTTAATGACTTGCCAACTAAAGAGAAGCCAGCTGCCAGAGTAATGACATTGATTGTAACGTTAAAATTTCTTACTCCTTAAGAGATATGGACAATTCCTTAAGAATATGAACTTCATAATCTGAACTCTTTTAAACGGCAAGTGTGATGGAGAATTTAAATGTAAAATAAGCACTAGATTAGGTGTAGAAACACCTGTGAAATTGGTTCAGCCTTATACAATGTGGCTATCAAAAAGGAAGAAATGTAAACACTTCTCCTTTAGCAATAATCAGTACAGTTTTACAAGGAATTGGTAAAACATGCCTATTTTCAGACTAGATTAGGATATCATCTTAATATCACTTAATCTAGAAAGTATTTCAGAAACAAGTGACTCCATTCTGAATTGGCTGGGTTGTACCCTTCAAAAGAAATATTTTTCTTAAGAGATTTTCTGAAAACTTCAGTTTTCTTTTCAGTAAAATAAATAGTATATATATCTCATGGGCTGTTTTAAAACTTGGAAGTGATTAGATAATATATATAAAATTAATAAAATGCCCGGGACATCAAAGGTAAAGTACCACAGAGTGACTGCATATTTGAAATAAAAAGCCTTCTCAGTTTTACTACCAAACCCAGCACCATACAAATCACTACTCATTAGCTAAGATCCATCTAGTACAGCCAGCAATTAGTAGCTTTATTGATGCTCTATCCAGTGCTCAGAAATAATTATATATTATGCATCATATACAATACATATACAATACAAAGTGCTTCTGGTTTTCTTCAATAGAAAATAAATGCCTATGAGGGTTTCCCCTACATTGTTCACTTAAAATATTCTACATTTGGTGGTGTGCCATCTTGTATATACGGTGATGTTGAATCACTAGAACATAAGCTCCAAGAGGGCCAGGAGTTTGACTCAACTGTGCGCTATTATGTCCTTAAAATATACAATCAATAACTATTGAATGAATGGATACAACAATAGTAACATAAGAACAACAAAAATTCAGATCATACTATTAAAAATATCCTGAGAAAAAACGATGAATTCTCTTAGCAAACACATCTGCCATTTTTTTCCCAGATATATATATTTTTTTCTTTTTATAGTTACATTCTAAAATTCTAACTACAACCCAGGACTTAAAAGCCCACTGCATCCAATAATGAACTAGGCCAATAAATTTGAATAAATTTATTTTGTAATGCCATCTTAGAAAGAAATGGAAAAAACAGTCATACAACAAATAGTTTCAGTCAGCAGACACTAAGGGAATGGGCCTGGGGTTCCTGAGCAACGAAGCCTGGGCCCTCAAACCAAAAGTCCTGGACTTTCGATTAATTTAGATGAATTGACTCCAGCTGCGTCCACGTGAAAGTGGCTGGAAGGAACAGGCCCCTATAGCTTCCAGATCACTGGACCTGTGCCTTGGAGGCCTCGTTGCTTAATAGAGAAAAGGAGAAAATAAACACCCAAAACCCATTAATCCATACCCACAGGCTCCGCCTCTCCCCCTAGCAGAGGGCATGACCAAGCCCTGCCCGCACTCGTCTCACTCACACCCTGAACCCAGGAACCGGGCCCGTGCCCGCGGTCTGAAGGCTTCCTGAAGATCCCAGGTGTCTGCCTCCCACCTGCAGCTGCAGGCTAACCCCGCCCACCTCGGCCAACGCCTCCGGAAACAGCCTCCGCGTTGCCACGGTGACGCGGAGTTAGGCAGCTTCTAGTGCTCCGCGCCGCTAAGACGCCTGGCGCCAATCTGCAGCGCGCCACGGCCACGTCCTGCGTGGTGACGTCACGAAGACGGCAGCCAATGAAAAGAGGCGCTGAGGAAGCTGGCTTGAGTTTGAATCTCGAGGCTGAGTTTGAATAGCCGGGTGGCGGACGTTCGAGTGAAACTTTTTGGGCCTGAGGTGAGTGTAAGGCTAGAGGAGAAAACTGGTCTCGGGGACTTTTTTTGGATGACGTATCTCGCTGAAAGCGGAGAGGTCCCGCCGCCTCAGGAATAGAGGACCAAGTGGGCTTGTTGACAAACACGGAAGCCTTAAGTGCGGCGATAGGGTAGGGTTGCGGGTGGGCCTGGTTAAGGTTCCTTGGGGAGAAAGTGAAAGGAAGAAGGAACTTGAGAACGCACTAGAATGTGACTCTGCCTGAACGAGAGTCCTGGACGGCTCAGCAGGAAGATCAGGGATCTCCTACCTGAAATTCTGAGGAAGTTGGAAATTTTAAAGGGCATCCTGGCTCTTTTCCCAGACTTTGGCTGAACACTAACTGTTCAGTACCTTACAGTGCAAAGTTCCTTCAGGACTCCGTATACATAGTGTTTTGTTTTGAAGTATAACCCTAAGCTTAACTGTCAGATGAGGAGCCTTGGTTCCCCAACTTGCAAGCTTTTTGTCCAGCGAGGTTCTGCTGTTAACCTGTCAAAGATCAGCTGGGAACCTTCCCCGAGCCCCATTTGTAGCATCAAGATAAAACCTGCCAACAGTGACTAATAGGTTTGCTGAGGATCAGCCGGGCTATGGAAGAGATACTGGTAGATGATGCTCTGCAAATAAAAAATACTTAAAGCACTGAGAATCAGTTCTTCTACCATCGTTTCTTAAGTTTCTGCTAGATTCGCCTTGAGTAGTGTTCATTAGGCACTCTGTTTCAGAGAAGTCAAGGCTGACTGCTGTTTATGACATTATTTGGCCAGAATTAAAAATTTGTGTTGTATAGTGTATAGGTTACTAATTTTTAACAACCAGGTAGGATGTGTTAGACATTCTACAGGTTTCAGTTGATAGTGTTATTCTACCATGGTCAGCGACCCCATCTTGGATTTTGGTAAGTATTTATGAACTTTGTTGCCAGAGAACATGAAATCCAAAGGTTAGATACTGCTTTTTATTAACTTTCTACTATTTGGTAGGAATTGGTTATTTCAGTACACAAAGGTTATCTGCCTTTTAACGGTAGAAATTGTCTCCTATTACTAAACAAGTATTTACAAATACACAAAGTTTTCATTTTAAAATGTATCTTGTTCCACTCTAAATATATCTTGAATCAATTAAGGTACACAATAAAATGACTTATGCTGTCAACTCTGAAATCTAGGAGGAAAAAAATAGTCCAGATGTTAGTACTGCCCTTCCCTCCATTTGAAATTTTCATTCTTCCTTGATGCTTGCAAATTACTAGAAGCAGTGGCTCTAACACTCAAAGTTATTTCCAATAAGAGGTTTAAGTTACGTAGAGACTGTACATGATAAAGTGGAAGGTAGTTCCTGGTCCTAAAAAATGTTTATGGAATCTGAATCAAATTCAAATTTGAATTTGTATTTAAGAAATAATTTATAACTGTATTACTCCACACCTTCAACAAAATTTATACAACACGTCTGCTCCATTTTTTGAAAGCCTTTCGTTTTGATTCCAATAGAGCGTAGCTACTAAGAACATGTATTATAGATTTGGACCTGGATCCACATTTTGGCTTCTCATTTAATCGCATGTCATTTTGGAAAAATTCCTTATCCTAAAACTAAGTCTCTGTTTTTGTAAATTGGAGACAGTAATAGAGTCTACTTTATATTTTAAGGACTGAATGAGATGATGAATGTCAAATGTTTATCATAATGCCTGGCGTACAGAGTGTTCTCAAATGATAGCCACTGTTCATTATTACTAATTATCACCATATCCACCTAATTCAAGAGTTCTAAATTAATAACATTTTCTGAAAATAGATACTTATATTATCCAACAGGCACAGAAAAATCATGAACTTCCAGTTTTGTTTCAACATTCATTGCAAGAGCCCCAGTACTAGGCCCTGAGGTTTCTATCAAAAGTGAAAATAGTTTAACTTCTTCTATCAGAAAATTTCTTAGAGTTATATATTTATCTCGTTATGGAGAAGATGATTAAATACTTGAACTTTAGGTTCAGTCAGTCGGAGTTCAAATTTCATGTCTTATGCTTCCAATAATGTGACTTCAGCCAGTTAACTTAACCTTTGTATTATAGTTTCTCTCTATATAAAATAGGTATGATTTTGTATCTATCCTATAATATAAAATCCTATATCATAGAGTTGTTACAGAGATTAAATAAGTATTTAAATTGCTTAGCCCATTTCTATTTGTAGAATAACAGCTCAGGAAAAAGTATTCCAAAGTTATTAACAGAAACTTTGTGTTTAAGGTAAATTTTAATATTTTTTTGTTTTGTTTTTGAGATAAAAACACCTAGACTTGTTTAAAACCCAAATAGTACAAAAGAATATAAGGAAAAAGTAAACCTGCTTGTCAGTTATTTTCCCACCATCAAGCAACTGTATTATCAATTTCTTGTGTTCTCTTCCTGAGAGAGCCCACACACATACAAGTATGTATATGTCTTTTGAAAATACAAATGGTTGAATACCATATCCACTATTCTGCATTTATTTTTTGCACACGTATCTTGAAAATCTTCATTAGTTCATTCGTTCTGTTATTCAACAAGTATGTAAAAATTTCTAAATATGTGATAAGCCCTTTTCTAGGTTCTGGAGTGCAGATGAAGTTCCAGTTCTCATGGTGCTTAACATGTTAGAAGGGAACTAAGCAATAAATATGTAACCAAATAATATATATTTTCCAAGTAGTTTATATACTAGGAAGGAAAATAAAACTGATAAGGAATTAGAGAGGCAAGGGCAGGGTGATACAGTTTGGAATGAAATCTTTAGGGAAAACCTCTATGAAGTGACGTTTGAACAAAGACCTGAATGATGAACTGAGATATTAAGATTTGTAAATACCTGAAGATAGAGCCTTCCAGGCAGAGAAAAGAGAAAGTTAGACCAGAATGAGACTGAGGTGTTGAACAAACACTGAGAAGGACAGTGAGACTGAAACAGTAATGGAGAGGGAGGGTAACATTAGACAGGAACAAAGTATAGATCCTATAGGACCTGGTAAAGAGTTTGCATTTTATTCATATGCTGGAGAGTCATTGGAGCAGAACAAGATGAGGTACATCACATGATCTGATTTCTTTTGAAGACGGTATCAGTACATACAATTGATGAATTAAGTCAAATTTATTGTATATTCATATGATCTTTGACTTAACTGGCTTAAATTTTATCTAGGAAAACAGTAGCTAGATATAAGATTAGGATTTACCTGTTCAACTTGGTTTATATCAACTTGCAACTATTGAAGAGAATTAGTTTTAACACTGCTTCCTTAAAGGTAACAGAAGAATGAGGCTCTCTGTGTAAGTCATTCTCCCAGAAAATTGAATGTTACCCTTATTTAAGTGATAGTGTTTTAACCATCTTCAACAATTAACATAAAAATGATCTCATTTTCCTAATTTTATAAAGAAATTGGGCACATTATTTAACTGTTTTTGATGCCTCAGGATCCTCGTTATGATTTCTTGTTATTGCCAACCATTTCACTCTGCTATGGTATGTTGGTTGTCTTAGAGAAGTATAGTATGTGTTTGCCAAAAATGGCTGTATTGCTTTTTTGAATTCCATGTCTACTTTTTATAACTTATTAATTTGCTCATTAATCAGATGTTTTGAGAACTTAACTATATACCAAGCACACGACAAGAGATAAGGAGGAATATAAAGGTATATAGTCCCATTAGATGTTATATTTTTGTCATACACAATAATCATAAAATTTAGAGCTAGAAAAGAACATTAGTTATCAATGTAGTCCAACCCTATCATTTTATAGATTACTACTAAAGCCCCTTCATCACTCTCTTTCATACTCTACCCACTCTAGAGATACCTTTCTATTATAAAGGAAATGGTGTTGTATTTGTCCTTAATATTTTAGTCCCACCAGTGAAATCCTACCAGCTCGCTTTTTTGATTCTATTCAACAGATATCACTTGAAAGTAGATGTGACAAAACTGAACAGAGACTGTGATACTATCTTCTGAATGATCATCTGAAAATAATTTTTGAGGTAACACATTATTGCACAGATAACAATATGCAGTCTTTTGTTTTGCCACTTCGTAAGTAAAAATGGTCAAGGAATGTAATTTCTGTGTGCCTTAGTCAGAATCAACTGGATGTCTATCTCTTTTACTTGGCCATGTTAGGGGAAAAAAAAAGCAGTCATCATGTTTTAATGTAGGAACAACCTCATTAATTCCTAATGACATCAACATACTTGAACATAATTGAGCATAATTTTTTCATTTAATAATTCCCAATTAACTTCAAAGTCCAATCTAAGTTCTATAACCTGACATTGAAATCTAGATCTGGCCCCACTTTTATCCAGCTTAATCTTTTTAATGCAGCCCTCTCCATTCCCTTGTGTTCTCTCCAGCTACAGTCAGGACTGAGCAAAGCTTAACTGAGCATCTCTTTAGATGCTGTAGATAGAATTAAAATCATATAAAACTAAATGGTTATACAAAATGAGATTTAAGCAAATTGACCACACAGCCATTTATGTCCTCTGCACAAGCTGTTTCCTACCATAGGCTTTTGGACTTGTGGCCCTGAAATACTCCTGCCTGGGAGCCACTTACTTGCTCAGTCCCTCACTTTGGTCTCTTTTCACAACATTCCCATCTAAAACAAGAACCCATACATACACTTCTAACTGTCTGTTCCAAGGCCCAGAAAAATGCCTTACACATAGAAGGCACTCAGTGGATATTTACTGAGTGCACAACTAGTTTTCTGTCCTGAAATCTTTTTTTTAACCTGGTAATAACTATCCATTCTTCAGCTCTCCATTCCAGTTGTTCCTCTGGGGAGCTTTCAAACTCAGTCTTAGGTAGCACTGTTAACCTTTATCTGATAGCACTTATCAGAGTTACAGCTTTGCATATTTGCACCATTATTTCAATAGCTCTTTCCTCACTAAGCTATATGTAATAATAATAGCAGATGTTATAATGCCTTCTCTGTGCCAGGTATTTTTCTAAGTGCTAATCTTCACAAGAACTTTATAAGGTAGGTAGTATTATTAGTCCCACTTTACAGATGAGGAAACTAATCCATAAGGAGATTGAGTAACTTGCCCACTATCACAGCCAGTAAGTTGAAGAACTGGGATTTTAACAGTTAACTTACTGAGTTAATGAGTTAATTAACAAGAGATACCTTCCAACCTAAGATCTGTTTTGAAAAAAAATCACCTGATGTTTTATATGTTTTTTAACCATTTCATTTTTGTATATTTTATCTACCATTGAAGGGGAAAAAAGAAGCATATCAGTGAAAAGCAAGGCATTGTTGAACATTTCTAAAAGCTTTTAGAAAAATATGTGTAGAGGTTAGTTTTTGGTATCACAAGGAACGTGAGAATCTGTTTTTGTTATTCAGTTGCCAAGTCATGTCTGATTCTTCGCTGCCCCATGGACTGCAGCACATCAGGCTTCCCTGTCCCTCATCATCTCCTGGAATTTGCCCAAGTTCAGGTCCATTGAATCAGTGATGCCATCCAAGCATCTCATCCTCTGTTGCCCTCTTCTCCTGCTTTGAATCTTTCCCATCATCAGGATCTTTTCTAATAAGTCAACTGTTCGCATCAGGTGGCCAAAGTGTTGGAGCTTCAGATTCACCGTTAGTCCCTCCAAAGAGTATTCAAGGTTGATTTCCTTTAAGATTGACTAGTTTGATCTCCTTGCTGTCCAAGGGACACTCAAGAGTCTTCTCCAACACCTCAATTTGAAAGCATCAGTTCCTCCATGCTCTGCCTTCTTTATTGTCCTGCTCTCACATCCGTACCGGAAAGCCCATTGTCTTGACTATATAGACCTTTGTTGGCAAAGTGATGTCTTTACTTTTTTAATATACTGTCTAGGTTTGTCACAGCTTTCCTGTCAAGCAGTCGTCTTCTAATTTCATGGCTGCAGTCACCATCTGCAGTGATTTTAAAGCCCAGGAAGAAGAAATCTGTCACTGCTTTTACCTTATCCCCATCTATTTGCCCTGAAGTGATGGGACCAGATCTTAGTTTTTTTGGTATTGAGTTTTAAGCCTCTTTTTCACTCTCCTCCTTCACCCTCATCAAGAGGCTCTTTAGTTTCTCTTCCCCTTTCCCCCATTAGAAGTCTATGTAGAGGTTAGTTTTGAGTATCACAAGGAATGTGAGATTCTACTAGCCTTTAATACACAGGGGTCAGAAATGTTAACATCCTCTAATATTTGAGACAGTTCCAAATAAGGAAGAATTGATCTAACCAAAATGCCAGTGATAAGCTCCTTGGGAAACAATGAAAAGATGGTCTAGTTATCTTTGGGAAGAAGAGGCAGGATTGGAGGCAGGTAGGGAAGAGAATTGGCATTTATTGAATGCCTTAATACACTTAATGCTTTTTATCTCTTTTAGCTTAAGGACAGCTATTAGGTATTATTTCTTTTATACAAATGAGAAACCTGGAATTCAGTGAGATCAAGTAACTTGTCCAAGGTCAAAGAAAAGGAGTATAGGTATTTATGGGAGTTGGCTAGACAGAAGCTCAGGGTGAAGAAAGACCAGAGTAGTAATTCATCTGGGACCTAACTGTTAGAATCTAAATGACCATCCTTTGCTTTTCAGTGTTATATTTTGGGGACTCACAGAGTCCTAAAAAGGGAGTGCTATGTCCAGTGTCTTCTAGTTTTAGATTGTCTTGGCCTTAATTTGAATTCCTTTCAAAAGTGTATGGATTTCTGATATATGTTAGCATTATCATTATTATTTCTTCCACTTTAGGAAACACAATATCTTCTTTTAACCCTGTCCATTTCTTTGCTTAATTGTTCAGTAGTGCTTCCTGTATTTGCTATCTGAGTCTTCTCCTATTCAGGCCTTTGTCCTACCATTGCCCCACGTTGTTCTTATTTGCTTCTATGTTACCAAATCCCATGATGACTTTTACTAAGTACTTAACCTATTTGGCTTAAAACTCAAGATTCAGAAAACTAAGATCATGGCATCTGGTTCCATCACTTCATGGCAAATAATGTGGGGAAACAATGGAAACAGTGACAGACTTTATTTTTTGAGGCTCCAAAATCACTGCAGATGGTGACTGCAGCCATGAAATTAAAAGACACTTGCTCCTTGGAAGAAAAGCTATGCCCAACCTAGACAGTATATTAAAAAGCAGAGACATTACTTTGCCAACAAAGGTCCGTCTAGTCAAAGCTTTGGTTTTTCCAGTAGTTGTGTATGGATGTAAGAGCTGGACTATAAAGAAGACTGAGTGCTGAAGAATTGATGCTTTTGAACTATGGTGTTGGAGAAGACTGTTGAGAGTCCTTTGGATTGCAAGGAGATCCAACCAGTCCATCCTAAAGAAAATCAGTCCTGAATATTCGTTGGAAGAACTGATGTTGAAGTTGAAACTCCAATACTTTGGCCACCTGATGCAAAGAACTGACTCATTTGAAAAGACCCTGATGCTAGGAAAGATTTAAGGAGGGAGGAGAAGGGGATGACAGAGGATGAGGTGGTTGGATGACATCACCAACTCGATGGACATGAGTTTGAGTAAGCTCCGGGAGTGATGGACATGAGTTTGAGTAGGCTCCCGGAGTTGGTGATGGACAGGGAAGCCTGGCGTGCTGCAATACATGGGGTCAAAAGAGTCGGACACGAATGAGCGACTGAACTGAACTGGACCTATTTGCAGGTATTTAGCACAATTGATCATTCTCTCCTCCTTGATTTAGAAGGCCCCCCTAAGTTTTAATGCCATGATAAGCTTGAAAAACTGAAAATCTTCACATGGCGTTAAAACTCTGAGGACAGCCTTTACTTTCTTGACTTAGCTTCCAGCTGCCTTGAAATGTCCATCTAGATGTTGATTAATGTTCTCAGATTTAAGATGTCCAGAATGAACTCCTGATCTTCACACCAAAACCTGCTTTACCCTCAGTTATTTCTATCTCAGTTGATGGCTACTCTGTTCTTCCGACACTCAGGCCAAGAACTTTGGAGTAATTCCTGAATCCTATCTTTCTCTCATTCCCGCATCAGAAAATTCTTTTATCTTTACTTTCAGATTATATTTACCACTCCCTGTTCTAAGTTGACTGCATCATCTCTTGTCTGCATTACTTCAGTGGCCTCAGTGGTTTCCGTTTCCTCAAGTACGTCAACAGTGAAAGTGATCAGATTGCAAAAATCAAATGCAAAAATATTAAATGATATGCAAATACAAAAACTTAAAAAATCTCTGAAATATTAATCAGACCCTGGGCTTTCACTTCAACTCAAACTTTATAGCTGAAAGAAAAGAAAAGAAAGTGAAGTAGCTCAGTCGTGTCTGACTCTGCAACCCCATGGACTGTAGCCTACCATTCTCTGTCCATGGGATTTTCCAGGCAAGAGTACTAGAGTGGGTTGCTATTTCCTTCTCCAGAGGTTCTTCCTGACCCAGGGATTGACCTTGGGTCTCCCTCCTTGTAGGCAGATGCTTTACCATCTGAGCCACCAGGGAAGTCCTAACTTTATAGCTAAACCATATATAATCACAGGTAGGAAAAACCTAGCTTTGATTTTTCAGGAGAGCTCTAATACTACTTTAGTTTGGGTCATGAGAATGGACAGGAAAGGGTCTCTCAGAATTGTATTAAAGTACTGAAGGGATAGCTTTGGCTTACAAACTATTTTTAATAAAATTGATCTTGACTGCAAGTCTCTTGGCACTGGAAATTGACACAACCAAGCTTATCTGTACCTGTATCTCAGAGACCCATAGAGTTAAAAATACTTCCAGGTGTATGTCAGTTAGCTCATCCAGGTAGGAAGTAATAGAGATGGTATAGTCCCCTAGTTTTTTGTGTATTCAGAAATTCTAATCTCTGAATATAGATCCTAGTCTCTGCTCTAAAATTATGCATACTTTGTCATCCAGTTTTTATAATGTCTGTTGAGCTTCCCAAGTGGCTCAGTGGTAAAGAATCTGCTGCCAATGCAGAAGACACAGGGGATGCAGGTTCAGTCCCTAGGTCCGGGAAATTCCCTGGTGTAGGAAATGGCAACCACCCCAGTATTCTTGCCTAGAAAATTCTATGGACTGAGGAGCCTGGTAGGCCACAACCCATGGGATTGCAAAGAGTCGGACACAAATAAACATGCACACTTATAGTGTCTACCATGTACTAGGCACTATTTTAGACTTGGAACGCATTGGTAAGCAAAACAAGATTTTGTTAAAATGCCCTTAAGAGGCTTATAGTTTAACTAGAATAGAGAAAGTAAACACCAAGCATGCTAAATAGATGGAAAATATATATTCTATTAGGAGGTGGTAAGTGCTTTGGGAAAAAATTGAGTGGTATAAGGGCAGTTAGGAATTGGTTTGGCAATTTTAATAAGGGTGGGCAGAATGGGCACCATTTGAGCAAGGACTTGAAAGAAGTGACAGAGTTAGTCATGTAATTACTGAGGAAAGCACTTTATGATAGAATGGCTAGCGGAAGGGCGTTACTGGGGCACTTGGCATGTTAGTTGGAATAGGGGCAATGGGGAAGACAATAGGACATGAGGTAGAAGATCTAGGCCATTAAAAGAAATTCAGGTCAAAATAAGAACCATTGGAAAGTTTCAAACTAGGGATTTCCAGTAACTTACTATGTGAGTGAAACACAACACCTTTTTTTTAAGTTACTACTACATGCTAGTCATTTTGCATATAGTAGAATTAATATTAATACTCTTTAATTTCAGAGAAATATTCAGCCACTCACATAAGCAGAGGAATCAAGATAGTCAACAATGTCTGTCACTGAGGAAGACCTGTGTCATCACATGAAAGTAGTTGTCCGTGTCCGTCCTGAGAACACAAAAGAAAAGGCCTCTGGATTTCATAAAGTAGTCCATGTTGTGGATAAGCATATTCTTGTTTTTGATCCCAAGCAAGAAGAAATCAGCTTTTTCCATGGAAAGAAAACTATGAATCGGGACATTACAAAGAGACAAAATAAGGATCTTAAATTTGTATTTGATGCTGTTTTTGATGAAACTTCAACTCAGTTGGAAGTTTTTGAACACACTACTAAGCCAATTCTTCGTAGTTTTTTGAATGGATATAATTGCACAGGTAATTGTTTCAGCTGGGATTTAATGATTCCATCTAATTTCACTTTTATATTAGGACATCTACTTGACTCTTCTAAATATAATCAATTTTAAGGTGTTTGTTTGCTAAAAATTCTTCAGTTCAGTACTTCATTGTAAATGTGGATTTTCTTTGAAAGTTAGTCATCATATATAACATTTTGAAACTTTCTTTTCCAGGATCTTGCTTTGGTTCCTATAGATGGTCATCCTTTCCATTTCTTATGTTTTAAAACCACATGCTTCAGATAGTTGATGCCAGATTTCTCACAATTTGTATTCATAAATATTCCCAATGTTTACCTCTGCAACAGTCTATCCCTGGGGGATAGTGGAACATTTCTGAACACTTGGCAATTTCTTCATAGCACTATTTTTTCTTTATAGTACCTTGAAGTAACTATTTTTAAAGCCCATGTTGAGTGTCATACATGTGCTGTTTTAGCATATCTTCAGCCCAAAGAAGCATCTTTAGTGCTCTCAACAGACCTATAATAATTTGCCTTTCAAAGTGATTCTGTTGATTTCCTAGAAAAAGAGCTCTCCAAAATGCCAGTTAATTGAATGCTTACCAGGTACTTCACACCATTATTAATATTTTTGTAATTACCGCCATTTATGGCATTATCTTTAAGATACCCCAAAACTATAATATGTTTCCCTGTCTTTCACTGACTCATTCACTTTTATTGCAAAAGGTTTACCCTCTAGGTCAAGAAAGAATGGAATGTGGTTTATTGATTAGACCTTCTTTGATTCTCATTTTTAAGCAGATATTCTTTTCCTCATTCATGAAACTCCATATTGTCTCTAGAGATTTAAAAAAATTATTTTAACTCCAAGTGAAAAAATCTCTACAAAAGTAATACTGAATCTTTGGTTTCTTTTGGATTTTATTTATATTATCCAACTATCTTAAGACTTAGTGTTGTACTGCCAGCTTACATAAAACAAAATAGAATGAAACATGAATCAGTTTAATCCATCCTACTAAAAAATATTTTTGTAGTTAACAAACTTAGCAGAGAGATTTAATTTATAAAATTAATTCTCAAAGACTTACTGCTTTAACTGAATATTATGTTGGGTGTTTGCCACATGTAATTCAGAGTGGGTTGTTTGTTTGGGTTTTTTTTGGCATTTGAAGAAATGTATTACTGTTCTATTGTACTGGATAGAGTCTTGAAAGCAAAGTAATTTACCTAAAACAAAAATTTTTTAAGGAATTATTATAAATGGCTTTTATTTGGAATTCTGCAAATTTGTATTAATATTTAATACCTGCTTTGTACCAGATCACTTACTAGTAGTATAAGTCACTTACTAGGTAGGAAGGATACATAGTCTCTGCTTTGGTGGAACTCACAGTTAGAAATACAGTATGATACTATAAATTGCCAGGATTTAAGGATGACTATAAATGAATTTGGATCTGTTGGATTTACAAGTTACTGTTTAGGATATCCAGATGGGACTTATTCACTGGACAGTAGATACAGTAGTGTTATGTGTCATAACAAAGAGCTCTGATCCCTTTTCGTAAAAACTCAGTACTCGCATATGGTGCCACGGGAGCTGGAAAGACCCACACAATGCTAGGATCAGCTGCTGAACCTGGAGTGATGTATCTAACAATGCTAGACCTTTACAAATCCATGGATGAGATTAAAGAAGAAAAAGTATGTAGTACGGCAGTTTCTTATCTGGAGGTAAGTTGGTAATATTATTTTTTGGTTTAATCAATAGTATTGAGAAATCTTTTTATAAGAAATTCCATTGTCCTTTCAAATTATTCTATCAGGCAGAAATTTTTTCATGAATATATTAATATAAAATCATTAAAATTCCTGGTCTTCAATTATTTGCTGTAGATTTTATTTTTTTCTATTAAGTATTTTGCCATAACTGCTGACTTACACAGAAGTAGTAGGATTAGTATAGATAGTATAAAGAACTTCTAGATTCCCTTCATTTGGATTCCCTATATGTTAACATTTTACTCTTTCCTTTCTTTCTGCATATGTGGTTTTCCTTTTTTTTCCCCTTAAACTGTTTGTTACAGGCTTGTAAAAACAGGAAATTTGTTAAATAAAAGCTGAATAGTAATCAATATCAGGAAATTAACAATGATATAATGAGATTTTGATAATTCTAATAACACCCTTTCTTGAAAATAAAATCTAAGATCGTGTATTGTATTCAGTTGCAATTCATCCCTTTTGTCCCTTTAATCAGGATTTTTTTTTTATATATATTATATTGCTGTTGTAAAGCTTTTAGTTTGGATTTGTCATGATTACATTCAGGTTATGGACTGACAGGAATACCACATAAGTGATGATTAATTCTTCTTATGTAACATATCAAGAGGCTTATATAATTAGTCCTGATACTGGCTGTGTTAACTTTGATCAATTTCATTACGCTGGTGTCTACAAAGTTTTTCCACTATAAAGGTACTGTATTTCCCTTTATGGGACTTCCCTGGTGGCTCAGCGGTAAAGAATCTGCCTGCAATGCAGGACACGCGAGTTCGATCCCTGGATCGCGAAGATCCTCTGCAAGAGAGCATGGCAACTCACTCCAGTATTCTTGCTGGGAAAATACCATGGACAGAGGAACCTGGCAGGCTGGACATGAGCCAATCAACTGAGCATGCATTACCCTTTATAATTAATAAATAACTTGTAGGGAAACAGTGTAAATCCTGTGACTCCTCATTCTTTGGTCTGTTCATTTTAGTATCCACTGATGATTCATGCCTGAATCAATTACTATCATGATTGCAGATGGTAGTGATTTTCAAATTCCATCGTTTCGTCTACAGTTCTTCATTGGCTTTCTACTACAAGGAAGAGCTTTCCCTTTCCTCTACTGTATCGATGTAGACTAATGGATTCTTAATATTATTTCATAGGTTATAATCCTTTTCTCTAAGTATTTATCTGTATGCTTAAATTGTGCAGATCTCGTGTGTGTGTGTGTGTGTGTGTGTGTGTGTGTGTGGTTTTTTTTGACATACCTCATCATTTGAGACTTTCTACCCTCTTAATAGCTGACATTCAACAAATAATAACTAATTATTGGCACTCTCACTTTGTGTTCAGATAGTGTTTCAGAAACCAATGCAGAAACAGACATCCCTGATTTTACTGCCTTTTCATTTGTGGTGTCAGAGGGTCAATTTCTAGTTTTTACTGCTCTTGCTGACATCTTATTGTTTGAGAGTTTCTTCACATTTCAAAAATTGATTTAAAATTATGTTGCTAAAAATTGTTGTCAGTCTATAGAACTTGGTGATAAAAGAGAAGTCAAATTCATTTTCTGTAGTTAAGTATTTTGAAAAGAATTGTTCTGAACTTAATTAGGAAGAGAGCATGGCACCGTATTCATTATTTCTTCCTTAGATCCTTTTATATCTGGGAGAATTTCGAAGTTTGCTTATTTTTATAATGTTGTTAGTTGTTTTTTCTTTCTTTAAATCTGTTTTCATTTTACTAATGGTAAGGCAATGTCTAATCTAATGGTTTTCCACTCAAGTCTGTGCACCACAATTGGCTGTGGGGCTTTTTAAAATTAGACATACCTAGACCTCACCCCCTGGACATTTTAGTTTAATAGATTTGGATTGTGGCCAAGACATCTATGTATTTTAAAAGCTTCCAGGTGATTTTGATTCATAGACCAGCTTGATAGTAATTGTATAATTATATATTTTGTATGATTGAAGTGGGTAAGGGAAATCATTTAAAAAGTGACTGTTGCTTATCAGAAAAATAAGAACCAAAAAATTATCTCTTCATTTTATCATTTTACTACTTCTAAGAATTTATTGCGTTTAAAAATTGTTAACATTCATTATAACAAGTTTTACCAGCAATGAATTATCACTGTAAGCTATTTATTAGAACATGGATATAACTTATAGAAAATAATTCTTAAAGATTAAATTTTATATGTGTTTATTTAATCTTATCAAATAGGTATAATTGTCATTTTGTTATCAAGTAAAAAACTTAGTACCTTTAGTAAGTACTGGTTATCACATAATTCATAAAATTATGTCAAGTGCTGGTTATCACATAATTCATAAAATTATGTCAATTGTACTATTTCTGTACACTACTTATATTGTTGTTGTTTAGTCACTGAGTCATATCTGACTCTTTTGCAACCCTATGGACTCTAGCCCAGCAGGCCTCTCTGTCCATGGGATTTCCCAGGCAAGAATATTGGAGTGGGTTGCCCTTTCCTTTTCCAAGGGATCTTCCCAATCCAGGGATCAAATCCATGTCTCCTGCATTGGCATGCAGATTTTTTACCACTGGGAGCCAACAGGGAAGCCCTACATTACTTACAGAAATTACTAAAAAGAAAAAGAATTGCCAGAAATTTAAAATACAGATGTGTATTCAGTGCCATTCAGTAGAGTGAGGATATCAGACTCTGCTCTTACCTTTGTGACTGTGAACTAGGGCAAATCACTTAAACTCTGAGGGCCTCAGTTCCCTCATTCAAGTTGGGGGGAGACTGTCCCATTATGGAATTATCATTACATGTTAAACTTAATGCAGTTGAAGGATAAGTGAAATAAATACCATCCATCTTTCAGGGGTTTTCTTTAACTTTTAAGCTCTGAAATTTAAAAAGTTTGGACTACTTGGGCATCATGAAATAATATCTTCTCCAGTAAGAACCACACTACTTCCATACAACTTACATTTCCAATCTATTATAGAGTTTCCCAAGACTGTTTGTCCCATATATTTCCAGAAAATAGGAAGAGGCAATTCCAGCTATCCTATTTCTATTGACTTGTAGTCATCAAATGGGGAATTACAGGAGGAGGATATAAGGACTCCATCATTAAATTTTAAGTTCAAGTGCTGGTTATCAAACTCTTATGTTTTATCAGATGTTAGAAAAGTCATGGCAATGTGTAATAGAAGGGATGAGATGAATGAAAATGAGCTGCTGCTTCTCTTTGAGACAAATTCTAATATAACCTTAAGGCAGCAATGTATACCTGTTTATGTGATGTTGTCGCTACTGTTTCAGTGTCAATGCTAAGCATCAATGCTAAGCAGTCCTTTTCCTTTTAAGGTATATAATGAACAGATTCGTGACCTCTTAGTAAATTCAGGGCCACTTGCTGTCCGGGAAGATGCCCAAAAAGGGGTGGTCGTTCAGGGATTGACTTTACATCAGGTATGTTTACAAACTTCTTTTTTTGCTTGTTCATATAGCAAGTATGGTAATTTAGCCATGTACTTATTTTAAAATAATGAAGTATCAAGTTAAAATAATCAAGTTTATCATCGGTCTTCTTTTGTTTTCTTTTAAAATAATCAAATAGGCTTTTCTTTTAAAACCCTACTTGGACATTTAATATAGTATATTATTCTGCTTAATGTATTATTTTATCTCCTCAGAGAGATTAGATTTTATGTTTTATTTTTTCATTTAGCACAAAAGTGCTAAGCAGATGATACACGATTGATATTTAATGGGATTTAATATATGGAAAATAATTTCTATTTTACCTGTAAAAGTCTGCTTGATTTTGGTGGTTTATTAAAAAATTTAAAGACCAGTGATTAATTTGTATGTTTTTCTTCTGTTTCAACTAATTTAGCCCAAATCTTCAGAGGAAATTTTGCAGTTATTGGATAATGGTAACAGAAACAGGACACAACATCCCACTGATATGAATGCTACATCTTCTCGTTCTCATGCTGTTTTCCAGGTAACAGGTCACTAGACCATAGCTCTTAAAATTGAATTTAAATGTAGCCAAATTTATGAATGGTAACCTTCAAACATTCTAAAATATCTCTTCATCTGTGGACTTTTCTACTTCTCAGCACTTCCTTTACTTTGCAGCTTTGAGAAGATTCAGTCAAGAATATTTAGAATTGAGATGATGTAAATTAGAAACACGTAAATTTTTAACCTGTGTAAAAATACATGATAGTAAAATGGAAGTATTAGAGGTTTTCCTTCCTTTTCTTTTCTTAAATTGGTAAAAATTATTTAACCTTTCCAAAAGATAATCTTTTATTCAGAGCAGACTTTCTCTTTATAGCTCTAGATTTATAGAACCAATACACTGGGGAGGTACTGATTAAGATTTCACCATAGTGACCGTGTAAGTAGTTGCATTCTTTAAGAGTGTGTGATTCAGTTGATGCAGTACTTTTTAGGAATACAGGTCTAGAAAAGCCTGAAGCATAGGTTAGTAGTTGTTATTTGTAGTTTCTAGTTCTATTAAAATTCAAACGATTATAAGCTTTATTCTGGATTATGCTATTTGAAACTCATCTAATAGTTATAATTGAAAGAATTCAAATCTGAGGATATCAAATCTTTCAGAAAGTCTCTAATCCACAAAGCTTCATTAATCTTTTCTCTTCTTCCCACTGACTCTTCATTTATCAGTAGTCTTGAGAGAAATGTTTATCAGGGACATTGAAATTTCCCCAAAATATCTTAGACTAAGTGTTACCAGAGTATAAAAGGCAACCGTTTTAACCTTCTATCAAACCAGGAGTTATTACTCTTTACCCTCTAGCACACATATAGGAAGTCTTTTCATTTTCAAATTTTTCTCAACTTTAGTATTTACTTTTGATACTCTTAGATATCAGCCAGTCCAGTCAAGCTATACCTTGTTCAGTATGTATTTATAGTGAAAATAATTGATTTCTTGCTCTTTTAAAAATAAAGTGTACATTTCCCTTTCAATTTTATTAAATCTAATCCTCATTTTCCCTATTACCCTGTAATTTCAAAAAGATTTATTTGAGACAACAAGATAAAACAGCAAGTATCAATCAAAATGTCCGAATTGCCAAGATGACACTCATTGACCTGGCAGGGTCTGAAAGAGCCAGTGCTACCAGTGCTAAAGGGACCCGGTTTATAGAAGGCACAAATATCAATCGATCACTTTTAGCTCTTGGGAATGTTATCAATGCCTTAGCAGATACAAAGGTAGGTACTATATGTTTATTTGTGTAAGTATTTTGAAATATGCATAATTCCCAGAAACATATTAATATAATTTTGTTTTAAAGATCTATTATAAATCAAGTTTTAAGAATATAAGAATCATGTTTACATAAAGAGCAAAGACCACAGAGAGCCTAGTATATCAAATAAAGCTTTGGGTCTTTTTTGTTTGTTTTGTTAACGTCTCGTTTTATAATCAGAATTTGTTGAATGAAAGGTATTGAATATCAGATTGAGAGTTAATATTTATGATATTTCCTCATTTATTTTGAATTTGATTTTTTTTTAATGACAATTTAATGAGCACTACACAATAAGCATGATAATTAAATTGCTATGAAGACAAAGCACACTTTAGAAAAAGTTAATTCTGGTCTGGTTAGTATT
>NW_011495081.1:2422693-2436022 GCF_000754665.1 Bison bison bison | reverse complement strand
TGAGTTAAATATTAAAGAATATTGAGTTTTCTTAGGAATAGGAGCTTAGGGTATAAAATATAATTAAATCATCTAATAGGATAATGTTTGCTAGATGCCTTTGGGTCATTAAAAAATATTTTTTGTCTACTCAATGCCAGAAGTGCTTACAAGAGCACAGCATATTCAATAACTTCTATATTTGTAAAAATGACTTCCTTTTTTTTTTTAAGTTAATTGGCGCTGTTGGTTAAGAATCTGCCTGCCAATGCAGGAGACGTAGGAGATGTGGGTTTGACCCCTGGGTTGGAAAGATCCCCTAGAGTAGGAAATTGCCACCCACTCCAGTATTCTTGCCTTGAAAGTTCACGGACAGAGGAGCCTGGTGGGCTATAGTCTATGGGGTCGCAAAGAGTCAGACAAAACTGAGCACTCGCACACATGATAATTTTAGTTCAAACCAAGCTCAGAAGCTGTAGGAAAGTTACTGTTAAACTCCTCAAAATGTTGCATTTTGATAGATATGAAGTACATTAAAATGATTTGGGAACTCTTTTATTTTAAAAAAAAAGGCAAGTTTCTAAAATCACGTGCATATTACAAAAGCAAAATATATTTTGTATTCTAAGTTAAAATCTCAGAATATGTGAGCAGACAGTGTGGTATAGAGACTGATTTCCTAAATTTTGCCATTCATGAAATTTTTTCCATAACTGATTTAATAATCGACTGCTGTTGAGTCATTTGTTAGTCAGTGTTTAATGCATATCTTATACATGCAAAATCAATTCAGGTAGCACCAGCCCATGCACACTCCACACTGTTTGAGAAAGACTGCTCTGATGGAAAGCACAGTACTACTGGGAGCTGGGAGACCTCAGGCTAGTTTCTAGCTTTGTGAATTACCAACCATGTGACCTGACGCAAGTCATGTGGCTTTTTGCTTAGCTTCATTTTTTCCTTCTGTAATATGAAAAAGTTACATTGGATAGCATAAGATTGCTTTTTCTAGAAAAATAAAGTTATCTTAGACCTGTGGTTGTGCTTTCAGATAAAGTATTTGTAAGTTTATAATTTATTTAGTATTCTTATTAGATGGTTATTTAAAGAGAGAAGTAGCTCTCTACCATACAGAATTCTTATTATTCCTCTGGAGTATGTTTCTCCAGGGCATATATTACTTTCATATTTTAATTTCTTTTAAAAATGAAGTTTTTTTAATAGACATTTTGATTTTGAATAGTTTTAAATACAGAAAAGTTGATTAGATAATACAGGAAGATTTTATTCAATATACCCCAAGCTCAAGTTTCCTCTATTAATATGTCACATTAATACGGTACACTTATTACAACTAATGAAACAGTATTGATATTTTATAATTAACTAACATTCACACTTAATCAGATGGAGATATAATCTTTCAGTGGGAAATTTGTTTTTTATATTCACTGAGCAGTCCCATAAGATGTGTAAGGCTGGGCAAAGTTGTGCAGTGCTTAAATTCTTATAGTGAAATGGTAGCAGGTTTGCATTTGAATGTGGAAAATGACATAAGAATCCTGTTTTTCTTCTTTCAGAAAAAGAATCAGCATATTCCTTACAGAAATAGTAAGCTCACTCGCTTGTTAAAGGATTCTCTCGGAGGAAACTGTCAAACTATAATGATTGCTGCTGTTAGTCCTTCCTCTGTGTTCTACGATGACACATATAACACTCTTAAGTATGCTAACCGCGCAAAAGATATTAAATCTTCTGTAAGTGTGTTTACTCTGCCTTTGTTTTTAAGAGTACTTGGTGCATTTTTTTTTTCTTTTTTATACCTCTAGCGAAATATGAAATAGAGATATATTTCTACTAATGAGTTAAGAAATCAAGGCTAGAAATGTCTTTACTAACCCAGTTAATTGAGCATAAACTAGGACAATTAAAACATTAAGCATCTTAATTACATATATAATAAATATGATTTATTATTTTATTTAATTTTATATAAATTTAATATTATTTAATCTTTTGGAGAATTAGGATGTTTTAGTGCCTTTCTCTCTAACCTTTTTCACATCATGACACGTGATATTTTGATGGCATTTTGGTGTAACTGGTCAAGGCTTCTAACACATTTGTTGCAGCCAAAGCTGATACTCTGCTGTAGCCCAGCACCAGCAGTTTCCACCTGAAAACCATGGCCATGTTTGCTAATCTCTTCAAGCCTTAGTTATTTACTTCATCTATAAAGTAGATACAATATCTGTCTCAGTTTATAAAGTAAATAGTTTTTTAAAAATAATTTATTTTCACATTCATGGTATTGATGTAGCCAATCTGTATAGCTACAGCAATGTAATAATGAGTGGTTAGGCTGGTATTTTTGCCAATAATTTGGGGTAACTTTTTTTTAATGTAAGTCAAACATGATGATGGATGTGTAAAATCACAAGACTTCAGAGTTGTAATAGACCTAGAGTTCAACTGGTAAATAATGGCTTCTCTTCCCACTTACCCCTCTGCTACTCCCATTGATTGAAGATAAGTGGGTTATTGTCTTCCTTAGAGAAATACTCACATATTGTTTGTATAATAAATTGGGAAAGGTTGTGCTTTATTGAGTACACAGAAGTTTTCACACATATTTTTCATGCACTGCTTACACCAAACCACTGAGGGAGACATTTTTAGCTCTTCTTTACAGTTGAGGAATTACATGTTCAAAGTTGTAAATATTAAATTCTAAGTTAAGTGAGAAATGGGCAAGGCCTCGAAATCAAGTATTTGGATTTAATGTTCTTTCCACTATTCCATAGCTGCCAGGGGACTCATACTTTCATAAAAAGGATAAAATATATTGAGAACTTGTTAAAAGCTGCTTGAACATACAAACTGGTAAAAATTTAAATTGTCTCTGTATCTTAAAAGTTAAAGGACAAAGGAAAAAATGAGCAATTTTTATTTTATGAATGGCTGCTTTGTAAGTTCTTTAAAGTTCTTTAAAGTACCTTTTCTCTGATAATAAAGAAGGCAGTTTCTTAACGTTATTAACGTGCTCAGCATACCCTTACCCACTTGTCATAGATTTTAAGCATGAGCATAGTTGATTATATTGTCATGACTGTAATTGTCACAAATTCTGAGTTCATGAAGCTGAATAAATGAGGATGTAATGCTATTTTGTTTACATATATAACTGATTGTTATCTCTGTATATGCACAATCATAATTTCTTCTTCTTAACAGTTGAAGAGCAATGTTCTTAACCTCGACAATCATATAACTCAGTATGTAAAAATCTGTAATGAACAGAAGAAAGAGGTAAGTCTTTTCTTTACGTTGTTGCTAATCTCTCTCAGTTCCTCATTTATGGGATTCTGCAATCTTTATTGTCTAAAATTCTATTATCTATTATAATTGAAATTTTGTTCAGTTATTTTTCACAGCTAAAATTTTTCTGTGGCTGTGCATAATGGAAACATATAATTTGTATTTTTAACTGCTGTTTCTCTCTACTAGATTTTAATGTTAAAAGAAAAACTAAAGGCCTATGAAGAACAGAAAGCCTTTACTGATGAAAGTAGCAAAGTAATGATTTCAAACCCTCAGAAAAAAGAAATTGAAAGGTAAAATTGACATTAAGATCTCGTTTTAAGGATTTTGTAAACTTTAGTCAGATAATTAAAATTTAGTCAGAAATTTATCGTTATCATCATTTGTTGTGTGTCATTATATATTCTCAACTGTTCAGGAAGTCACAGATTGGTCTTATATGGTACACTTTGGAGATCAGGTAATTTTAATTGTGATTATACAGATAGTGAGAAGCAGGTCTTAAGTATGGGATAGAAAAAGTAAAACTAATTATGTCATTTATGAAATTGGTTTTTAATAGTTTCCATATTTTTCTTCTGTGGTGTTAGTCCCTTCTGGCTGCTACAACAAAGTGCCACAGACTGGGTTGCTTATAAACAAACAAAATTATTTCTTACAGTTCTGGGAGCTGGAATTCCTAGATTAGTGTGCCAGCATGGTTGGGTAAGGGCTGCTTTCCATGTTGTAGACTTCTTGAATCCTCACATAAGCAAAAGAGAGGGAGCTGTCTCTGGAGGCTCTTTTATAAGGGCACTAATCCTATCGATGAGGTCTCCACCCTTATGACCTACCTAAGCATCTTCCAAAGGCTCCACTTCCAGTACCATCACCTTAGGTGTTAGGTTTCATTCAACATGTAAATTTCGGGGGACACAAATGTGTTCAAGCAATGGCATCTGGCATTATCATTATTTACATGGTGCATATAAATTGTGTCTACTCTTTCCTTAACTTGATATAACTCTAATAATCCACTTTTTTATGCAATTAATTACTTAAAGGGACATCTCTCAATGATATAAGTTGACACAGAAAAATGACCTGTTTCATCTAAGTTTCTTAGCAGATAAATTTAAAAAACAAAAGCTGTAATACAGTACTCACAAGCACTAAGATAATTTCCAAGTTGCCCTAATGGGCAATAGTTGAAAAGCTTTGAATCTTGAGTAGTTCTAAGAAGACAGAAAGGAATTCTTGGATCAAACAAATTTGAAAATTGTTCCTTACTTAAGGAATCTTAAGAAGTTTCCAAAGTACATGAACATATTGAAAGCTCCAAGAGGCCCATAGGAAAAGCAACCTGTTCACCTTTGATTGAAGGTTGAGTAAGCCTTCTCCAAAGCTAATTTTCTATTATCATTAATATGAGAAACTAACCACATCTTAAAGCACTGATTACTCACACTTAGAACTCTTGAGTTTGCAGATGTCTTAGTGTACATAAGGAAGACTAGTGGACAGTGATTTTCAACCTAGTTTCAAGTGTGTATTGAAGTTTACATAAAATATCCTTGATTTGAAGAAAATAATTTTTTCTGCCTCCGTCTTACCCTAGATGTTAAGATAACTTCTAGGAAAATAACACTTTATTTTTTTAACTGTCTTTGTAGTTTTTGATGATATTTAGGCCCATATTAATTTCATCTGATGACTACAGCACCTCAGAAATTTGAAATGGGGTATTGTTTTCTAACTCACAGATTAGAACAAGAATTATATGTCATCCTTTCAAATCTTAATCCTGTGTTACCATACTGTGCTGTTTTACAGATACAATAAGAAACAATTAAACAATTATTTCTCTCTCAGTGACAATGAGTCCATTTTTCATACAGCATAAAGTTGTCCTGTGTATTATTAATAGCTCTGCTTATGCCAGAGATTTCCTTAATAGTGTTTAAATTATTTTCTGTTAATCCCACTAACAACCCACTGTCAAGCTAAAGTTATATTTAATAGTCTTATAATACTTTTTGTTATATTCTACCAACTTTACAGTGTCTTTTGAAAAATAACTTAAGTAAAATTGACTCCTCATTATTCATTTAATCTTAAAGATTCTAACTCTGCTATATCATTAGTTGTGTTATTATAGTTTG
The DNA here is from genome assembly GCF_000754665.1 of Bison bison bison. Taxonomy (NCBI): domain Eukaryota; kingdom Metazoa; phylum Chordata; class Mammalia; order Artiodactyla; family Bovidae; genus Bison; species Bison bison. The sequence goes on along the minus strand of NW_011495081.1, from coordinate 2,430,581 downwards.
TTAGTCAAATATGGGATTGGTCCTTATGTAACCAGATAGCTCTTTGTTGTTGCAAGTTTCTTGAAAATTAAAGCAGCCACCCACTGCTCAAATTTGGAGTCATTGCTTGCATGAAATTGCTCAGCTCTACTTAACCAGATCTAATCATCAGTTGAAATTGTACAAATTGGTAGACTTTTCTGGAGTTGATATGGCTTTGAATCATTGACATTCGCTTTCTGGTTGTTGATTCAAGAAAGAGGTGCCTGAGCTATGAACACTTATTTGGGTATTTTTGACACTTCAACATGACTTAACCAACTATAAAAACTTTGAGTTGTAATTCTCTCAACAGATGAAATAATTTGCATGTATTTATAAAGAAGGTAATAATACAGCTATATATCCCAAAGCCTTTGTCATTCTCTCACCAAAGCATCTGTCTTCTGAAATAAATATATGTAATACTTTTTATCATATCATACTTCATATAGAATTTCTTTAATGCCATGAATTTTTGCTGTCTTTAAGAAATGTAATTTAAAAAAAAAAAGAAATATAATTTTTATGAAGTTTAAACGGGTAAAGGGAAGACTATGTACTATTTGCTCTCTGTTAAAGCTATTAGAAAGATAATACTCAAAAAAAACTTAAAGCATAATTGTTAAGCTACAATCCTTTGGCTACCTGATGCAAAGAGCCAACTCATTGGAAAAGACCCTGATGCTGGGAAAGATTGAAAGCATAAAGAGAAGAGGGTGGCAGAGGATGAGATGGTTAGATAGTATCACCGATTCAATGGACATGAATTGAGCAAACTTTCGGAGATAGTGAAGGACAGGGAAACCTGGCGTGCTCCCAGTCCACATGGTCGCAAAGAGTCAGAAACAACTGAGCAACTGAACAGTGGGAAAATACTCAAAAAAATCATAAAAAAGTATAATTGTTCATGTCCAGAGTAACTATATAACTTCACTTATGACTATACCAAGAAAATTGTCTAGAGTTCATCATATGTCACATAAAATTATTGGCAAAGATTTTGTTTTCTAGCTACACGAATGTTTTAAGTGACTAGAAAATAGTTATTAGTCAATCCCATAGGACTGTCTTTATAAAAAAATGATTTTTTTAAGAGCTTTCTTTGATACTAATTCCCTTCCTTCCTAATAACTAAACACCACCAACTAAAATAAGAATGAACCATAAAATTTCAAAACTGACAAATATTTAACTATGTCCTTGGGTAAAGTATTAACAGAAAATCTAAGAAATTATCTTCGGGTAGAACCTAAAGATAACTTATCAAATCATTTACTGGCATTAGAGTTGTTGTAATGTAATACAATGAAATTGCAATGTCCGTACATACTTCTTATGAAATATTTATCAGTTTGACAAAACTTCAGTGAAGTCGATGTATTGTGGTTTATATTCATTCCCAGAAGAGTTAAGAACTCTTTACTACTGACGTAAACTGTCAGTGTTTTTACCACAAATCCTTACAAATATACCTAAAATTCTTGCCAAGGAACATTTATTTTTAAATGCATATACTGTGTTACCATTTTATTTTAAAAGGTTCACAGTTACTTTTTCTTTGAGAGTTTTGCCTGTGTGTGATTGTCTCTACTGTTACTGTAGCTCAGACATGATCTGTGACCAATATTCTGCCGACCCTGGAGGAGCAGGATTGCAGGCTCCTTTTGTTGTTTAATCACTAGGTCGTGTCGAATTCTTCTGTGACCCCAAGGACTGTAGCCTGCCAGGCTCCTCTGTCCATGGGATTTCACAGTCAAGAATCCTGGAGTGGGTTGCTATTTCCTTCTCCAGGGAATCTTTCCAACCCAGGGATCAAACCCATATCTCCTGCATGGCAGGCAGATTCTTTACTGCTGAGCTACCGGGGAAGCCCATACACTCCATTTAGGGCTTTCACAGAAGTGATTCCACTTGAGGTCGTTATGCATTTGGAGGATATGTGAGTCATACTCCCCAACTTTGATTCCCTATATCTCTCTTGCATTTTGAAGGAAACACACTGGAGTGGCTTTTCTAGATTTACCACATTGTAAACTTGGATGTTTTGGGTCTTGGCATTGTCAGCTGACTTTTGGCCAGGCTGCAGGGGGTACCTGACCGTATGTTGTGTTTTCACTGTTACAAGTTCTGAAGCTAAAAATCGGCTATCTCACTTTCCCTAGGGGGCCATAGAGGCACCATATGATTATGCCACACACTGCTTACTTCTTCACAGCGAGCCAACACCAAAACAACACACAATACTGTGTTTCTGGGGCCTTGTGAATTGAGATAGTACAAGTCCACATTATCATCCTTTTCTTACAAAGTATTTTATTTTTGGTAAGTTACTGGATTATGCAGACAAAATACAGTGTATGACTGATACCATAGACCTTAATATACTGATATCTTTTAATAACATGACCTTTCTTGGAGAGGAGAGAAAGAGAAAGAAACCCAGTGTTATAAAAATAATATTCATAACCCTTTACCAGCGATCTCACTTTCCCTAGGGGGCCATAGAAGCACCATATGCCCTTATTCATGCAATTCTCTAAGTAAACTGCATTACCTATCACAAAATACTGAGATTCTATGTTTTATTTTTGTTAGATTTCAAGAAATTCTGAACTGCTTATTCCAGAATCGAGAAGAAATCAGGCAAGAATATCTGAAGTTAGAAATGTTGCTTAAAGAAAATGAACTTAAATCATTCTATCAACAACAGTGCCATAAACAAATAGAAATGATGTGTTCTGAAGACAAAGTAGAAAAGGTATTTAACAACTCTATCATTAATTCCTAGAGATGGTAAAAACATGGAGACTTATAATTCTAGAAATTTCATAGTGTTATATAATCACTCGTCTACAAATACCTGGAAATGCTAGAGGAAATAGAACATTCTTTGAAATGTATAGTTGAGTGTACAAGAAAAATAAATAAATTCCTAAGTGTCAGAAACAAAAAGGAAATAGCTGTAAAATCTCAGTTAAATCTGTTGCTTCTGTGAGGGTTGACAGAATGCTTAACAGGAAGTTAACACACTCAGGGAGAGTTGGGTACCAGAGTGCAGCAGAGAGAACAATTGACCCCAGACGCAGGCAGTGGTTTACAGCTTAGATCAGTAGGAGATTCCACCCACCCCATCCCATCCCCACCCCAGAAGAATGCTTTGTACTAACATTGTTACAGTTTCCATTGCATCAGTGCTTAAAAAAAAGATAAACTTTTAATCAGTTTTATTATTTAATGTTGTAAAGTGCACTGCTGTCCGCCTCATACACACAGACCACTTTCACTATCCTGCTTTGATGTACACTACTACTTAGATAAGGGGCCCAGGGAGACCGGGATTTAGAAATGAATGATAGTCCAAGAACTAGGAAACCTTCGCTGTTAGTATTGGAAGTATACCAGAAGAAAACATGTTACCAACTAGCACAGGAAAATAAGAAACCAAGCCTAGGGTAAGAAAGGAAAGTCTCTTTTGATGACCATCATTATTGGTACACTTTTCACAGGATTTTGAGGTTTGAATTTTTACATTCCATGTGTTTTGTTTAACAAATCCCTAAAGTGAGAAATTAGCATAGGAAATGGTATCAGAGCAATAATAATCTATAGGGAACTGAGTGGAAGCAATATAAAATCAGCCTAGTGAAACAAGCCTAGGTTTGGATTTTCAATTCAAACCACTAATGAGAGCTCACTGTCCAAAATTACAAAACATGTGAAACAGTCCTCCACAAGCAAGTCAGCAGACTTAGGAAATATGATAGAACCCCTCCCCTGCAAAACATCGGATACAACAAACTGATAAAACCTATAAAAACAAAAGTCATCAAAGAAGGAATCAAAGATGAAAAGAATATATATATATATGAGAAGAAAACAAATGAAACTTCTAGAAATTAAAGATTTATTCACTGGAATTTAAAGTTTCAGTTTACAGGTGTAGTTCAGTTCAGTTCAGTCGCTCAGTCGTGTCCGACTCTTTGCGACCCCATGAATCACAGCACGCCAGGCCGCCCTGTCTATCACCAACTCCCGGAGTTCACCCAGACTCACGTCCATCAATTTGGTGATGCCATCCAGCCATCTCATCCTCTGTCGTCCCCTTCTTCTGCCCCCAAACCCTCCCAGCATCAGAGTCTTTTCCAATGAGTCAACTCTTCACATGAGCTGGCCAAAGTACTGGAGTTTCAGCTTTAGCATCATTCCTTCCAAAGAAATCCCAGGGCTGATCTTCAGAATGGACTGATTGGATCTCCTTGCAGTCCAAGGGACTCTCAAGAGTCTTCTCCAACACCACAGTTCAAAAGCATCAATTCTTCGGCGCTCAGCCTTCTTCACAGTCCAACTCTCACATCCATACAGGTGTAGTACTAGGCCATATTTTAAATACTTGACATCCATTAACACATTTAATTCTCCAAAAATCCTGTGGGCTATATAATATTATTATCCTTGTAATTAAAATGAGGAAACCAAGGCCCAGAGAAGTCATTCTGTCAAAAATCACCCATTTCATAGAGTCCTGCTGCTGCGTATCCAACTCTGTGCAACCCCATAGACGGCAGCCCACCAGGCTCCCCCGTCCCTGGGATTCTCCAGGCAAGAACACTGGAGTGGGTTGCCATTTCCTTCTCCAATGCGTGAAAGTGAAGTCGCTCAGTCGTGTCCGACTCTTAGCGACCCCATGGACTGCAGCCTACCAGGCTCCTCCATCCATGGGATTTTCCAGGCAAGAGTACTGGAGTGGGGTGCCATTGCCTTCTCCGTCATAGAGTCCTAGCTACTATTTGAACTCAAGCAAGCTGATGCTGGAGCCTGAACTCTTGTCCCTGGAGGGAGGAGCCTGGTGGGCTACAGTCCATGGGGTTGCAAAGAGTTAGACACAACTGAGTGACTAAGCACAGCACACAAAGAGAGAATTAAAGAACTGGGAGATCTAAGGAAATCACACCAAATACAAGATAAAAAGATGGCAGATGTGAACAGGATGTTATGTAAAAAAAAAACTAGAAAGTCATGCATTCATCTAGTAGATATATTGAAGGAGATATGTTAATGCAAAAGGGGAAAGGATAATGTGCAAACTCTAAGGCTTATACTTTTCTAAAACTAATAAGTTGTCAATAAAATGTAAATTCAAGAAACATGAGTTGTAAGTAGGAAAGAAAAATATATACTTGGAGGTGTGCAACTCGAGTACCAAAAATCAGAAAAATAAGCATTTTGAAAATAATAGATTCTCCCCAGTTTTGGTGCTCATTGATGATAAGATTAATTGCATTTTTAAGTACTTTTGTACTTACTAAACACATTAATAAATGTGTTTATTAATAATACATTAAATCAGTCATTCAAAGTAGTTTATATAATTTAATCACATAGAGATTAAATACATGAAATGTATTCACATATTACTTATTAAAACCTTTCTTTTGTAGATAACCCCCAGTCCTGTTAGATTTCCACCTTAACCAAGTCTTCTTTTCCCACTTTCCCAGAAGTAACAGTTATCTATAAAATTTTTACATATTTTTTAATATCTGAAAGCCATCAAACTTTTATAGTGCTTGAAAAAACTATCATTCTAGGTTTTTTCAGCCCAAGAAATGGGAAAGATGTGATAGGCTAAGAAATTAATCATAAAGCATTAATAATGTGTCATGGATATGAGAATATCAGTTACTATTAAACTAATTATCAAAATTAGTAATTTATTTACTGAATATGCATTTATTATGCCTTATTGAAAATGTTTGTTTTAAACCACTTTATTGAGATACGATTGATGTTTAAAGAAACTCACAAACATTTAACGTAGACAACTTGACAGGTTTCAAGATAAATATAAACTAGTGACACCATCACCACAATCTATGCCATAATCCTGTGTCACACCTCCTAAAGTTTCCTCCCACCCACTTTAGTAGTAGTAGTAGTATATTAACAGAAACGTTTAACATAAGATCTATCCTCCTAATGATTCTTAAGTATACAACAATACACTATGATTCAGCTTTTAAAAAAGAAGAAAATCATGCCATTTGCAACAACATAGGTGAACCTGAAAGACATGCTAAGTGACATAAGCCAGACAGAGAAGGGCGGATTCTACATGATACTATTTATATGAAAAATCTAAAACCATCAAATTCAGAAGTAGAATCAAATGGTGTTGCCAGGAGTTATGGGGAAGGCAAAATCAGGAAGTACTAGTCAAAGGGTACAAAGTTTTAGTTATGTAAAACAAATGCACCCTAGAGATCTACTACTGTACAGCATAGGGCCTATAGTTAGTAATCTATTGAATACTGAAAATTTCTTTTTAATTTTGTTTTTCAAGTGTATATAAAATGTTCCTCACATCATTTTAAGGCAGAAGACTAGAATGTATATCTTTGTTTAAAATTTGTTGCTATGTACTTTAACTTTCTTGAACTACAAGATTGTTGCCAGTATTTTTGATAACCTTCATGACTTCCAAATAATAAAATATCTCGTAGGACTAATATTGGGTTGGCCAAAAAGTTTATTTGAAGTTTTTCTGAAAAACTCAAACAAACTTTTTGGCCAACCAATATATTAGTTTGTTATTATGAAATCCCTACATATGTTAGTTAAGTGGAATTCTGAAAAACTGCTGTATTATCTATTCTAAAAGTTGTATGTTATATCTCAGTTATTTGCATTTGCTATAATTTGCAGTTTGAACATCAGGAAATTCACAGTTCACATATTGCTGAAGCCTGGCTTGGAGAATTTTGAGCATTACTTTCCTAGTGTGTGAGATGAGTGCAATTGTGCGGTAGTTTGAGCATTCTTTGGCATTGCCTTTCTTTGGGATTGGAATGAAAATTGACTTTTTCCAGTCCTGTGGCCACTGCTGAGTTTTCCAAATTTGCTGGCATATTGAGTGCATCACTTTCACAGCATCATCTTTCAGGATTTGGAATAGCTCAACTGGAATTCTGTCACCTCCATTAGCTTTGTTCGTGTGATGCTTTCTAAGGCCCACTTGACTTCACATTCCAGAATGTCTGGTTCTAGGTCAGTGATCACACCATCGTGATTATCTGGGTCGTGAAGATCTTTTTTGTACAGTTCTTCTGTGTATTCTTGCCATCTCTTCTTAATATCTTGTGCTTCTGTTAGGTCCATACCATTTCTGTCCTTTATCGAGCCTATCTTTGCATGAAATGTTCCTTTGGTATCTCTGATTTTCTTGAAGAGATCTCTAGTCTTTCCCATTCTGTTGTTTTCCTCTGTTTCTTTGCATTGATCGCTGAAGAAGGCTTTCTTATCTCTTCTTGCTATTCTTTGGAACTCTGCATTCAGATGCTTATATCTTGCCTTTTCTCCTTTGCTTTTCGCTTCTCTTCTTTTCACAGCTATTTGTAAAGCCTCCCCAGACAGCCATTTTGCTTTTTTGCATTTCTTTTCCAAGGTAATGGTCTTGATCCCTGTCTCCTGTACAATGTCACGAACCTCATTCCATAGTTCATCAGGCACTCTATCTATCAGATCTAAGCCCTTAAATCTATTTCTCACTTCCACTGTATAATCATAAGGGATTTGATTTAGGTCATACCTGAATGGTCTAGTGGTTTTCCCTACTTTCTTCAATTTAAGTCTAAATTTGTTGAAGCTGGTTTTAGAAAAGGCAGAGGAAACAGAGATCAAATTGCCAACATCCGCTGGATCATGGAAAAAGCAAGAGAGTTCCAGAGAAACATCTATTTCTGCTTTATACTGTGCCAAAGCCTTTGACTGTGTGGATCACAATAAACTGGAAAATTCTGAAAGAGATGGAAATACCAGACCACCTGATCTGCCTCTTGAGAAATTTGTATGCAGGTCAGGAAGCAACAGT
>NW_011495081.1:2410647-2422521 GCF_000754665.1 Bison bison bison | reverse complement strand
CGGGAGAAATATCAATAACCTCAGATATGCAGATGACACCACCCTTATGGCAGAAAGTGAAGAGGAACTCAAAAGCCTCTTGATGAAAGTGAAAGTGGAGAGTGAAAAAGTTGGCTTAAAGCTCAACATTCAGAAAATGAAGATCATGGCATCTGGTCCCATCACTTCATGGGAAATAGATGGGGAAACAGTGTCAGACTTTATTTTTCTGGGCTCCAAAATCACTGCAGATGGTGACTGCAGCCATGAAATTAAAAGACGCTTACTCCTTGGAAGGAAAGTTATGACCAACCTAGATAGCATATTCAAAAGCAGAGACATTACTTTGCCAAGAAAGGTCCTTCTAGTCAAGGCTATGGTTTTTCCTGTATGGATGTGAGAGTTGGACTGTGAAGAAGGCTGAGTGCCGAAGAATTGATGCTTTTCAACTGTGGTGTTGGAGAAGATTCTTGAGAGTCCCTTGGACTGCAAGGAGATCCAACCAGTCCATTCTGAAGGAGATCAGGCCTGGGATTTCTTTGGAAGGAATGATGCTAAAGCTGAAACTCCAGTACTTTGGCCACCTCATGCGAAGAGTTGACTCATTGGAAAAGACTCTGATGCTGGGAGGGTTTGGGGGCAGAAGGAGAAGGGGACGACAGAGGATGAGATGGCTGGATGGCATCACTGATGCGATGGACGTGAGTCTGGGTGAACTCCGGGAGTTGGTGATGGACTGGAGGCCTGGCGTGCTGCGATTCATGGGGTCGCAAAGAGTCGGACATGACTGAGCGACTGATCTGATCTGATTTTATCTGATAATTTACAGTAATCATAATATTTTTCAATATTGTGTAGGTTTCCTTTAAATCAATGCCAATTTTCTGTAAGTACAATTACCTGATTTATGTCTTATAAAAAGGCAAGAAATTCAGTCATGGAAAGCTGATTGAGAGCAGCTTGTTTTGAACACTTTTATATATATCCTAAGCATTGTGCTAGACACAATAGAGATAAACAAAAGTATGAGACATTATAGTATTTCAGTTATTTATAAACTAGTTGGAGCAATAAAATGATATAAAAATGACACAGCACTGTATGATTGTCATGTAAGGGATAGCGCAATAATAAAAATGGCTAATATTGAGCATTAATTGTTTGTCAGACACTTTTCAAAGTCTTTTGCATGGGATATTTCATTTAGGATTTATAACAAGCCTATGAGGTATATCCTCTATTATTACCACGGTTTGTGAGCAGCAAAGATACAGAGAATTCAAGTAAGCTGTCTAGAGATATATGCCTAATCAATGTGACCGAACCAATGTTAAACTCTGGCAGTCTGGCCTCAGTCTGTACTTCTGAGGATCCTACTATACTATAAGTACTAAGTGCTATAGCTATTCAAAGTAAAAAACAGTGACTTCTGGTTGTGGTAAAGAAAGGCTTCGTAGTAGAGAGATGAGATTTATACTGGACATTTTTATGAAAATACTGTGTGCATACTAAGTTGTTTCAGTCGTATCTGACTGTGCAACCCTATGGACTGTAGCCTACCAGGCTCCTCTGTCCATTGGATTCTCCAGGCAAGAATACTAGAGTAGTTTCCATGCTCTTCTCCAGGGGATCTTCCCAACCCAGAGATTGAACCTGCATTTCTTACATCTCCTGCATTGGCAGGCAGGTTCTTTACCACTAAGTGCCACCTGGGAAACCCTGTATAAGAACTATTAGTGGGAAAAAAATAAAAAGGAATACAATATTCGAAACAGAACATCAGTTTGACCAGAGTACAATGTCGTCCATAGCTATGCTCAACACTTCCTGCCAACCCCCACGCCTTTGCCACAGCAGGTACCACTGAAGTGGCTGTAGCACTCTTCCTCTCTGAATCTGAAGTAGCCAGAGTTAACCACTGTGAATAGATTGGACATGGAACATGATACAAGATGTATTTTGCCATATTGGGAATTTATCAATTCTATTTCAAAGGGAGTGCCAAATTCTGGAAGCTTTGGTTGCCAGGAATTTTATAGTCTATTTTTATAGTCAAGAGGCAATCTTTGAAGCAAATAAGTAGTGTATTAGTAAAGCTTAGACTCAGGTTGCCATTTTTTGAACATTAAAATATTAGTACATTTAATAAGTTTGGTCTATTTAATACCAAGCTAATTTACATAATAGTTATTTTCTCTTTCTTACCCTGTTGAATTGTGAATGTGTGTGATTGGAAACATTGAGACATAGAGTGAGGAAATAGATTTGGCTGATTTCTTTTTTCTGTTTGCATCCTTATTCTGCTTTTTTTCAATACATTTGCCTTTTCTCATACCTCACTTTTGGTCATTTCAATTGCTTTTCCAATTTTTATAGCTATTCTCATGAGATTAGGTAAGCAATGGAGATAAAACCTCCTAAGTTTATTGGCTGTAAACTACTGAAAAATGTAGAAAGATACCTAGAGATTTAGTTTGTTCTCACAGAATTGTCAAAGTATAGTTTTACTAAACTGCTTGCTAGGGTAAGGGATTTTATATCTGTCTTGGACCCTCTCCAAAGAGGTTTACTCTCATAGTTGCTAAAAGAATCTCATTGATTCAGCTATGAATGGTTCTAGAATATGGACTCTGAGAATAGTATTAAAGTGAAGGTCCTGGGCAATTTTATGAATGTATAGAGTTAATATATAAGTTGTATTAATGAAATAATGAGTTCACTGTGTTAGCAGTCAGTTCTTTTGCACAAAGCAGTAGTATTATAATACCTGAATTTTAGAATTACATGTTTATTCTCGCTCAAGACCTTTTATGGTATTTTGGAAGTTGTATTAATAAAACATATAAAGCTTTTTTGAAACTTTAATAGGAAACAATTTACTTTAATGTGAGGGTTTAATATACATATTTTAGAATTTATTTCCAAACATTTACTTGATACTTATTTCAGAATAGTAATTCAGGAGGGATTACCCTGATGAAAAATGTCCCCATAAAGAACCATCATAGAGGATACATTTCATGAAAATAAGTACAAACTCAAAAACATATTTCTTGAGATTTTCAGTCAAAAATTTTGAGTGTTAAATATTGACTGCCGTCAGACCCATAGATCATTTCCTGCCCTGATTCTAAAAGTATCTGCAATATTTGTAAACATTAGAGAAATAGGAAGGTAGTTTGATTTAATTGCCTTCCTTCAGACAGGTACAATACATTTATGTTCATTTTTCAGATAAGGTGACTGAGAGCCACACAAATTTGACTTGCCTAAATGTTCATAGCTGCTGCATAGCAGGAAAAGTCAAGAAGCCGTGTATCCTACCTTCTGTTATAGCAGTGGCTCTAAACTTTACAGGTTTCAGGACCACATTCTACTTTTAAAATAAAATTTTAGAACCTTAAAGAGCTTTTGTTTATGTGGATTTCATCTACCAATATTCTGTATGAAATTTAAACTGAGATTTCCAAAAGTACGTTATGTATTAGTTAAGAACAATTAATTACCCATTGCATGACAACATAACACTTTAATGAAAATAGTTGTTTTCTAAACCAGAAAGAGGCAGTAAGAAGAGTGACATTGTTTCCTATTTTTGCAGATTTCTTCATTCCCTGGTTTTTCCTCAAAATGTCAACCTTTTATGAAAGATAACAAGAAAGTTAGGAGTGAGGCCTTTAACCCAGTTCAAATGTAGTTCCTCCTCCTTTTTCATTTTTTTTTCCCGCCATAGGGTATGTTTATCCCTACTTCCAAAACCGCTATAAGTGCTTGTTCTAACCTTTAGCGACGTATTGTCTCAGGTCCAGCCATCATATCTGATGATTATTGAGTTTAGTGGCTTTTGGCAATTAGCCCAAAGAAGTCCTACCATTCTGCCACACTGTGCCCATGATAGTTTGCAGGACCCTTGGAGTAAAAAACTAGAAAGCCAGTTCTGAACTCAATTTGTGTGTAGATAAAACACCAAAAATATTTGGGCTATCCATTATGTGTCCTGAATCAACCATCAAGCGAGATCAGATGTTTATGACACTCAGATGTAAGCTCTGTTTTCTGTCATTGACAACAGCCAGTCTAAAGGCCTTATAGACAAAACCTTAGAACAATAGAATACTCTGTTTCTTCACATCTTTCAAACTGAAGGCAAGATAAGAGCAGTACATGCATCTGCTTTGTTTTCAATGAGGAAATCACAGGAGTCAGGCCCCATATGAACTTTCAAATGCAACATTTAAAAGCATATATTTTAGCAACAGCAAAAAAGAAGTTATAGTCTTCAATTTGGCCATTGTTTTTCTTAAAGTCATAAACTCTCAACATGTAATTTTATAAAATGACTCACAACTCAATTTCCTATTTTCCTGCAAGCAGCAGTATTGTGAGATTTCAAAGGGGAAATAGCTTTAAGTATAAAAGTATAGCCTAATTTAATAGGCTACAGTAGCACACTTAAAAGGAAATATACCACTGTACTAATATCACATACATCAAATATCACAAAAGAGTGACAATTAAATGCATTATTTTTCAGGCCACTTGCAAAAGAGATCACAGACTTGCAATGTTGAAAACTCGCCGCTGCTATCTAGAGAAGAAAAGGGAGGAAGAATTGAAGCAATTTGATGAGAATACTAATTGGCTCCATCGTGTCCAAACGGAAATGGGACTCTTAGGTCAAAATGGTCATATACCAAAGGTACATACATATTTTATAGTCAGATTTATTTTCTTAGAACTGAACTTCTTAAACTCACTGTTGTATAAATATCTTTCATAAGGCAAATTTTGGTTCATCTCTCTCAGATTTAACTGACTCATTTTACTGTTTTTAACTGAATATGCCTTCTACCTCCCTATTTACCTACTAAATTTCTTTTTCTTTACTTTCAGAAGAATAAAGTTACATTTAAATGTTTTTCTTAAGTGATTGCATCCTTTTATGAGGTCGTTCTTAAGTCAGACTGAAGTAATTCTATTTCAGACTTTCAGACTGTACTTGAATTTTCATCATGTAGGTGATTTAAATTTAATAAATTGACATTAGTTTTAAAATTAGTTTTAAATGTGGTCACCATTATTTGTATTATAGCCAAATAAAACCAGTTTGAAAGCTGTATGCATTTATGTTTATGTACTGAATTGACAATAGTCCATCTAGAATGTAAATTAAGTATAATTTGCATTATACTTATAATCTAGTATATTCATGTAATTGACAGTAAAATATAGCCCATCTCCAACTAGAAAAGTACTTAAGAGCTTGTTTAGTATTAAAAAAGCAAAAAAAATCCATTGATATTTACTAGTTTGCCTTTGTTTTCCCATAATTATCTTAAGCTCCCAATTTTTTAAATGGTACAGTATTCTTTTTAGTAGTACTATTATTGCTTTTTTTGCCTACTTATTAGCATTTATGAAGTTAATATTCTTCAGTTTATTTTCAGTAAATTTAAATTTTATTTACCATGGTCCAATCTAATTTTTCTAGCAGTCTGTCTTCTATAACTCTCTTAAGCAGAACTTTTCACACCTGAATATAAATCTAGAATTAGTGTTTCAATTCTTGTTTTTTAATGCATTTTATTATAAATAATTTGAAAAAATTAAAACTGTTTCTATTCCCATCAACCTATCCCACTCTCAGTCCTTTTTTTTGTGGATATTTTCATGGCTGAAATAGGTATCTACTTTTAAGCCATTCTTTCTTACATAAGCAAACTGAGACATGACTTTGTGAAAAGATTTATTCACAGTCATACAACTCTAGACAGAGACCCAGTACTGTGACTTTCATATTGCTGCCCTTTTTTCTGTACCCTCCTGCATTATCTTCCTCTTAACCTCTCAGATTTACCCACTTCTACATCTCCCATTACCAGTACCCGAATTCAGCCTTCCAGCCCCCATTGTTGGATGCTATGTGTGGCCTTCCTACTTCATTCCTGGCCTACTGCAGTCATTCTCTACACTGCAACTAAAATGAGCTTTCTAAAAACTAACTCTGATTGAATCACTCTTAGGTGCTTTCTCCCATATGTAAACTCTCTATTATGATTTCCCAGGCCTAGCATGGCATCCAAAAACCTCTTGTTTTATATATTACCTCTCATTATATTCTTACTTCAGCTGTTACTAACTTAACTGTAGTTCTCATGATAGGCTATGTTCTTCCAATCAGATTCAATCATTAGTGTATCAAAGCATGAAAAAGCTTGGTTTTTCAAAGATGACAGACTAGCCAAGAATTATTATTGGATAAAATAGTTATAGAATCAAGGCTTGTCTCTTTAAGAGTGATACAGAAAGATAAAACAAGATTATCAGAAGAAGTAAATAAGGGATTTTTTTTTTAAAGAGAAAAGATGGAATATTTGGCAAATATGTTTATACTGTTAGGGTTGTTGAATTTTCTAACTCGAAAAGATGAAAGAGATCATATAGTAAACCTCTTAACTTTCAGTCAAGTCAAGTCATTTCCATAAACACCATATTTGGGACTTCAGGCAGCATTTGTGTCATAGTCGAGCCATCTTTAAAATCACATGACTCATGAGCTCATACCAAGACTGCTCTAACTGTATCATCCTGACCTGACTCCCTAAAGAGAGTTTGCTCTAAAATACTTGTTGTTTTCTGAAATGTAATCATGAATCATCTAGATAATAACCCCCAACTTTAATATATCTCAGACATATAGAATTATATTGTTTCCTTGTCAAAGCACCCACCACGGGTTTAGAAAGTATTACCTAGAAAAGAAAAAGAAAAAAGCCTTAAGCTTATAGAGAGTCAGTGGCCAACTGCAGGTTGGTAAAGGAGTATTGAACACCTAAAGTGGATTAGGAGAGTTATCTGTAGGAAGTTTCTTGGGCACAGCTACCGTAAGGCTTTTTTTCTCAGCCTCTTACAATGTCCAAAATATTGCACTCCCTTTTATTGACTAAAATTTTCCCAATTTAAATTTTGAAAATGCTTTTGGATTATTACCATTCATAATTTAGTATAACCACTTACCTGACGTTTTCCATACTTAAGGCTTAGTAGGTTTGAGGAAAGAGAAATAATTTTAGGTGGTAAATTAGAAAACATTTGGGCATGTACACAAGAGGCTTAGGAAACGGGAGACTGCAAAAACTTTTCTACACTTTTCCACTAGGATGAAGCTCATACCAAGATTGGGTGAAGGTGAGAATTTTTTTTTTTTGCTGCAGCAGGCATCATCTTAGTTCCCTAACCCGTTTTGCCTGCTTTGCCAGTGTAGAGCTGTAACCACTGGACTGCTGGGGAATTCCCCAAGAAATTTTTATTGTATGCAACTCCAGACACTGGAGTTGTTGGACACAGTTGGACAGTTTGACACAGTTGACAACTCCAAACACTGAACTAGTTTGAGACAATGCCTCTCATGGTGGTCTAGAATGGAGAATCTATAAGCAAATAAATAAATGGAATTGTTACTAATCAATGCTATGACAGAGACTGTTGGAGGTGAAAACTGTCCATCTTTAAATGTAATGCTTAGAGAAAGCCTCCCTGAAAAAGTGACATGTAAGCAAAAATGGACCAAATTAATGTATTTTCACAGTATTATATACAAGTTGGATAGACCAAGAAACTATTATTATAATAAAATTTGTCCGAGACATTCAGTTTCCAAGGAAACTTGAAACTTATCTCACTTGTAAGTTATAGACTACCTGTACCAGAATACTTGTTTTTCAGATTGTTTCTATACATACCATTTCATATTTTTAAGAATTAAAACTTAACACCAATATAAAATAAATTTCATTAATATTGATTTAACTTTAATATTCTTAAAAGAATCTGAGATATAGTTTGTATTGTTTTCCCCAGGAGCTCAGTAAAGAACTTCATTGCCACCATCTGCACCTCCAGAACAAAGATTTGAAAGCACAAATTAAACATATGATGGATCTAGCTTCTCTTCAAGAACAGCAACACAGACAGACAGAAGCGTAAGTACATGGGTTTACCTGTTCTAAAAATTTTAGGTTTCCATTGCCAAAAACTTCAGTTTTATCCAGTACAAAATACATTACTATTTAAATGTCTGCCAGCATCAGAAATCATGCTGAGTTAGAAAACACAGAGCGAGTGTAAAGGATGTGGTTCTTCTCCTCGGATTTTTTTATAGTGCTTTATAGTTTTAAAAACACTTTTTTAATTTATTGTTTGTATGCAATATATGTCATGTAATACAAAATTCTGAAGATCCCTCTACAGTGAAAAGGAGCCTGTCTTCTACCTGTCCTCCAGCCATCTTTCCCCCTCTTAGAAACTATTATTAATACCAACTGAATTTTTAAGTAGATAGTTTTTAAGCATTCATAATCCCAGAATGAATTTTTGCTATCATTAACATGAAATCATTTAAAAATATATATATTTTAACATCATGTCCCAGTTTTTAAGTGATTCTATACTATCTCATTCATGCTCTAACTCAGTAGTAGCTGAGTAGTTTTAATTTTTGAAACATAATAGTTAAAAAGTATGCCTTGATCTTTATTTTTATTACATTGGACATGTCAGTCAACTTCCTTAGGCGTCACTTTCATGCTCTGTAAAAATAACAAATTTATTTCGCTAAAGGCTTTCTCCCAGTCTAAAATTCTACTGTAGTTCTTCTAGTGTTCTCAAATAACAATAATTAATTTTCCATACTTTTGATTTAAGGAAAATTATATTAGCATAATTACTTTTAAAAAGAAGAAGAAAAAGAAAAGGAAAAACTTTAGGGAAATATTATCCTATGGATAGAAGCTCACCCTGCTCTCCCCATACTTCCTATATTTATACACAGAGCAAACACTGAACATTCATTTACTTGCGCTCACACCCCCTGCAAGAGTTAAAAGTTATCAAAGAAACATTAATTTATTTCAACCATACTATATTTGGTTTATCATAAAAATAGTTTAATATATTTAATATAAATTTTTGCCTCAAAATGGGCAAAAATTCTCTTATTTATTTAGAAAACTGGTGAACTAAAACAGAGACAATACAATATAGTAGAAAGAGTATGAGTTTTGAAGTTGGACTTGAGTTCTAGTTTATGTAAGCAGTATAACCTTGCATAAATTATCCTGCCTCACTTTAGTTTTCTTATCTGTTCAATTGTAACACTTTCCTTATAACAAGTTTGTAAGGATTAAATAACAAAAAACAACAGATTTGATGAACTGTCTTAGCCTGAGTTTATAGAGTGAAGACCAAAAAAAAAATGATTTTGTGTATATTCAAAGTGCTGAAAGAAAAAATTTTCAGCTATGAAGACTACCTAGCAAAGTTATCAATAAAAATTGAAGAAGAATTAAGAGTTTTCCAGATGACCAAGAGTTAAAGGATTTCATCACCACTAAACTGGCCTTTTAAGAAATGTTAAAGAGACTCCTTTAAATTGAAAAGGGCCACTAATTAATAACAAGAAAAATATGAAAGTATAAGTCTCACTGGTAAAAGTGAACATATAGTAAAAGTAGTGTTTTAATCACTTAGAATGCTAGTATGAAAGTTAAAATAAAAAAGTAGTGAAAATACCTGTAACTGTAAGTAATAATAATTACTTAAGGAAATACAAGGTAAAAAGATATAAAATATGGGGTGTTTTCACAGAACTAGAATGAATAATTCTAAAATTCGTGTGGAACCACAAAAGACTGAATAACCAGAGCATTCCTGAGAAGGACAAAGTTTGAGAGATCACACTTTCAGATTTAAAACTACATTACAAAGCAGTCGTGATCAAAACAGTATGTACTGGTGTGAAACAGACACATAGATCAGTGGAACAGAACAGAGAGCCCAGAAATAAACCCGTGTATATATGGTCAGTTAATTTACAACCAAGTAGCCAAGAATATCCAATTGGTGGTTTAGTCACTAAGTCATGTCCTACTCTTGCAACCCTGTGGACTGTAGCCTGCCAGGCTCTTCTGTCCATGGGACAGAATTCTTCTCCAGGCAAGAATACTAGAGTGGGTTGCCATTTCCTTTTCCAGGGAATCTTCCCGACCTCAGGATCACACCCAGGTCTCCCATATTGCGGGCAGATTCTTCACTATTGAGCTATCAGAGAAGCCCCAAATGAATGCATAAATACAAACAAATAAACATACGCCATACATACATGCATAAATGGCATATGTCCTGGGTCTCTAAGACCACCTCCGTGTTTGATGATTTACTGGAATGACTCATAGAATCCATCATATGGCTGACCCCATGGTGGTGGTTTAGTGGCTCATTTGTGTCTGATTGTTTCCAACTCCATGGACTGTATAGCCCCCCAGGCTCCTCTGTTATGATTTATTAGGGTAAAAGCAGGCAAGACAGAATCAACAAAAGGTGAATGGGGCAAAGTACAAAGGAAGTCACTTAGTTACAGGCATTTGTGTCTTCATCCTATAGACCGTACAGGATATGCTTAAGTCCTCCAGCAAAGGTTGTGATGACCCACGTGAAATGGTGCTTACTTTGGAATGTCATTAGGCCGACACTTCGTGCCCTGGGTTTTCACTGGGAGCTGGTTGCATAGGTACTGTCTGCCAAGCATGATGGCTCAAAACTCTAACCTTTCTAAAAGGAAAGCAGTTGTTCAGCATAAACCACATTGTTTGTACAAAGAGTTAAACACAGTGAGCCACTCTTAATAGTTCTGGGAATTATCTGAACTTCTCAAAATCTGTGTTTCAAGATACGACCCAAGGGCCAACCTTGTTGACAAGCCTTTCAAAGGATGTCGACTTCAGACCTACTGTGTTAACTCTTCTCTGCTTAGCATCTGATTAGTATAGGTGCTCAACAAGTAATTGTTTTTATTAACTTTCTGATTAAGAAGTTTTCCTTACAATTGTTACCTACTGGGCTTAAATGGAGTACTCCCCACAATCACCAAAAAGAAAAATATCACAAACTATTTATTTGTACAGCTATCTAAATATTTAAGATTCCTAGATAATAAAGCAGTTATTTCCCAGTGTGTTAAAATTAAAATGCCTATTCTTTTCCCAGTGTCCTATCCATACTTCAAATGGTTCTGTTCTTCCGGACATCATGAGTAATATGGAACACCAGGACTAAGTTATTTTAAGTTATTCATGTTGTTTGACGTCTTGTTGGTATAAGTTAGGAACCATTTATAACTTTTTAGTTGCTGGCATTTCTTCAGTGAATATTCTTCATGGAGGTCTAATACATAAAAAGAAATGTTTAGTACTCCTCTGATTGACAGCAATAGGATAGATTTTGAATCAGAGCTAAGCATCCAGCACCCCGTCTTTTTTTCATATCCACCATGTGCTGTGCTGTGCTGTGCTTAGTCACTCAATCGTGTCCAACTCTTTACGATCCATGGACTATATAGCCCGCCAGGCTCCACTGTTGATGGGATTCTCCAGGCAAGAATATTGGAATGGGTTGCCATGCCGTCCTCCAGGAGATCTTCCAATCCCAGGGATCAAACCCAGCTCTCCTGCATTGTGGCAGATTTTTTACCATCTGAGCCACCAGAGAAGCCCAAGAGTACTGGAATGGATAGCTATCCCTTCCCCAGAGGATCTTCCTGACCTAGGAATTGAGCATGGGTCTCCTGCATTGCAGGCGGATTCCTTACCAGCTGAGCTACCAGAGAAGCCCTATACCCACCATACTTTTCTGCAGTTTTCTCCTTTGAATGCCTTTGAAAATTATTACTTTAGCTCATAAAGAACTAACTTCAAGGAGAGGTGAGTTTTGTTCATTTGTTATTGTTTTCTAATCTTATATACCTAAGATGAGCTTCATTATTTGACAGAGTATATTAATATTTCATTTCAATCTCATAATATTTAGTAACAATAGCAACACTTTTTTTTTTTTTTTTTT
>NW_011495081.1:2402798-2410547 GCF_000754665.1 Bison bison bison | reverse complement strand
TTTTCTGCTGCTGTCTCTTCATTGCTTCATGCAGGCTTTCTCTAGTTGGGATGAGCAGGAGCTTTTCCTTGTAGTGGCTTCTCTTGTTGTAGAGCATGGACTCTAGGCACAGGGACTCAGTAGTTGCAGCTCATAGGCTCTAGAGCGTAGGCTTAGTAGTTGTGGCACATAGGCTTAGTTGCCCCTTGGCATGTGGAATCTTCCCAGACCAGAGATCAAACCTGTGCCCACTGCATTATGAGGCAGATTCTTAACCAGGGGCCACCAGGGAAGTCCACAACACAGTTTTTGATTCTTAAATCACATTATGCTTTGTAAAAGTCTTTTATATGAAATTTAGTTCTGAAAACAGTCCCCTGTTGTAAGTAATGGCTATCTAATTGTACCCCATATTATAGAGGAAAAACCTCAGTTAGTACTTTATCCAAGGTCAAATAGAAGCAAGTGAAGACTAGCTGACACTGTAGCCTGGTTCTTGTAATTCCCATACAAGGTACTTTCCAATCTATATTTAATGTATTAAAGATATTTGATTAGAGGTATTTGATTGAAATTTCTAAAGGAAGATATGTACAGGGAACATTTTAATCATCTGCTAATACTTTGAATCACAATCTGGAATCAAGATTGCTGGGAGAAATGTCAACAACCTCAGATATGCAGATGGTGCCACTTTAATGACAGAAAGTAAAGACGAACTAAAGAGCCTCTTGATGAAGGTGAAAGAGGAGAGTGAAAAAGCCTGGCTTAAAGCTCAACATTCAGAAAACTAAGATCTTGGCATTTGGTCCTATCACTGCATGGCAAATAGATGGGGAAAATGTTGGAAAAGTGTCAGATTTCATTTTCTTGGGCTCCAAAATCAATGTCGATGGTGACTGCAGCCAAAAAATTAAAAGACACCTGCTCCTTGGAAGAACAGCTGTGACAAACCTAGACAGTGTATTAAAAAGCAGAGACATCACTGTGCCAACAAAGATCTGTATAGTCAAAGCTATGATTTTTCCAGTAGTCATGTATGGATGTGGGGCTACCCTGGTAGCTCAGCTGGTAAAGAATCCACCTGCAATGCAGGAGACCCTGGTTCAATTCCTGGGTCAGGAAGATTGCCCTGGAGAAGTGATAGGCTACCCACTCCAGTATTCTTGGGCTTCCCTGGTGGCTCAGATGGTTAAGAATCTGCCTGCAATGTAGGAGACCTGTTTGATTCCTGGGTTGAGAAGATCCCCTGGAGGAGGGCATGACAACCCACTGCAATATTCTTGCCTGGAAAATGCCCATGGACAGAGGAGCCTGGTGGGCTACAGCCCATGGTGTTGCAAAGAGTCAGACACAACTGAGCAACTAAGAACATATTACACATACATGTATGGATGTAAGAGATGGACCATAAAGAAGGCTGAGCACCAGCAAATTGACACTTTCAAACTGGTGTTGACTCTTAAGAGTCCCTTGAACAACACAGAGATCAAACCAGTCAATCCTAAAGGAAATCAACCCTGAATATTCATTGGAAGGAGTGATGCTAAAGCTGGAGCTCCAATACTTTGGCCACTGATGCAAAGAGCTGACTCACTGGAAAAGACCCTGATGTTCGGAAATTCTGAGGCAAGAAGAAAAGAGGGTGACAGAGTATGAGATGGTTGGATGGCATCACTGACTCAATGAACATAGGTTTGTGCATACTCAGGGAGATAGTGAAGGACAGAGAAGCCTGGCATGCTGCAGTTCATGGCAAAGAGTGGCATCTTTGCTCATGCTGCAGCAAAGAGACTGAACAACAACAAATACTTTGGATGTTACATAAATCTGTAATACTGTATTTAAAATTTAGTATTTATCTCTCTCTTGTCACCTTCTGTATGTAGAGTATTGAATGCATTACTTCCGGCCCTAAGAAAGCAATACTGTGCTTTAAAAGAATCTGGCCTGTTAAATGCTACTTTTGAGGCTGACATCAAAGAAATTGAACATTTGGTCGAGAGGAAAAAAGTGGTGGTTTGGGCTGATCAAACTAGTGAACCTGCAAAGCAAAATAATCTACCAGAAGTTTCTATTCTTATGACCTTCCCACAACTTGGACCAGTTCATTCTTCTCCTTGTTGTAAGTACAGCTTTTATTTCATTAAGTAAACACTATTTATAAAGATTAATCTTTGTAATATCAATCAATAGAGCAGTTAATTTTTTAGTAGTTTTGCTATTTTGTGAGAATTAATTTCAGAATCATTTCAATTAACTGGTATCTTTCAAAGGTGTAAGGGGAAGTATGCTTGACGTTCTAAATAATGCTAGCAGTGAAGTTATTTTACCTGTTTTTAATTAGATAATTTTATTTCCACTCTTCTTTAAAACTTTACGTGTATTAAAGACTGAAGATTATGATTAAGAATATTATGTTCTGTAATAAATAACAATCTTTTATGTTCTTAAGATCAACTGACAGTGTCGAATTTACTGTTTTTCTGTTGGCAGATCACTTAATATCTCTCCTTTCATAAGTGTGCATGGGGCATTTTAATTGAAAAACTAACAATTGGTTAGTTTTAAAATATTGGTTTTAAAATATTCAGATAATATAGAAGCAGAATGCCCTCTTCAGCTTTTCCCAGAACCTCAATCTTCTATGCTAGGTTAGAGATAAATGCTTATTAACAGTTTGGTTATCTTTACAGTGTGTGTATGATATTTGTATCAGATAATCTAACTTTTAAGCTTTTTGTTACATTTTAATCATTTTTAGGGTACATATATAAAGAATCTAGCATTTTTTTAATAACTGTGAGAATTGTTATACAATCATTTACTTAACCATTGTTCTATTATTGGTGAACAGTGCATGTCAGAGAACCATATACAGTAGTCCTCCCTTCTCTACTGTTTCACTTTTCACCATCTCAGTTACCTGCAGTAAACTGAAGTCCAAAAACGTTCAGTGGACATTTTCAGAAATAAATACTTCATCAGTTTTAAATTGCACACCATTCTGAGTATCATCATAAAATTTCATGTGGTCCTACTCTGTCCTGCCCAAGATATGAACCATCTCTTTATCCATCATATTCTTTCTGTTTGTCACTTAGTAGTCATCTTGGTTATCAGATCAGCTGTCACACACAGTATTGCAGTGCTTGTTTTTAAGTAACCTGTATTTTACTCAATAATCCCAAAGTGCAGAAGTGATGCTAGCAATTCAGTAAGGCCATAGAGATTCCATTAAGAGCTCCCTTTTAAGTGCAGAAATGAAAGTTTTTGGCTAATTAGGAAAGAAAAATAAATCACATGTGAGGTGCTAAAATTTGGGGGAAGAACAGGTATTCTATCCATGAAATCATGAAGAAGGAAGAAGAAATTCATGTTAGTTTCGCTCTTGGACCTCAAATTGCAAAAATTACTGTCAGAATGCGTAAGTGATGTTAAGATGGAAAAGGCATTGCTGCTGCTACTGCTAAGTCGCTTCAGTCATGTCCGACTCTGTGCGACCCCATAGACGGCAGCCCACCAGGCTCCGCCATCCCTGGGATTCTCCAGGCAAGAACACTGGAGTGGGTTGCCATTTCCCTCTCCAATGCATGAAAAGGAAAAGTGAAAGTGAAGTCGCTCAGTAGTGTCCAA
Organism: Bison bison bison; assembly: GCF_000754665.1. Taxonomy (NCBI): domain Eukaryota; kingdom Metazoa; phylum Chordata; class Mammalia; order Artiodactyla; family Bovidae; genus Bison; species Bison bison. Next base: position 2,406,932 of record NW_011495081.1, on the reverse strand, counting down.
CTCTTCACGACCCCATGCAGCCTACCAGGCTCCTCCGCCCATGGGATTTTCCAGGCAAGAGTACTGGAGTGGGTTGCCATTGCCTTCTCCTGGAAAAGGCATTAACTTTGTACAATAAGATATTTTGACACAGAGTCCACATTTGCAAGCTTATATTACATTATGTTCTTAGAATTATTGCCTAATTTATAAATTACACTTTACCTTAGATAGGTAGGCAAGCATTCATGGTAAGTCGCTTTATGCATGTGTGCGTGCTAAGTCACTTCCGTTGTGTCTGACTCTGTGCGACCCTATGGACTGCAGCCTGCCAGGCTTCTCTGTCCAGGGGATTCTCCAAGTAAGAAGAGGCGCACACACACACACACACACACACACACAAATAGGAAATATATGAGGCATTGCTGTCTGGTTTCCGGTATCCACTAGGAGTCTAGGAATGTTTCCTCCCGTGGGGTAAGGGGAAACTACTGTATTAATATTTCTACATGTGTACTAGTTTCATAGGAATTAGTTTCCTAGATCAGAGGATAAATAACTTTAAAAAATGATCTGTTAGGTTCCAAAAATTTTCTTATATAAACATTTATGAGATTTTACATTTACAAATCTTTATGTCTCATCTTCACCTTAACCCAGCGTAAGAACAGCAACACTAAACTAATGCATATTCTTTTTAAATTTGAAACTCATTTTTACTGATTTTAATTCTTTGAGGTTTGTGAAGACTTCTTTAAAGCCAGCATAGAGTTGGTATAAATGTTTCAATTATGTTTTTAAAGAATATATTAAGTCAGGTCAAATCAGCTGTGTTCTTCAAATCATGTTCTTACTGACTAATTTTTTAATTCATGTTCTGTCATATACTGAGGTGAACTATTAACAATCTCATCTATTACTGTTGGATTATTCCATTTATATCAGTCTTCTATTGCTGCCCTAAGAAATTAACACAAACATATCCATTTAAAATAACACTGGCTTATTATCTCCAAGTTCTTAAGATCAGAAGTCCAGCAGGCTCAGCTAGTTACTCTGCCTCAAGTTTCAGGGGCAAAAATCAAGATGTCAGCCAGTTGGATCTCCTGTTTGGAGATTCTGGGGGAGAATGTGCTTCTATTGTTAGCTGAATTCAGTTCTGTGTGGCTGTAGGGCTGAGGTCTCTGTTTTCTTGTTGATTATTAGCCAGATAGATCAAATTCAGAGCAAGTCCGAACTTACTCAAGTACCTGGCATTGTACAGACACTCCGTTTTTTCAGAGGTCACCTCTGTTCTCTGACTTCCCTGGTGGCTCAGATGGTAAAGCATCTGCCTACAATGCGGGAGACCCAGGTTCAATCCCTGGGTTGGGAAGATCCTCTAGAGAAGAAAATGGCAACCCACTCGAGCACTCTTGCCTGGAAAATCCCATGGACGGAGGAGCATTGTAGGCTACAGTCCATGGGATGGCAAAGAGTCAGACATGACTGAGCGATTTCACTCTGTTCTCTAGCATGTGACTACCTTTATCACTTCATCTCCTAGCCAACAAAGGCAAGTCATTCTCATGCTTTGAATCTCTCTTAACTTTCCTTCTGCCTATCTGTCCTGCTTACAGTTAGTGAAAGTTTTTGTTTTTAAAAGCTCCTATGATTACATTGAGCCCACCAGGTAATCTAAGATAATCTCCCTATCTTAAATTTCATAACCTAAATTAGATCTTAAAATGTATTTGTCTTAAGTTTCTTGAAGACTGTTTTGCTGGGTATAGAATTCCAATGTGATACTCTTTTCTTTAAGCACTTGTTAAAGACACTTGATAAAGAGACATTGTTTCATTATCTTCTGATTTTCATTTTTGCTTTTGAAGCCAACTTTCATTCTAAATGTTGCTCCCTTGAATATAATATGACTTCTTTTCTGGCTTCCTAAAATGTTTTTTCTTTGTCTTTGGGTCTTAGTAGTTTTGCTATATTGTGCCTAAATGTACTTTTATTTCTACTTCTCTTACTAGGTTCACAGAACTCTGAATTTGTGTCTGTACTGTTTTTTATCAGTTTTTAAAGTTCTTAACCATTGTATCTTCAAATGTTGCTTCTGCCACTTTTGTTCTCTTTTCTGCTTCTGAGGCTCCAGTTATATTGCATGTTACTGCCTTACTGTCTTATCCATGCCTTTGCCTTCTTCTGCTTTTCATTTTTTTTTCTTTTCCTGGAAATTTCTTTTCACGTATTTTATAGTTTCTCTTTAAATTTGTGTCAAATGGGTCTTAAATCCATGAAGTTTTCCATTTCACTTATATTTCAGTTTTGGAATTTCCATTTGATTCTTTTTTATAGTTTCCATTTCTTTGCAAAAATTTTCACTGAATATAGTAGGTGAAATCTGTGTCTGAGAATTCCCAAGCCTAGAACCTTCTAGGTCTGCTTCTGTTCTCTTTCTGCTGGATTTCTTTCATGTGCTTTGCCTTGAATGCATGCTAATTTTTGTACATCACACATGTATTTTCAGAATTGTTTATAAAATTCTTTAAGGCTTCTGATAATAATGTCTTCCTCAATGAGGATTTGCATTTGCTTATTCCAGACTCCTTGTGTGGTTAGCAGTCTAAAATTGTTTCAGTACAATTTTAGAGCCTGAGATAATTTGAAACTTCTGAACTGCCGCTTCTGCAAGGGCCTGACTACTCCTAGTTTCCCCTTTCCAGTTTAGCTGTGTCCCAGCTCAACTCAAGGAGGGTTTACAGAGAACTCTCTATAGTAGGCCTTAAATTCGTTCTTGCTTTCCGAACAAAGCTCTCAACAGTGTTGCTAAGCTTTTCTGCCACCTCCTCCAGCATCAGCAAATCACCTCAAGGGAGAAATAGCTATAAATGCAGAGATTACTCTCCTGAGCCTTCAACTTCCTCCTGATACTTGCCTATAATTCTTCACAATCTTGTTAGCTGTCCTGTGCCTTCTAGCATATGTTTTTTATATTTTGCCCAGATTTTTTACTTGCATTCCATAGACAGGTTGCTCTGAATTACCTTGGTCTCAGTTATCAGGTTTCCTATACTACATTTTTACGTTAAGATGACAGGCAAGTTGCAGATGTATGTATATTCTTTTTCTCTTAATAAAGCATTATCATCATTAGAACTGACCTAGTTGAGATCTTTAGAAAGAAAACTTAATATTTTTTTCAGATTATCTCATGCCTTTGGGGCCTTGATTCCTAATTTATAATGCATTCAAGATGCTGGAGAGGAAATGGAGTTTTAACACCATGATTAAGAAATACCACCTGCTATATGATGATCGTTATCCCTTATTTAAAAATCTATATTTCACTTACATTGCAGTTGCATAGACTATTTTTGTCAACAGTAAAACAAAACTTTTATTTGACTTAATTCTTTTTCATAGCATTCAAAAGGAAAGATTTGAGGTCATGTTACCTTTATAATTATGATTTTTTTTAATGTATTAGAAAATAGGTTTTGTTTTTATTATGTTTTGTTCTTTGTTATTTTAATATTCAAGTGATTTTATAGATTAACTATTTGCTTAGTATGTTTTTTTCATTCCATGAATTATGTATATTATCTTCATTATGAAAAGAGAGACAAAGATAAATAATAGGGAAGGGGTAAGCAAATCTAGTGGAGGTGATGGAATTCCAGTTGAGCTATTTTGAATCCTGAAAGATAATGCTGTGAAAGTGCTGCACTCAATATGCCAGCAAATTTGGAAAACTCAGCAGTGGCCACAGGACTAGAAAAGGTCAGTTTTCATTCCAATCCCAAAGAAAGGCAATGCCAAAGAATGCTCAAACTACCACACAATTGTACTCATCTCACACGCTAGTACATTAATGCTCAAAATTCTCCAAGCCAGGCTTCAGCAATACATGAACCATGAACTTCCAGATGTTCGAGCTGGTTTTAGAAAAGGCAGAGGAACCAGAGATCAAATTACCAACATCCGCTGGATCATGGAAAAAGCAAGAAAGTTCCAGAAAAACATCTATTTCTGCTTTATTGACTATGCCAAAGCCTCTGACTGTGTGGATCATGATCAACTGGAAAATTCTGAAAGAGATGGGAATACCAGACCACCTGACCTGCCTCTTGAGAAACCTATATGCAGGTCAGGAAGCAACAGTTAGAACTG
>NW_011495081.1:2395169-2402690 GCF_000754665.1 Bison bison bison | reverse complement strand
TGGAAGAAATATCAATAACCTCAGATATGCAGATGACACCACCCTTATGGCAAAAAGTGAAGAGGAACTCAAAAGCCTCTTGATGAAAGTGAAAGAAGAGTGTGAAAAAGTTGGCTTAAAGCTCAACATTCAGAAAACAAAGATCATGGCATCCGGTCCCATCACTTCATGGGAAATAGATGGGGAAACAGTGGAAACAGTGTCAGACTTTATATTTTCAGGCTCCAAAATCACTGCAGATGGTGACTGCAGCCATGAAATTAAAAGAGGCTTACTCCTTGAAGAAAAGTTATGACCAACCTAGATAGCATATTGAAAAGACATTACTTTGCCAAGAAAGGTCCGTCTAGTCAAGGCTATGGTTTTTCCAGTGGTCATGTATGGATGTGAGAGTTGGACTGTGAAGAAAGCTGAGCGCCGAAGAATTGATGCTTTTGAACTGTGGTGTTGGAGAGAAGACTCTTGAGAGTCCCTTGGACTACAAGGAGATCCAACCAGTCCATTCTAAAGGAGATCAGCCCTGGATGTTCTTTGGAAGGAATGATGCTAAAGCTGAAACTCCAGTACTTTGGCCACCTCATGCGAAGAGTTGACTCATTGGAAAAGACTCTGATGCTGGGAGGGATTGGGGGCAGGAGGAAGAGGGGACGACAGAGGAGGAGATGGCTGGATGGCATCACTGACTCGATGGACGTGAGTTTGAGTGAACTCCGGGACTTGGTGATGGACAGGGAGGCCTGGCGTGCTGCGATTCATGGGGTCCCTAAGATTGGGACACAACTGAGCGACTGAACTGAACTGAAACAAGTCCACTAATAAATGTTTATTTTTCTTATCTTAGAATATTGAAGTAGTCCATTTAAAAAAATATAAATAGTGAAATTTATGTTTACATTTCTAAAAACATGAAGCAATGGCCAAATAACATAAATTGTTTCTTCTTATAACTTTTTAAAATTTATTTTTAATTTGAGGATAATTGCTTTACAATATTGTGTTGACTTCTGCTATACAAGAGCATGAATCAGTCATAAGTATACATACGTCCCCTGTTTCTTGAGCCACCCCCAACCCCATACCACCCCTCTAGGTTGTCACAGAGCACCAGGTTGAACTCCCTGTGTTATACAGTAGCTTCCTACTAGCTATCTGTTTTACATGTGGTAATGTATGTGTTTAAATACTATTCTCTCAATTCATCCCACCCTCTCCTTCTCCTGCTGTGTCCCAAATCTGTTCTCTTTATCTGTGTCTTTATTCCTGCCCTTCAAATATGTTTATGTGTACCATTTTTCTAGATTCCATATATATTTGCTGATATGCAACATTTGTTTTTCTTTTTCTGACTTACTTCACTCTGTATGATAGGTTGTAGGTTCATCCACCTCACTTGAATTGACTCAGATGTGTTCCTTTTTCTGGCTGAATAATATTCCATTGTATATATGTACCACAGCTTCTTTATCCATTCATCCATTGATAGACATCTAGGTTGCTTCCATGTCCTAGCTGTTGTCAATAGTGCTGCAGTGAACTTTGGGGTATATGTGTCTTTTTCATTTATGATTTTCTCAGGATATTTGCCCTGTCATGGGATTGCTGGGTCGAATAGTAGTTTTATTGCTAGTTTTTTGAAGAATCTCCATACTGTTCTCCATAGTGGCTGTATCAGTCTTCATTCCCACCAACAGTGCAAAAGGTTTTGCTTTTCTCCACACCTTCTCCAGCATTTATTGTTTGTAAATTTTTTGATGATGGGCATTCTGACTGATGTGAGCTAATACCTCATTGTAGTTTTTGTTTACATTTTTGTAATAATGAGCAGTATTGAGCATCTTTTTGTTTGCTTGTTGGCCATCTGTGTCTTTTTTGGAGAAATGTCTGTTTAGGTCTTCCTCCCAGTTTTTGATTGAGTTGTTTGTTTTTCTATAGAAGGTGCTTATATATTTTGAAGATTAATTGTCAGTTGTTTCATTTGCGGTTATTTTCTCCCATTCTAAGGATTGTCTTTTCATCTTTCCTTTGCAGAAGTTTTAAATTTAATTAGGTCCCATTTATTTATTATTGATTTTATTTCCTTTACTTTCAGAGGTGGGTCAATCAAAGAGGATATTGCTGTGATTTATGTCAAAGAGTGTTTTGCCTATGTTTTCTTCTAAAAGTTTTATAGTTTCTGCATTAACATTTAGGTCTTTAATTCATTTTGAGTTTTTTGTGTGTATGGTATTAGGAAGTGTTCTAATTCATTCTTTTATATGTAGCTGTCCAGTTTTCCCAGCACCATTTATTGAAGAGGCTTTGTTTTCTTCATTATGTATTCTTGCCTCCTTTGTCCAAGATAAGGTGCTCATAGGTGTATGGGTTTATTTCTGGGCTTTCGTCTTGTTCCATTGATCTGTATTTCTGTTTTTGTGCCAATACCATACTGTCTCGATGACTGTAGCTTTGAAGACCATACCATACTGTCTTAATAACTGTAGTCTGAACTCAGATTGATTTTTCCATCTCCATTTCTCTTTCTCAAGATTGCTTTAGCTGTTCGGGGTCTTTTTTGTGTTTCCATACAAATTTTGGAATTTTTTGTTCTAGTTCTGTGAAATGCCACTGGTAATTTGATAGAGGTCGCGTTGAATGTAGATTGCTTTGGATACAATAGTCATTTTCACAACATTTATTCTTCTAATCCAAGAACATGGTATGTCTCTCCGTCTGTTTTATGTCATCTTTAATTTCTTCCATTAGTGTCTTGGGTTTTTTGTATACAGGTCTTTTGTCTCCTTAGGTAGATTTGTTCCTAGATATTCTGTTTGTTGCAATGGTGAATGGAATTATTTCCCTAATTTCTCTATTTTTTTCATTGTTAGTATATAGGAATGCCAGGGATTTCTGTGTATTTGTATACTACAACTTTGCTAAAATCATTGATTGGCTCTAGTAGTTTTCTGGAGGCATCGTTAGGGTTTTCTATGTATAGTATGATGTCATCTGCAAACAGTGAGAGTTTACTTCTTTTTTGTTTACTTCCTTTTTGATTTGGATTCTTTTTATTTCTCTTTGCTCTCTGATTGCTGTAGCTAGAACTTCCTGAAACTATATTGAATAATAGTGGTGAGAGTGGGCTCTCCTGTCTTGTTCCTGATTTGAGAGGAAATGCTTTCAGTTTTTCATCATTGAGAATATTGTTTGCTGTGGGTTTGTTATATATGGCCTTTATTATGCTGAGGTACGTTCCTTCTATGCCCATTTTTCTATAGAGCTTTTATGGTTCTTTCTATGCCCATCTTCTGGAGAATTTTTATCATAAATGGATATTGAATTTTGTCAAAAATTTTTTCTATATCTGTTGAGTTTCTCGTCTTTCAATGTGTTTATATGGTATATCACATTGATTTGTATATATTGAAGAATCCTTGCATACCTAGGAAAAAACCCTCTTAATCATGGTGTATGATCCTTTTAATGTGTTGTTGGATTCTGTTCACTAATATTTCATCCAGGATTTCTGCATCTATGTTCATCATTGATATTGGCCTGTATATATGTGTGTGTGTGTGTGTGTGTGTGTGTGTGTGTGAGAGAGATATCTTTCTGGTTTTGGTTTCAGGATGATGGTGGCCCCATAGAATGAGTTTGGGAGTGTTCCTCTCACTGTAATTTTTTGGTATAGTTTGAGAATTATGTGTTTTAGTTCTTTTCTAAATATTTGATAGAATTGATCTATCCTGGAAAATGTTCCTGTGCACTTGACAAAAAAGATGTATTTTGCTGTTTTGGAGTGAATGTTTTAAAGATATCAATTAGGTCCATCTGGTATAGTGTGATTTAAGCCTGTGTTTCTTTATTAATTTTCCTGTGTGGATGATCTGTCCATTGGTGTAAGTGGGGTGTTAAAGTCCCTTACTATTACCATGTTGCTGTCAATTTCCCCTTTTATGGTTGTTTACATTTGCTTTATGTATTGAGGTGCACCTATGTTAGGTGCATAAGTATTTATAATTATTATATCTTCTTCTTGGATTGATCCTTTGATCATTATGTAGTATCCTTCCTTATTTCTTGTACCAGTTTTTATTTTAAAGTCTATTTTATCTGATGTAAGTATTGCTATCCCTGCTTTCTTTTGATTCCTGTTTGCATGGAGTATGTTTTTCCATCCCCTGACTTTTAGTCATATGTGCCCTTAGGTCTGAAGTGAGTCTCTTTTAGGCAGCATATGCCTAAGTCTTGTTTCTGTATCCATTCAGCCAGTCTTTGTCTTTTGGTTGGGGCATTTAATCCATTTACACTTAAAGTAGTTATAAATATGTATGTTCCTATCCATTTTCTTAATTGTTTAGGATTTATTTTTGTGAGTCTTTTTCTTCTCCTGTGTTTCTTCCTAGAGAAGTTCCTTTATCATTTGTTATAAAGCTGACTTGGTGGTGTCAGATTCTCTTAGCTTTTGTCTGTAAAGCTTTTGATTTCACCATCAAATATGAATGAAATCCTTGCTGGGTAGAGTAATCTTGGTTGTAGTTTTTTCTCTTTCACCACTTTAAATATATCCTGCCACTCCTAGCGTGAGAGTTTCTGCTGAAAAATCAACTGTTAGCCTTATGGGCATTCATTTGTATGTTGTTTTATGCTTTTCCCTTGCTGCTTTTAATACTTTTTATTTGTGTTTAATTTTTGTTAACTTGATTAATATATATCTTGGTGTATGTCTCTCTGAGTTTATCCTGTAAGAGACTCTGGGCTTCCTGTACTTGGGTGGCTGTTTGGGTGTTCCCATGTTAGGGAAGTTTTTGACTATAATCTCAAATATTTTCTCATACCCTTTCTTTTCTTCTTCTGGGACTCCTATAAGTCAAATGTTAGTGTGTTTAATATTGTCCCAGAGGTTTCTGAGACTGTCCTCAATACTTCTAATTCTTTTTTCTTTATTCTGCTCCTCAGCATTTATTTATATCATTCTATCTTCCAGCTCACTTATCTGTTCTTCTGCTTCAGTTATTCTCTTATTGATTCCTTCTACAGTATTCTTAATTTCAGTAATTGTGCTGTTCATCACTATTTGTTTATTCTTTGTTTCTTCCAGGTCTTTGTTAAATGTTTCTTGTATTTTCTCCATTCTATTTTCTATATTTTGAAACTTCTTTACTATCATTACTCTAAATTCTTTTTCAGATAGGTTGCCAGTTTCCTCTTTACTTATTTTGGTCTTATAGCTTTTTACATTGCTCCTTCATCTATAACATATTTTTGTGTTATTTCATTTTTTTTTTTTTTAATGAGTGAGACTATGTTCCTGTCTTACTAGTTGTTTGGTCTGAGGTTTCCAGCAGTGGAGTTTACAGGCAGTTGGGTAGGACCATCTTAATGCTGAGATGTGGACCTCTGGATTATCTAACTCTGATTAATATTCCTGGGGGCTGATGGTCTCTGCTACTCCAGCAGTTCAGACTCAGCATTTCCACCATGGGCTCAGGCCTGATTTCTGGTCCCAGAGATCAGGCCAGAGGATCTGATCCTCAAGGATCCCCCAAGACATGGGGTGCAGGGGGAAAAAAAAAGAAGAAAGAAAAGGGGAAAAAACAACAACAACAAAAAAGCAGAACAATAACAAAGAATGAAAACTCTAATAAATATAGAATAATAGCAGATACATTAGAAAAATATAACAATATGTTTGAAATGACCCCTGGAAGATAAAATCAGACTCCCAATAGGAAAGAGAGAGAAGTGGGGGTGGGGATATATATATATATATATATATATATATATACAGATATACATATATATATATATAAAAACATAAGAGGGAGCAGATTAATTTTTAATAGCTTTTTTATTTCAGTATCCAAACAAAACCCATTTCATTGGTTGATGTATCTGTAAATCCTTTTAAATCTGTGGTTCTCCCTCCCTCTTTGTCCTTGCTAATTACTTATTGATTCATTGCCAGTTTAATAGACATAAATATCATCTTTCCAATTTTCCTTTACTAGTATACTTGAGTAATTTTTTCACCTATTTAAGGATAGGTTTTCTGTGAATGACTTAGCCATCATTTGATCAGTTATGTTTTTTTTCATAGTCTGTATAGCAAAAATTGTTACTTATTTATAAGAACTTAAGATACAGATATTCATTCATTCAGTAATATTTATTGAACTTCTCCTGTGTTCTTATTTGATAGTAAGGATACATTAGAGTACACAGGCAGGTCATATAGAGCCTTGTAGGTCGTTTTACCGGAGAAGGCAATGGCACCCCACTCCAGTACTCTTGCCTGGAAATTACCATGGATGGAGGAGCCTGGTAGGCTGCAGTCCATGGGGTCGCTAAGAGTCGGACACAGCTGAGCGACTTCACTTTCACTTTTCACTTTCATGCATTGGAGAAGGAAATGGCAACCCACTCCAGTGTTCTTGCCTGGAGAATCCCAGGGACGGGGGAACCTGGTGGGCTGCAGTCTATAGGGTCGCACAGAGTCGGACACGACTGAAGCGACTTAGCAGCAGCAGCAGCAGCAGGTCGTTTTACAGACATAGGCTTTTACTCTGAATGAAACAGGGAACCATAACATGATCTAAGCAGAAAAGTAGCATATCTTAGTCATGATTTTAAAAGATCCCTCTGGTTTCTGTGTTGAGAATAGATTGTCATATGGCAAGGGTTGAAACTCTTTAAGACACCACTGCAATAACCCACGTAAAAGAACATGGTAGCTCGACCATGTTGGTAGCAGTGGAGTTGGTCATAAGTGGTCAGATTCTACTATATTTTGAAGGTAGAGTCAGCAGGACATTGTAACAAATTGTATTTGAGGTGTGAGAGAAAGAAAGGTCAAGGATGATTAAGATTTCTGAACTCAGCAGCTGAAAGAATTGAGTCACCTTAAAAGAAATGGTGGAGCAGGCTTACAGGGTGGAGGTGTTAGAAGATTAGGAGTTCAGTTTGCATCATTTTAAACTTGTCTAAGATATATCCAAGTGGAGACATCATGTAAGTAGTTGGATCCAGGGATCTGGAGTTTATGAGAGAAGCCTAAACTCAAAGATAAATTTGAGAATTAGTAACACTTAGGTGATTTTTAAGGCTGTAGGACTAGGTGAGATCATCAAAGGTTATTAACTCTTTCCTGTAAGATACATGTTGCAAAATTCTTCAGGTTTATCATTTACTGTTAACTTTTTTTGAGGTATCCTTTTTAATACTGAAATTTTAACGTTTTATGTAATAAAATAGTTCATTTGTTTTGTTTTGTTTTTTCTCCCTGCTTTTGGAATTATTCCTCAAAAGGGCTTTTCACCCATAATCTTTTTAAATTTTCACTTCATTTATTCCAAATTTGTTTTGATGTAAGATAACCACTCTAACTTAATTATTTTCCAAGGATTTAGTCATTCTTGTTTAATATATTCACAATCTCGGAGAAGGCAATGGCACCCCACTCCAGTACTCTTGCCTGGAGAATCCCATGGGCAGAGGAGCCTGGTAGGCTGCAGTCCATGGGGTCGCTAAGAGTCGGACACAACC
>NW_011495081.1:2389600-2395069 GCF_000754665.1 Bison bison bison | reverse complement strand
TCGGAGAAGGCAATGGCACCCCACTCCAGTACTCTTGCCTGGAGAATCCCATGGGCAGAGGAGCCTGGTAGGCTGCAGTCCATGGGGTCGCTAAGAGTCGGACACAACTGAGCGGCTTCACTTTCACTTTTCACTTTCTTGCATTGGAAAAGGAAATGGCAACCCACTCCAGTGTTCTTGCCTGGAGAATCCCAGGGACAGGGGAGCCTGGTGGGCTGCCATCTATGGGGTCACACAGAGTCAGACACGACTGAAGTGACTTAGCAGTAGCAGTATCTTTATGGCACCTTTAATTTACATACACTAAGTAGTCATGGATAATTCTGTTTATTGGATTTCTTATTTTTTTACTTATTTGTCTATCCTAGAGCTAATAACTGTTATTTTAATAACTGATAGTTTGTAATTTTTTTTTTACATATAGCAGTGCTGCTGCTGCTGCTAAGTCGCTTCAGTCGTGTCCAACTCTGTGCAACCCCGTAGACAGGCAGCCCATCAGGCTCCCCCATCCCTGGGATTCTCCAGGCAAGAACACTGGAGTGGGTTGCCATTTCCTTCTCCAATGCATGAGAGTGAAAAGTGAAAGGGAAGCGGCTCAGTTGTGTCCGACTCTTCACGAGCCCGTGGACTGCAGCCTACCAGGCTCCTCTGCCCATGGGATTTTCCAGGCAAGAGTACTGGAGTGGGGTGCCATTGCCTTCTCCAATAGCAGTGCTAATCCTCCTTTATTATTCTTTGTTTTTAAACTGTTCTTACCTGTCCCTGAGAAATAATATTTTTCTAATTCCAAGGAAGTAAAATTCTTTTAAAAATAGGTAAATCAGTTGTGTCTTCACATTTTCCTACTGTCAAACCTTCTCTGTCTAGAATAGTCTTTCCATATTCATACCGTCTTGTATGTTCCTCAGCAAAGGTTTAGAATTTTCTTCATATGTGTCTTATACATTTGCTATTAAAGACATCCATAGGTTTTATATTTTTGTTATATGGACTGTTTTTCTTATAAGCCTATATAGTACTCCTTATTCAAGAAGAAACGAACTTTTTGAATTTTGTTAATTTTAATACTTTACCAGGGTTAGTACTTAATTTTGGGATTGATGTTTATTTGACTTAAATCTTTGACTCCAAATTACATGTCTGTTGACTTGGAATGAAGCATACACCTATTTTGGGGTCTGGAAAACAGAAAATGCACTCACTGAGTGCCATGCAGTGTGGAGATGCCGGCTGCAGAGTTTATTTATGGAACTGATAAAATTTCTGACATTAAATGAAAAGTCAAGATTTCCTCATTATCCATCTGGAAACTCACATTTAGTAATATTTCTGTCTCTAACCTTTCTTTTTCTTAAATTTTGCACCCCATGTCAGTGGTTTTATCTTAGAGTACACAAAAGATACTAGTAGAACCAGTTTCTTGTACAGATATTCTGGGGTTACATAGGGTTCTTATGTAAGTTTATTTCCCCTGTAATTAGTTGAATACAAAAAAAATTTTTTTTTATAAAAGATCTCTATCTATACTAATTCCTCATATAAAAATATGAAGCATCAAAACATTTATAAGCTAAATCTTTCCTATATTTTCACATTTGGCCACAGAATTTAATCAATACCAATAGACAATGGAAGTTATTTTTGAAGTCTAAATATATTTCATTTGGCCCTTAGTCTCCTTGTCCACAAAGTAGTGTTCAGTTACTCATCATAACTGCAAATACTGCTGTAAATTAAAAGATTCTCTGTATTGTCTTTTTCTTTTTCCCATCTTAAAAAAGTATGAACACTAGGAATATGAGACTGAAAGGAAAACATAGTTTCTGCTATTTCCCATGGAGACAAGTTTCAAAAGATTGTGGTTGATTTATTGCTCATAGTGCTAGATTAATTTAAAGGACTATGACAGTTCTTAAGATGTATTCTCTCTTTGTGACATTTGTAAATAACTGACATTATCTGTGTAGGCATTTATACTACAATAACCACAATAGTGTCTTATGAATTCATTATAAAATGGTTATTAGTTTGGTTAATTCATTAGTACTTTAAGGTTATAGATCTTTTAAATAGTTGTAATTCATTCACTTGTACATTTGCAACTATGAATTCCATGAGTCACAAGGCTGTTAAAAAGAATCCAGATTTATGATTAGAACAGTAATTGTATCAATCACTTGTAGCCCAGAAATGTTTATTGAAATGCATATATTAATACTTGATTTCACTTTAGAACTTTGTCAACTAATTTTAATTTAGCATCGTTTCCCAAAATACTTGCTCACATACATATTAACATGAGTGCTAGCAAAAGAAAAAATCCTTGCCATCATTTTGTACCAAACCTCAATTAGATCTAATCCCATTCATCAGTGTCTCCCTGTCATGAACCCTACTTTGCAGCCTGTGACTCATGTTAGCTAAACACTGCATTCTGCTTTTTACACTAACGTACAGCTCTGTAAATCTTTTCACATTTGCAGTCTTAAGCTTTTGATAAATTAGTTCCTTTGGGTAAAATCATTCAGGACACATGATATGACACATCAAAAGATGACCCCAGAAGGTCTGCCCATTTTTTAAGAGTGGGATTTTTAACTTATTAGTGATAAATTATCTAGTCTCTTTGTTTAGAGAAACCATCTGTAGAATATTTCAAAAAGCTGAAAAATAAATATAGACCCCTCCAACCTAAGAAACCACATGAAATTGCCAGTTAGTACTTGTGTTTTAGAGATTTATTTAAACAGAGAGAGAGAATAAAATGATGTTTAATTCAATTTATTTTAAAAACATTTTGAGAAAATGTGATGTAAGAAATAATTATAGTGATATCTAGACTAGTTGCTATTTCTTATCTATCCCCCTTTACAATCTAATCTTCACACTTAAATGATCTTCTTCACAAAGTACAGACCCCTTACTTAGAAGAACCTTTAAAAGCTTACCCAGTCCCATGTCAGACTAAGGACTCACTTTCCTGTGGCACTTGGTGCCCAGCCTTCTCTTAAGCATGCTTTCATTTTCTCGCCTCTACAGTTTGCAGGCTTTTCCGTCAATCTGGAGTCCTACTTGTCCATTCCACATCCTAGTTAATTAAAATCCTTATCCTCATTGAGAGTCTGATTCAGACACTGCCTTCTTTTTCAAAGCTTCCTATTAATGAGTCCTGTCCCCTTTGCCTACACACACTGTTACATTCCCATTATATTTTTATTACATTACTAGTATGCACCTATTATTTCTAAACAGTTTGCTTACTGCTGTTTCTTGATTCATCTACATTGAGGTATTATCACTCTAAGAGATAAAAAACCACCACTTTATTTTTAATTCCCTGATCTACGAAAGCACTAGGATATTATATAAGGTATGAAGAGATGGAGCCAAAGCAAAAACTGTGCCCAATTGTATATGTGACTGGTGATGGAAGTAAAATCCAATGCTGTAAAGAGCAATATTGCATAGGAACCTGGAATGTTAGGTCCATGAATCAAGGCAAATGGGAAGTGGTCAAACAGGATATGGCAAGAGTGAACATCGACATTTTAGAAGTTAGTGAACTAAAATGGACTGGAATGGGTGAATTTAACTCAGATTACCATTATATCTACTACTGTGGGCAAGAATCCCTTAGAAGAAATGGAGTAGCCATCATAGTCAACAAAAGAGTCCAAAATGCAGTACTTGGATGCAATCTCAAAAATGACAGTGTGATCTCTGTTCATTTCCAAGGCAAACCATTCAGTATCACAGTATTCCGAGTCTATGCCCCAACCAGTAATGCTGAAGAAGCTGAAGCTGAACAGTTCTCTGAAGATCTATAAGACCTTCTAGAACTAACACCCAAAAAAGATGTCTTTTTCATTATAGGGGAATGGAATGCAAAAGTAGCAAGTCAAGAGATACCTAGAATAACAGGCAAACTTGGCCTTGGAGTACAAACTGAAGCAGGGCAAAGGCTAATAGAGTTTTGCCAAGAGAATGCATGGGTCATAGTAAACACCCTCTTCCAACAACACAAGAGAAGACTCTATGCATGAACATCACCAGATGGTCAATACTGAAATCAGATTGATTATTTTCTTTGCAGCCAAAGATGGAGAATCTCTATACAGTCAACAAAAATAAGACCAGGAGCTGACTGTGACTCAGATCATGAACTCCTTATTGCCAAATTCAGACTTAATTTGAAGAAAGTGGAGAAAACCACTAGACCATTCAGGTCTGACCTAAATCAAATAGATTATATAGTGGAAGTGACAAATAGATTCAAGGGATGAGATCTGATAGAGTGCCTGAAGAACTATGGACAGAGGTTTGTGACATTGTACAGGAGTCAACGATCAAGAGTATCTCCAAGAAAAATAAATTCAAAAAGGCAAAATGGTTGTCTGAGGAGCCCTTACAAATAGCTGTGAAAAGAAGAGAAGTGAAAAGGAAAGGAGAAAACGAAAGATATACCCATTTGAATGCAGAGTTCCAAAGAATAGCAAGGAGAGATTGAAAAAAAAAAAAGCCTTCCTCAGTGATCAATATAAAGAAATAGAGGAAAACAACAGAATGGGAAAGACTAGAGATCTCTTCAAGAATATTAGAGACACCAAGGGAACATTTCATGCAAAGATGAGCACAGTAAAAGACAGAATGGTATGGACCTAACAGAAGTAGAAGATACTAAGAAGAGGTGCCAAGAATACACAGAAGAACTATATAAAAAAGATCTTCATGACCCATATAACCACAATGGTGTGATCACTCACCTAGAGCCAAACATCCTGGAATGCAAACTCAAGTGGGCCTTAGTAAACACCACTACAAACAAAGCTAGTGGAGGTGATGCAATTCCAGTTGAACTAATTTAAATCCTGAAAGATGATGCTGTGAAAGTACTGCACTCAAAATGAATCCGCCACAGGTATACATGTTTTCCCCATCCTGAACCCTCCTCCGTCCTCCCTCCCCATACCATCCCTCTGGGTCATCCCAGTGCACTAGCCCCAAGCATCCAGTATCGTGCATTGAACCTGGACTGGCAACTCGTTTCATACATGATATTTTACAGGTTTCAATGCCATTCTCCCAAATCTTCCCACCCTCTCCCTCTCCCACAGAGTCCATAAGACTGTTCTATACATCATTGTCTCTTTTGCTGTCTCGTACACAGGGTTATTGTTACCATCTTTCTAAATTCCATATATATGCATTAGTATACTGTATTGGTGTTTTTCTTTCTGGCTTACTTCACTCTGTATAATAGGCTCCAGTTTCATCCACCTCATTAGAACTGATTCAAATGTATTCTTTTTAATGGCTGAGTAATACTCCATTGTGTATATGTACCATAGCTTTCTTATCCATTCATCTGCTGATGGACATCTAGGTTGCTTCCATGTCCTGGCTATTATAAACAGTGCTGCGATGAACATTGGAGTACACGTGTCTCTTTCCCTTCTGGTTTCCTCAGTG
>NW_011495081.1:2369837-2389500 GCF_000754665.1 Bison bison bison | reverse complement strand
GTGGGATTGCTGGATCATAAGGCAGTTCTATTTCCAGTTTTTTAAGGAATCTCCACACTGTTCTCCATAGTGGCTGTACTAGTTTGCATTCCCACAATTATGTAAAGTTTAAAAATAAAATTAAATTAAAAAATAAATAAATAACTAAATAAACCTGGAAACATTCCCACTTTTTGTAAAAAAAAAAAAAGAGAGACTAACTGTATTTATGATTGCATTACAGTTTGAGGACGTGGCTTTTTTTTCTTTTCAAGAGAGTAAAGCAAATTCAATGTAGATTTCAGGTAAGATTGTTTGAATAAAAGGATAATTTGTTTCCAAAAAAAATAAATAAATAAGAAAGTACTGCACTCAGTATGCCAGCAAATTTGGAAAACTCAGCAGTGGCCACAGGACCAGAAAAGGTCAGTTTTCTTTCCAATCCCAAAGAAAGGCAATGCCAAAGAATATTCAAACTACCACACAATTGCATTCATCTCACACACTAGCAAAGTACTGCTCAAAATTCTCCAAGCCAGGCTTCAACGGAACGTGAACCATGAACTTTCAGATGTTCAAGCTAATTTAGAAAAGGCAGCAGAACCAGAGATCAAATTGCCAACATCCATCGTATCATCAAAAAAGCAAGAGAGTTCCAGAAAAATGTCTACTTCTGCTTTATTGACTATGCCAAAGCCTTTGACTGTGTGGATCACAACAAACTGTGGAAAATTCTTAAAGAAATGGGAATACCAGACCACCTTACCTGTCTCTGTGTGTGTGTGTGTGTGTGTGTGTTAGTTGCTCAGTCGTGTCCGACTCTTTGCAGCCCCATAGACCGTAACTCACCAGGCTCCTCCATCCATGGAATTTTCCAGGCAAGAACACCGGAGTGGGTTGCCATCTCCTCCAAAGGAACTATAGAAAGAAAGAAAGTGAAGTCGCTCAGTCGTGTCTGACTCTTTGCGACCCCATGGACTGTAGCCTACCAGGCTCCTCCATCCATGGAATTTTACAGGCAGGAATACCGGAGTAGATTGCCATTTCCTTCTCCAGACCACCTTACCTGCCTCCTGAGAAATCTGTATGCAGGTCAAGAAGCAACAGGTAGAACTGGACATGGAACAAGAGACTGGTTCCAAATTGGGAAAGGAGTATGTCAAGGCTATATATTGTCACTCTGCTTATTTAACTTATATTCAGAGTACATCTTGTGAAATGCCAGGCTGGATGAAGCTCAAGCTGGAATCAAGACTCCCGGGAGAAATATCAGTAATCTCCGATACGCAGATTACACCACCCTTATAGCAGAAAGCGAAGAAGAACTAAAGAGCCTCTTGATGAAAGTGAAAGAAGAGAGTGAAAAAGTTGGCTTAAAACTCAACATTCAGAAAACTAAGATCATGACATCTGGTCCCATCACTTCATGCAAATAGATGGGGAAACAATGCAAACAGTGACAGACTTTATTTTTTGAGGCTCCAAAATCACTGCAGATGGTGACTGCAGCCATGAAATTAAAAGATGCTTGCTCCTTGGAAGAAAAATTATGACCGACCTAGACAGCATATTAAAAAGCAGAGACATTACTTTGCCAACAAAGGTCTGTCTAGTCAAAGCTATGGTTTTTCCAGTAGTCATGTATGGATGTGAGAGTTGGACTATAAAGAAAGCTGAGTGCCGAAGAATTAATGTTTATGAACTGTGGTGTTGGAGAAGACTCTTGAGAGTCCCTTGAACTGCAAGGTGATCAAACCAGTCAATCCTAAAGGAAATCAGTCCTGAATATTCATTTGAAGGACTGATGCTGAAACTGAAGCTCCAATTTTTTGGCCACATAATGCAAAGAACTAACTCGTTGGAAAAGACCCTGATGCTGGGAAAGATTGAAGGCTGTAGAATAAGGGACGGCAGAGCATGAGATGGTTGGATGGTATCACCGACTCGATGGACATGTGTTTGAGCAAGCTCCTTTACCTGGTGATGGACAGGGAAGCCTGGCATGCTGCAGTCCATGGGTTCACAAAGAACCAGACACGAATGAGTGAACTGAACTGAAATGAACTGGCTTGTCAGTTAGTGGGAGCATATAAGAAGTGGCATATACTAATAAATGTAGTATTTAATCCTAAGGCCTAATTAAGGAAATTTGTTTAAAATAATAAGTAAAAAATATACTAAAAATTCTTTTAAAAATAAAAATGTACTGATATTTCTTAAAACTGTTTTTAGAAAGACGACATGAAACAACTCTGTTTTCTCTTGCTTTCTACTGGAAACATTTTAGAGCCCTAAGCCAAATCTGTGGGATAGCCTTCTTGAAGAAATGAAATATTTGAAAGATTGAAGTAATGAAGCAAACTAGATTGTGCTCACAGGTAGACTTAAATAGCTTAAAGAACAATACAGCCAATTAATGCATTTTTAGATGTTTCTCTTGTGCATGTGTGCTGAGTTGCTTCAGTCATGTCCAACTCTTTGTGACTGCTTGGACTGTAGCCTGCCAGGCTCTGCTGTCCATGGGATTCTCCAGGCAAGAACACTGGATTAGGTTGCCATTTCCTTCTCCAGGGGACTTTCCTGACCTAGGGATCAAACCCAAGTTCTTATGTCTCCTGCATTGGCAGGTCGGTTCTTTACCACTAGCACCACCTGGGAAGCTATGTTTCTCTTAAAGTATAAGCAGTTTCTCAAATGTCTTTTTGTTATACTTCTTTCTGAAACTCAGTTGTATTTCACTGACAAAGTCGAAATATCTAAATTTACTGCTTTGATTGTACTGTCATCAGTTCGTCATATTCCTTAAAATTTCAAAAGTTTGGGGGAATGATAGCAAAGGACAGATTAATATCTAAATTGTTTTTAGTTCTTCATTAACCACTTAACCAGTTATCAAGTATTTAGTCATAATTTCTTCTAACCACTTGGCAAATATAGTGGGAAGGCAGATTCATTCTAACTTCATAACTGTTTTCATGGTTTTTGTTTTGATAGTAAGCTGTAGATTATATTAATAGCATATTTTATTCTATAAAATGCTATACAGACAACACGAATGTTAATTTACTTGTGTTGTAGTCTAGGTAATATTGTGTTAGAGTTCAGACTATTATTGATGAAAATTAGTTTTTTTCACCATCTCATCCACAACTTTTGCACTTGCAGTTAATTTTAAAAGTCATTTTAATACTTAAAAGATTTTTGAAAGGCTTCTAAAACTTGGCAATCTCAACAAAATGTTTTTGACTGACTTCCTTTTTAAGTCTCTTTATAGACTTACAGTAAACAAACTTTTTGAAGCGGGAATCTCTAGCCATAATGTAGGAACAGATAAATAGAACACTAAACCACTTTATCCTGAAATGCACATTTTCAGTTGTATATAAGATGCCTTAAAGCATTATATAAATATTTTAAGATGTTTCCTAAACTATTAATGGATAAGTATTACAAAGACTAGGATTGGATTCATTAAGCAAAACTTACCCTAGGGTTTAGAAGAAAGGCTCTTCTATATCTTTCATTAGCTCTGATCTATCTCTGATCACTTTTAAAAGCCTGGTTAAATTGTATTACATAATCATTTTGAAAGTTATATTATTTAATCATGTAACTTTCATCACCTACCCTTTTCCCTAAACTAGGAGCTGTTGAATAAATCCCTAGCATTGTTTCTGTACTTTTGCTAAATTATCATTTTTAAGAAAAGCGTCATAACTATAAAAACAAAAATCAGGTGCATTATCTTGTTACTTTATTAATATGTGCCTTCAACTATGTTAGGTGTAATAAACCTTAAAAGACCATTTGAATTTCATGAAAACTATGTTAGACCTTTATAAGTAAAGCAATACCAAAGTTATTTTTCAATGAACAGTTTCTCTCCAGGACATTCCCAAATTGTTATTAGACCTAGATATATTCTAGTTAATCTGAAAACAGTAATAGAAAAATTTTTTGATTCTTAAAGTGCTGTCCTCTCTGTTTAATCACCTGAATATTTCTCAACAAACCTGTAAAGAAATTAAGTACATCTTACCTTTGTATGGAATCTAAATGTAAAGATAAAGAAAAGGTATAAGAAACATAACTATAACTAGAGATCTTTTGGAGAAGGATATGACAACCCACTCCAGTACTCTTACCTGGAGAATCCCGTGGACAGAGGAGCCTGGCAGGCTACAGTCCATGGGGTGACAAAGAGACACGACTGAACCAACTTAGCACACATGCAGAGATCTTTAGGATACTTAAAATATATGAAAGCAAAATGATTAAATCCATGTCCTTATACAAAATATGTCTTTTATTTCTCTAAGAAATAAAACTTTATTTTTATTTCTACTATTTATATTTCACTATAAACTTTAAAGTATATTAGAATTACTCATGCAAACATTCAGATTTCATGAATGGATTACCTGTTCCCCGAATAAAAGGAATTTTCCTTCATCATGGGACTCATGACTTTAAATGTGTTTTACTCATTCTCATCATATTGAATGATTTATTTTTGCTGATTGAGTCACATTTTTATTGGCCTCTTTTACTTTTTTTCCTGACATTATTTTATTGAATTATAGTTGATTTACAGAAGGCAATGGCACCCCATTCTAGTACTCTTGCCTGGAAAATCCCATGGATGGAGGAGCCTGGTGGGCTGCAGTCCGTGGGGTCGCTAAGAGTCTGACTCGACTGAGAGTCTTCCCTTTCACTTTTCACTTTCATGCATTGGAGAAGGAAATGGCAACCCACTCCAGTGTTCTTGCCTGGAGAATCCCAGGGATGGGGGAGCCTGGTGGGCTGCCGGCTATGGGGTCGCAGAGTTGGACACGACTTAAGCGACTTAGCAGCAGCAGCAGCAGCAGCAGTTGATTTACAATGCTGTGTTAATTTCTTTTTGTTGTTGTTTTCTACTGTACAGCAGAATGATTCAGTTATATATTATACATTCTTTTTCATATTCTTTATATATTGGCCCTCTTTAAATTCTCCTAGGAAGTTAACTGTCCTGCCTTTCTTTTTGTTAAATGCTGGGGAAAACATGAATGGGAGAGTGAGATAGTCAGCCAGGGGAGAATGGGGCTAAATAAAGAAAAATCTTCCCCACCTAAGAATTTTTATCTTGCCCTTCTATTTGATTGCCAATTCATTTCATGTTATTTCCTTGCATGTTTCAGTTAATTAGACTTTTGAATGTAAAGTTTCATAGCTTTGTCTAGTTTGACCCTACTCTGTCCATAGATTTTGAGTAAAGCTATCCCAGAATAAGCAAGAAACAATTTTGGTCTGTTCTTTCCTTTTACAGCCCCAAAGTCTGACTTTTTCTTTTCATTAAAAGCCTCTGCATGAAGTAATAACCTGTTTATAGTAATACCTATGTAAGTCAACAAGTACTGTAATATTTGTGGAAGTATTGCTGCTCACTCCCAATTCTTATTCATTTGGTTTTTCATCCTGATTTTTAAATTTCAAATTTATGCTGCTAATTCTTGTTTGTAATTTCCAATTTTAAATATTTCTCTTTTTATTTTAGAAGATAAGGATTTAACTCCTTTACAGTATGTATACATTTCCTCCTCCTTTTTGCCAGAACAGTTTTTCACCTTTTTAAAAATAAATTTCGAGTGTTATCAAGTAAATATCATTCCTTGTTGAGTTAAGAACTGCATACACTCTTTTCTTGTACTGCTTTGCTCTTTCTGTATGTAGTATTTGTTTTTCCCATTCGCTTTCTTGTTGTTCTCCTTTATTCTACAGAAGCACATCCTCCAGTAGATTTGGAGAATGGGTGTATAGGAAGTAAAATTTTTTTAGATCATGGATGTATAGCAGTATTTTTATTTTCTGATTGTTTGACTCAGTGTAGAATTCTAGGTTGGAAATAATTTTTCCAAGAACTGTGAACATGTTTCTCCATTGATTTCTAGATTCCAATGTTGCTGTTAACTGTCACGCCATTTTTATTTGTCATACTTTGTGTGAGACTTTCTCCCAGGAAAACGTTGGGTTCCTGGGTGTTCTGCAGTGTCACAGTGCTATACCTTGGTGGTGTCTAAGTCATTACACTAAAC
Organism: Bison bison bison; assembly: GCF_000754665.1. Taxonomy (NCBI): domain Eukaryota; kingdom Metazoa; phylum Chordata; class Mammalia; order Artiodactyla; family Bovidae; genus Bison; species Bison bison. Next base: position 2,383,447 of record NW_011495081.1, on the reverse strand, counting down.
AGTTTGTGGGCCTTTTTCTCTGGAAACCTTTATCTTTTCACTCTGGGAAATTTTCACAGATTTTAACGTACATACACATGCTTACATAGATAAACCTCTGTAATTTTTTTTTCCCTTCTTTCTTTTTTGTCTTTGGAACATTATTATTAATCTGATTTTGGATCTCCTGGATTAATCTTCTAATTCTGTTATCAGTTATCTAGTATTTACCTCTTTTTGTTTGTTTGCTAGTCTTTCTAGGAGATGTCTTCAGCTTTATCTTATAACCTTTATTTTTAGTTTTTTCCTCTCGTTTTAAATTTCTAAGAACTCTGTCTTATAATTCAGTGTTTCTTTCCATAGCACTTTGATTTTGTTTCATGATTGTAATAATTTCTCATTTCTCTGAAGACATTAATTATGGTTTCCTAAAATACTTGTCTGTTTCCTTTATTATCTATTCTCAAATATCTGGTGACTTTTGATGTATTCTGTGTACATAGGTCTTTCAGCTAATTAGCCTTGATTTATGGCAATGTCTAAAAAATTAGTTAAAAAGTTAGTTGAGGGGAACCTGAAAATGTCAATACTTAGGTCTTCTTTTATTGCTATAATTTATTATCTAAAAAGAACTGTTTGATTTCCCATTTAGAGGCTGTATAAGCCCAGCTACCAGTATTTTAGACACATAGGAGAAAAATCTGAGTACATTTCTTGTTCCATAGCTGACTACAACTTTTTTTTCTTTCATTAATCAAACAAACATTGAAACTGTACTGAAAATAATAGTAGTAACTTCTTTTAACAGTCTCAACATTATGGTTATTGTTGTTATTTGGACATGAAGTCATATTCACATAACCATGGATCCATAACCATTTCAGGACAATAGAAATGCAGTATACCTACACTTTTTGTTGGAGAATTAAGTTCCAAGACATGGTCTACAAGTAACAAATTTTTTCAGACTGTGGGGTACCTGCTATCTTCTGTACTTAGTATATGATATAGTAGGCTGGTTCCTTAGATGAAGAGACCCTGGAGAGAAGACTTGCTGTCTTCCCAAGCAACTGCCAGTCTTTTCCATCCCAGTTTTATGAGCCTACCTTATAAAAATGCATTTTTAATGTCCCATCAACTCCTGTGTGGCTCCTCCATTGCTGAGGTATTTCATTACCTAACATTGCCTGTTAGAACCTCTTGTTCTGAAAATCCATAACTACACTATTTCTTTTCTTATTTTAGGGACCCTTTTTAAAAGAATTATAATTTCCCTCCAGGTTTTTTCTTTGTCATTTCCACTATAAGCCCAAGAATTACAGAATCTTCTTAGATAGTATTTTCCCAGGCTGAATCTGCGGTAGCTACAGATGCCTAAGCCTGCTTTTCTGGAAAGTTACTGCACATCTTGTAATGGAAAAGTACAGCAGATCTCTCTTACACACCTAGCATATCCAGTAGTTGTTACAGCCCCTTGCCCAGCACTCTCCAGTTTGCTATACCCACTTCAAGTATTCCTTTACCTGACTAAAGGGGAATGACTATTTATTATATATGTGTAATATATATATTTATATATAGTATATATAACTTATTATATAATATATAAATTGTATTTATATATTCTGGATATCATATTAAAAGTGAAATTTCACTTGTTTATTGTGTCCTTTAGTCTTCATGAGTAAATGGAGTCATTATATGCTTATAGTTTCAGTGAATTGACTGCTGAATTTTTATTTAAGTCTTTAAATCTTACTTTGATCTGATTAACTTCTGAACATTTCTTAGTAACTCATCAGTCTAAGTAGTCAATTCAGGACTACTTATCTATTAGATTTCTGCTCTCTTATTATTTTATCTGTACTTAATAATTGAGAGGATAAAAGAAAAGAATCTCCTGGACGTGTATTTTGCACATGCTGTGTGTCTGTAGCATCTCTTCTTTCAGGTTCAATAAAACAGTGGTATGTGAATCCATTATCAGCCACATCTTCATGTTTCTCCTTCAGGTTATTAATATATCCTATCAAGAGAGTAGAATTATGGCTAAAGATAATGTCTGATCGTATCAACATTTGATACTGGATATATGTTTAGATTATCCCAAAGAACAGGTCAATATTTCTTTGGTGTATTACGATAGTACCCACTTCTCATAGTGTTTATAAGCAGTAGAGCAAATGTGGTCCACTATCATGGGAATTTGCCCACTGCCGCTCCAGCAGTTATCTCTCCGTAGATCTGGGCAATAAAAATAGTTACTCTAGATAATCCTTATCCCTTGAGATTTCATGGTCCAATGTGTTCTGAATTTTACAATGTTGTTATGAAGCCTGCATGTTCAAATAATACTTAGATGTTCTGCTTTAATAATACCTTTGGTTTCTCTTACAGTTTATCATCAGCCTTGATAAATTGGGTATTCGATAAACTGAAAGCAAGACATTGTTTGAAATATATTCTTTTGGTGATAATTGTGCATTGGGTATTAATGGAATGTGCTCAGTTATGTCCAGCTCTTTGCAACCCCATGTACTGTAGCACGCCAGGCTCCTTAATCCATGGGATTTTCCTTACAAGAATACTGGAGTGGGTTGCCATTTCCTTCTCCAGGGGATCTTCTCGACCCAGGAATTGAACCTGCATTGCCAAGCAGATTCTTTACCACTGAACCACCTGATGGAATACTGAAAAGCAAATTAGAGCTTAGTCTGTGACTATCATAATGCTAACAGTTGAAGCCTATAATTCTAGGGCCTTTCCTTGAATCTTAAGTATTTTATAGATGTTATCTAATCCTAGAAAATCCCTGTACATAGAAAGGTAGTATCCCTGTTTTTCTAGGGGGCATTAATACCCATACTGCTCAAGTGAATTGCCCAAGGTCACTCCGTGAGTTGTTAGTAAAACCAGAAATAGAATCCAAGTCTCCTGACTTCCAATTCAGTTCTCCATCCTCGATATAGTTTTCTATCCTCTATATACCCATACGGCCTCTCATGGGAAAAGAAGTTAATCTTCCAGCTATTAATAGCCACCAAATTGGTGGTAGCAGCACAGTGGAGAAAAGTAACTGTCTTTACACTGCAGCATTAGTATAAAAATATCTGGTAATGGAAAATTTGACAAATGTCATGTTAAAGGGAGTGGAAAATTATTTTAAGATCTGGATCTCATTTATCTAGTTCTCAGAAAAGTAAAATTCCTTAGTAGAATAGGGATCATATTTTTCTTCCTGTTTTTAAATTGTATTTCCTAGAGGGTAATTGTCAACCTAGCCACAGCAGTCTATTGTCAACTAATGTAATAAGAATAACGCATGTACTCTTGCTGATTGTTATAACTGTATTTTTTAACTTGGTTGAAAGTTTGAACTGTTCTGTTGAAATATTTACACAGCACTTATTTTATTCAACTTTCAGTGTAATTTAAGTTATTGTTATATTGTAAAACATACATGACATCAATTGGAAATTTTACTGCCTGATTTGAAAACATGGTGAGAAATACAGATTATAGTTTCTTCCCTTAATAGCACACTCCATGCAGAATTACTTTGTGTCAGGCACCATGAAGTTTACCAGAATGAAATAGGCAAAGGAGAAAAAAAAAATTAAGAAATGCAGCATAAGTTCACTGAAGCTCATCAAGTTTATCATTATTTATGTAATCATTATTTTGTACACTAAAAAAAAGTGAGAAATCTCTATGTGCTTAAATATTTAATTATGTCTAGTATTGTGGGAGTTCACACTTAAGTTCAAACAAAACCATTTGTCTCTAAGTATTAGAGCAAAGGACAAGAATTACCCTACTAAAAATCTTTGTATAGTATGTTTCTGTTTAAAAATTACTAAACATTTTTAATCAGGAAAATAGCATGATCAGAATTATGTTTTAACTAAGGCAAGATTGGTGAAGGTTGGGAAATGCAAGGAAAAGGTAAAAATCTAGTTATTTGGGACTCAGGTGATTGAGAAAGTAGTGGCAAGAGGTTGGTTACTCAGAATAAGAGTGTATAGCCATAAAAAAAAGAATGAAGTAATGCCATTTGCAGCAACACGGATGGACCTTGAAATTATATACTAAGTGGAGTAAGTCAGAGGAAGACAAATAATATATGCTATCACTTGAATGTTGAATATAAAAAACAGTACATATTTATAATCGTTATATCTTCTTGGATTGAGGCCTTGATCATTACGTAGTGTTCTTCTTTGTCTCTTGTAATGATTGTTTATTTTAAAGTCTATTTTATCTGATACAAGTATTGCTACTCCTGCTTTCTTTTGATTTCTATTTGCACGGAATATCTTGTTCCAGCCTTTCACTTTCAGTTTGTATGTGTCCCTAGTTCTGAAGTGAGTCTCTTGTAGACAGCATATTTAAGGGTCTTATTTTTTTTTCCCTTGCTGATGTTTATTTTTTTATTTTATTTTTTTTTTTATTTTATTTTTTTTAACTTTACAATATTGTATTGGTTTTGCCGTGTATCAACATGAATCCACCACAGGTATACACATGTTCCCCATCCTGAACCCTCCTCCCTCCTCCCTCCCCGTACCATCCCTCTGGGTCATCCCAGTGCTTATTTTTGTATACAATCAGCCAGTCTGTGTCTTTTGGTTGGAGCATTTAACCCATTTACACTTAAGGTAACTGTTGTTAAGGATGGCTCAGTGGGTAAAGAATCAGCCTGCAGTGCAGGAAATTCAGGAGACGCAGGCTCAGTCCCTGGGTTGGGAAGAGCCCCTGGAGGAGGGCATGGCAGCTTATTCCAGTATTCTTGCCTCGAGAATCCCATGGACAGAGGAGCTGGATGACCTACAGTTTATTAAGCTGCAAAGAGTCTGACACAGCTGAAGCAACTGAGTGCACACACGTGATCCTGTTACCAAAACCTTTATTGTTTCGGGTTTGTTTTTATAAGACTTTTCTTTCTCTTGTGTTTCCTATCTAGAGAAGTTCCTTTTGCATTTGTTGTAACGCTGGATTGGTGATGCTGAATTCTCTTACTTTTTGCTTTATCTATAAAGCTTTTGATTTCTCCATCAAACCTGAATGAGATCCTTGCTGGGTAGAGTAATCTTAGTTATAAGTTTATTGTATATACTGCCATTCATTCCCTTCTGGCCTGCACTTTCTGCTGAAAGATCAGCTGTTAGCCTTATGGGGGTTCCCTTGTATGTTATTTTTTGCTTTGCCCTTGCTGCCTTTAATCTTTGTGTTTAATTTTTGTTAGTTTGATTATTATGTGTCTTGGCATATTTTTTTATGGGTATATCCTGCTTGGGACTCTCTGGGCTTCCTAGACTTGGATGGCTATTTCCTTTCCCATGTTAGGGAATTTTTCTACTATAATCTCTTCAGGTATGTTCTCATACCCTTTCTTGTTCTTTTCTTCTCTAGGACCGCTGTATTTCGAATGTTGGTCCACTTAATTTTGTCCTAGAGGTCTATAAGACTGTCTTCAATTCTTTTTTCTTTATTCTATTCTGCTTTAGTTATTTCCACCATTCTGTCTTCCAGTTCACTTATCTGTTCTTCACCCTCAGTTATTCTGCTATTGGTTCCCTCTAATATATTTTTTATTTCCATTATTGTGTTGTTCATTGCTGATTGTCCAGAACAGAAACAGGTTCACAGACATAGAAAAAAAACCTTATGGAATTAGAAGGTCAAGTACTGATCCTCAGAGAAATGTATATATTTACTGGAGTTTGTTGTCATAATTGCCCAGTATCTCAAGATAGCTGTATTTATAAATTCATATTGATATTGCTATTTAGTATTTATTTTCTGTTTTAGAATTGCTTTATAATGAGTTTATTGACATTATTAGCAATAGCTTTTTTCTTTCCAACTTATTTTCTTTTAAATTTTTATTAATTTAACATGAAATATGCTTATTATTAGGGTTTATTTCTTCTTTTAACTGATAAGGTTATTAGAAAACTATTTAGGCAACATTATTGAGCTTCTTTTTAATTTTGTTGAACAGGCACATCTCCAGGTGAATCTAATCTGCTTAAAATTCCTTCACAAAAAAGAACCCGAAGAAAATTAATGCCTTCTCCCTTGAACATAAAACATACCCAAACGTCTGTAGAGTCTGAAAATACGCAGCTTAATGATTCCCTCAGCAAAGAGCTTCAGCCCATTGTGTATACTCCAGAAAATTGTAGAAAAACTTATCAAAATCCATCTACAGGGACCTCATTAAAACCATCACATACTACCAGTTTTCAGACCATCAGCTCAAATATAAACAGTGATAATTCTTTGAAAATGTTGTGTGAAGTAGATATCCCTCTCAGCATGAGAAAAGAACATGGACAGGAGGATTTAAAGTCTACATTTCTTATATGTGAAGATACCAGGAGCTTGGAAAGTGAACTACCTGAACAAGAATCCCTCCCAAACAATAACATTTTGCAAAGGTACAAAGGAGTATTTGCCAATTCTTCTTTATTTGTATAGCCTTTAAACTGTTGGCTCTCTTTTTGCTCTGTAGCTATATTTAAGATCTATTTCATAGATGAAGTATGCTATCTTGATTACAAAAGTCAGTGTTTTACCTTCATTAAATCTCATTTGTCTTTCTAAATATTAATCCACGAACAATACTATGAAGTCTTTAATTTTGAAGCTTAAGTTGATTGGCCCTCATTAGGCTAGAGGAAACCTTAAGATATATTTATTTTGTTCTTCATACTTCAGCATTAGATGTTATAGCCTATCAATGGTGGATTATCAAGTGTTTATTATTATTCATTAATATCTTCACTAAAAGAAATACCACAGTTTCTATTGATATTAACAAGCCTCTCAGCTTGCTCTGAAATAGTCATAAATATAAGGTATGGTTGACTACATGTCATCCAAGCAAAAACATATCCTTCTCACTTAATCTGTATATTCACAGTTAATCTAACTATGGGAAGAATGATACCTTCACTTTTCTATGCTGTGGGGGTACAGAAATCTCTTGATGTCCATCTGTGGTATAAAAAAAGAGAAAAGAAAACCTCAGACAATCAAGGAAAGGTTATAGTATTGCACAGTGTTTTCCTTGATCAATTAATGCAAGGTGCTGTTCAAATTATGGGAGTATGTGCCCATTTTTTCTCCGTAGTACAAATCAAAATTACTCTGTTTTTCATTATTTAATATACAGGCTTGCCCCTTCTTCAGTCTCAACCAAACAGCCTCTGCCTATACCAAGCACAGTACCATCCTACATGGCAATGACTGCTGCCGCCAAAAGGAAACGGAAACTAACAAGGTACATTTAAATATAAACTGTTTTGATCTTTGTGTGTAAGTAAGATCACCTTTACACATTGTTTCCTACAGCTCTTTTTATTAAAATTAGACTGTCAGTTCACATGTGTGCACACATATAATAAGTTGCTCTAATGTGGCACTGCTTTTATATTATCAAAGATCTTGATAAAGCCCAAATATTTCACTTGGTATTTGCTTAAGATATTCCATATTTCAGGTTATTTAAAATAAATTTAAATGTCTCTGGCCTTCAAAAAAGTTATTTAATTTTAAGTTTTTTCTGTTGACAACTTTTACTTATTTGGTATTTTTCCCTTTAAACATTACTGAATTTCTTCAGTCCTAAAATTATACTGTTTTAATGGATTTTGATATCTGGTTAAAATGTGATAAGTGAATAAACTTTTGTTTCTGGCTATGACATTGTAGCTTATATCAGACCAGGCTTTCCATCAGGAGCAATTATAAAAGCTAATGAAATTCAACCAGTAGCTGCTTGAAAGGCCTGGGGAACAACCAACACAGCCAGGACTTGGGAGTCTAAGATCCCAGAAAAATGGAAAACAACTTGTGGAGAACTAGACTTTCTCTGCCTCTTTTTTCCATTTAGCATTTGCATCAGACTCCTCAATTCATGGCATCAAATATAGAGGTCAAACAGAAAATGGAAGCCTAGTGCTGTCAGCACCTCACTGAGCTAGGGAAGCAAAATCCTCCTGTGTAGCTTTTGCCTACAGCATATTCGCCAGTTTCTAAACTCCATGGAATAAAAGACCAAGAAACCAAGCTAAAAGTGGCTACCAAGAGGCTAAAGTAATAAGCAAGGTTTTGATCTTCTCATGGGGCCAGGATACAAAAATTACTGTTTAGGGATCATCATGAGAAGAAGCCCCATTAAACACCCAGGGTGTTACTTGAAATCTTTGAAGGCCTATGCTCTAGGTAGGAGTAGGGGAAACTGGAAATAGACTGGTTCTTGAAAACCTGAAGCAGATCTAGACCAGTTGAATTCCTTCTCTGCCCACTTGCCAGAAGAAAATTAAATCATCTCTGAAGAATATATGATCTCCAGCCTCTCCAGTTTTTCATATGCAGTGTTTACCACTTAAGCAAAAGTTACCAAATATGCCAGGAGACAGGACAAAATGACTGAAAATCAAGAGAAAAACAGAGAAGCAGTAATGAAGATACTGGAATTATCAGATAGGGACTTAAATTTAGTTGTGATTAAGTTCAATAAAATAGATGATAATTTCCCAGAGAACTGGATTCTATTAAAATGAATCAAATGGATATTCTAGAGCTGAAAAATAGAATTTACTGAAATTGCAACTCAATCAATTTAACAAATTAGGTATGGCAGAAGAAAGTTTAGTGAACTTTCATTAAAGAAAGATAGGTTTCATTAAAGAAGATAGGTTAATAAAAAAAAATCCAAACTAATGTACAAAAGGATAAAAAGATTAAAATACAGAGAAGAGCAAAAAAGAGGTCTGTGGTACACAGATCTAGCATGTATGCATTTTGAGTCCCAGAAAGAAATGAGAAAAAAAAAATGTAAAAACAAAGAAACAAAAAAAAAACAGTATTTGAGATGATGCTGGCTAATAATTTTCCAAAACTGACCAAAGATAACACAGGCTCAAGAACCACTGCACACTGCAAGCAGCATTAAGACAAAGCAACATACGCAGGTAAACAGCAGTAAAACGGCTAAAAATTAAAGACGGGAAAATATCTTAAATATATTGTTATATGACATGAAGTTCATTATATATTCTTTATATCCTATAACACTGAATTCAGTGAAAAGATATAGTGAACGGTTAAACTGTAAAATGGATCTGATTTGCTTTAACTCTTTTTCTTTAGTATGTGATTATGGAGAGAAGAGTATACGATCTTAGGATAACTCTTTTTTTTAAGTTTCCTGTTTTCTACTGTGGACCTGTTATCATCTGGGCTAATGTTAACAAATTTACAAATAGCCTATTTATTTGTGCCACATAGAGTGTGATCTCATAGTTGCATCCAACATCTGTTCTTTCTTCTCCAGAGCACAGTATAGTCTTGGAATGTTTATGTTTAAATTTCATGGATTGATTTTTCCTGAGTGTCCCTGATTATCCATGACAGTTACAATCTTGTATTTTGCTATGTCACTAATTTGAATTGTGCAATTTGTTATATATAGGAATCAATCATTTACTGAGCCTAGCTAACCACCATCATCTGTTTTATCCATCTTCACACTAATTTTTATTATGTCAGTCATGTTATTCTTTTCATTAATTAGTGCTGGAGACTTTTCTTGTTCTTCACTGGTAACATGCCCTGCTGTTTTAACTCAAATCTAACAAAAGTTTATAGCTAAGAATAACTTAAATGCAAACATAGACATTATCAAAATGAAACGAATTTTCAAGAAATATCCAGGTATATAAATTGTGTATTTGGAGTGGGTTTAGATAAATTAAAGGGCTTCCACACAAATGTCTACTATTGTGAAATAATATTAAAGGACAAATAAAGTAAGATTTCTCATAGCCTATTAATTGCTCTGTTACATTCCCTCTGGTACCAATAATTAGATCCTGCCATTAACTAAGGTTAAAAGAGATTAATGCTAGAAATGTACATAATTACTTTTTAAAAAAATCTTCCTTTCTCCCTATTAAACCTACATGAGCTTGAGAGTAATAAACTCTGGTATTTTCCACTTAGCAATTTTATGTACATATTTAGATATGTGTATATATCATTATGGTTTTTAAAAATAAAGAATGGCTCCATGTATATAGTTATTTATTTATCTATTTTGTCAGTTTTTCTCTCAAAAAAAAAAAAAAAACACAAAACATTATCATCCAGAAGCACTGGATATTCCAAAAACCTACCAGACTGAATTTTTTAGTACTACTTAAAATGAGAATATCAGATATGTAACAATTTCAATTTCTGTAATCATTCTAACAGACTATTTTAACTAACTGAATCAATTTGCCAAATATACAAATAAAATACATATGTAAATTTTTACTTATAAATTATATTTATTAATTTGAGGTTTTGTTTGCTTTATGTCTGGTTGGTTGCTTGGTTTTTTGTTTGTTCCACCGTCTTTCTTGGCACTCAAAAATGGTCTCACATGTGCATACATTTTTGGTTTTGAAAAAAGTCTGTGATTACAACTAGAAATTATCTCAGCTGAAAGAATATGAGATTCATTACATTTATTAAGCAGAAATATTCTACCTATGTACGGAAATAAAGGGCTAATCTTTTATTAATAGTTATGGAAATATATTTGGCACACAACTAGAATATTTTCTAGGTTTCTTCTCAAGATAGTCTTTAAAATAATTTGAATTTGTACCCATAACAATTTTAGGTCTTTTTATCTTATGATCTAAAATAAATCTTACAGAAATTGATAACAAATATTTCATTAGTTGACTAAATCCTAAAAATACTTAAATGTTTTGCTTTTATATAAATATATAACTTATTTTATTAGGCTTTGATTTCATTCCTAGAAATGTGAGTTTTACTCAAGTAAAACCCTGATTTTCAAGTGAAAACAAAAGGTCTAGAACTAGCCAAAGTGAAAAATCATACCATAAAATCATTAAGACAACTTTAACATAAATCGTTTGGAAAAACAAACCTTGTCAAAAGTAACCAATGACACTGATCTTTATACTTGAAGAAATAAAAATCACCAAATGACCAAAAAAGAATTTGATTTTATAAATGTATATGTTTTAATATATTTTATATATATATAATCAAAAATGTGTGCTTTAGTATCCAAAATGGATTTATAGTAATTTAGTTTATTTGGCACCATTTAGGAATAGAAAATTTCTACAACTGAATTTAGTTTGATAACACAGGTACTTCTCTATAACCATTTTGGGAAGACGTTATTTGCATTATTGAACAGAGTTGGTAAATCACCATTATGAACACCATGATCATTTCTCTTACAGGCTCTAAAAAATTTAGATACGCAGGCTGACTTATTTTTCCAGCATTCACTGAGTTTATACCTATTTTTCTTTACTAGCATATTAACAGAGAAGGCAATGGCACCCCACTCCAGTACTCTTGCCTGGAAAATCCCATGGACAGAAGAGCCTTGTAGGCTGCAGTCCATGGGGTCGCTAGGAGTCGGACACGACTGAGTGACCTCACTTTCACTTTTTACTTTCATGCACTGGAGAAGGAAATGGCAACCCACTCCAGTGTTCTTGCCTGGAGAATCCCAGGGACGGGGGAGCCTGGTGGGCTGCCGTCTCTGGGGTCACACAGAGTCGGACACGACTGAAGCGACTTAGCAGCAGCAGCAGCATATTAAATTGCCATTTCTGACTACTTTGAATGACCATATAACTAACCCATATTCTGCTGTTCCACAGACATAAACCCGCATCACTTTCCCACATGGTTAGGATTCCCAGAACAAGTTGTTGCCATAAGGAAAAGTCTCTAATTGTTAATCCAACAGACAATCAAATTAGTATAAACTTGTAAAATGGTATAGAATATCTTGACTTGCAAGAAATTTTCCTAAAATTAGCTTATTTGAATCAGTGTAGAAAGAGATCTTCCACTTTGACCTTCAACGCTGCCTGCTGAAACTTGACCTCTGTAGGACTGGGAAGGGTTGGATCACTGTTTTTCAGGGCCCAGATTAAACTCATCCCATCCACAGAATCTTCCCTTTTTCTTTCTTCTTCTGAACTCAGGAACCTACAGCATTGAAAACCTGCCAGACTCTTTTTTTACTCTGTCTTGTATTATTTTATGTGTCTTATTTTTCCCCCACCCCACCATATATCTATTATGTAAATTTTCAGGACATGGGTTGTTTGTGCCCTACTCACTTGTGTATTTTGTGACATGAAGCCACAGTAGGTGCTCAGTAATTTGTCAACTCAAATTGAGATAGAAATTTGATCCGTTAATAGCATGAGGCCAATATCATTCTTTTCATTTCGCTTTGTATAATTGCAGTAATCAGAGAGAGATACTCAGTTATTATCATGCTTTGATTTAAAAACAAGGTTTCCAAACAATCTCACTTGTTTATATTCCCCAGATTAGAGGTATTATAATCTGAGCTTAGTGTTTCACCTCTTGGAGTGAGCTCCTTATCTCTACACTTTGAATAACAGTGTTTGCATGCAGTTCAACACAGCACCCTGAAATGTTAAATTCTGTTAAAGAATTGTGACATACACCTCTAATCATAATCTCTGATTTGAATACACATTAAAAACACACACAGCTAAATTCTCCTATGGGCCAAAAATTTACTTAGCATCTCCAGTTACTTCTATGGGATTTTACAACATAATATTTAGTATCTCACTTTTTCTTTAATCGTAATTGAACATAGAATTTGTATTTGAACTTAGAGATATAAAAGAATGCTTTACTAAAATAAAAAAATTTTCCCCCAAAGCTCTGCAGCAAATACTTCATTAACTGCTGAGTTAAATTCTGGATCTGCCAAGCGTGTTCATCAAGATAATTCAAGTGATAAGCACTTACAAGAAAACAAACCAACTATGGGTATGTCTCAGCTCTTATTCTGGTATTTAATAAATGATTAACTAGCATGTATAAACGTCACATATTTTACAGTGCTTTCATAAGAATCTCCCTTTATATACTCATCACCTTTATTACATAGTGAGTGGTTATCCCTGATATAGATAAGAAAACTTAAGACACAAAATAGAAAACATGCTTACCCAAGACCACAGAGAGATTTCTTGATGGAGCCAGCACTCAGAACTGGGTCTCCTGACTCTACATTCTGTACCCTTTTGGTTATACAAACTGCCTTATATTGCAGAAGGGTGGGTAAATAATTTAACTAATATTTGATATAATTAGCTATATTACTTAATAGGTTTAAGATAAACTATATCTGTAAATGTATCTGAAATTTTTTCTCTTTGCGTATTATTTTTAGTAATTTGGCCTCTGACTCATTTATGCAGTTATTGGGAGATTCAAGTCTATATCTGGTTGTAATCATGTTTTAACTCCTGTTAGCAAGTTGCAGAGAATGCTGATGGCAGTGACTGTGCTTGTGTTGTGCTCAGTTGTGTCCATCTCTTTGCAACCACGTCTGGTGACAACATCCCCTCAGTTGCTTACGGAGGTGACATGAGTCCATGGTGACAAAGCATCTTCATGAAACTAGAGTATACAGTGCCCGTCAGTTCCTAGGCCTTTGTGTCCCGACCTGTTTTTCTGACATTATAGCTCCTAAGACTTCAATTAGGAAGTATGTATTTACTGCACTCTCACTATGTGTTAGGTTC
>NW_011495081.1:2292252-2369521 GCF_000754665.1 Bison bison bison | reverse complement strand
GTTAGGTTCTGTGATGAATATAGAGATCATTAAGACTTGGTTTGGTTCTTCCCTAAAGGAACTTATGATTATAGTATTTGGAATTTTTAAAAGGAGTTCATGAGATAGTGATTATACTGAGAATAACATGAAAACTATTATTACTTTTTTTCCTGTCAACGCTTTTTCATTAGAGTAATATAAAATTTCTCAATAGCTTTGTCAGGCTGCATTGATAAATCATTATTTCTTGTGGTGGCCACAAGAAGTTCCTTAAGTTCAATGGAAATGTCTTTCATGCAAATTTAAAAATCAGTGAAGTCCTGAAAAGAAAAATTTACTATGATTATTTGATTTAGCATGCCATGTTTAGTAATGTTTAATAGTGTTTATATGCAGGTGGTGTAGATACATATAGTCCCTTTGGTCTCCTGAAAAAATTCTCCAGGAAGTCATAATTCTACAACTAAATAATAAATTTATGATAATTGTCAAATAATAGAGATCTGGGTTTCCTAATATGCTTATTTTCTAAGAATACTATAAAATGCATCAAGTATCTTGTGCGTAAAGAGAGATGAGAGAACAGTAGGAAAGAATACTAAACTACAGTACTTGCCAAGGGGGAAATAATTATGTCTTATTAAGAATAACGGAGCCCTTAGAAAAGGGTATTAAAGTGAAGGTCCCTGGTAGGTCAGAAGGTAAAGAATTTTCCTGCAATACTGGAGACCCAGGTTCAATCCCTGGATCAGGAAGATCCCCTGGAAAAGGAAATGGCAACCCACTTCAGTATTCTTGCCTGGAAAACCCCATGGGCAGAGGAGCCTGGCAGGCTACAGTCCATGGGGTTGCAGAGTCAGACATGACTGAGCAACTAACACAACTTCCAGTGGTTTATGTGGGCTTCCCAGGTAATGCTAGTGGTAAAGAATCCACCTGCTAATGCAGGTAACCCAGGTTCCATCCCCTAGTCGAGAAGATTCCCTGGAATAGGAAGTGGCAACCCACTTCAGTATTCTTGCCTGGAAAATTCCATGGACAGAGGAGCCTGGTGGGCTACAGTCCATGGGGTCACAAAGAGTTGGACGTGACTGAGCACATCCACACATACTGGATGGTTTATGTCCATTAGGATATCCAAGAGAAAATGCCCAAATACACATTAGGAATTACTAGAGAAGTAAGAGATAACCAGGGCAGCCTTCCTTAGAATCTATGCAACTGACTTCTCCAGCTAACAGTGTACCAAGAGAAAAAAAAAAGAGAGAGAAGCATCAGTGAAAATGACCTTAACTCTGTTTACTGAGCATTTAGAGAAACAAGAAGTGTCGAGAGAATATGTGTCCCTAAAACTAAAATCTAATGTGACCAAGAAAATGACTGAGTGATTAGTCAGACCCATAAAGAAGTCGGTGCCCTCCAGTTGTAACAACACTACATTGGGTAGAGAATCATTGTGAACACGGGTACAGAGCCAGAAGAGGGGCATAGAGAAATGGAACCCATTTGTGAGATAGCAGTGGTGGGATCAGGATCAGCACATTAAGAAGTGCTGATTCCAATGATACTTCTAAATTGGAAAAATACAGAAGTTTCAAAGTCCTAGGGAAGTAACCCAAAGAATGAAAAAAAAACTTGATGGTGCCCAAAAGAAGGGGAACAGTGCTCATAGAAGTAGTCTCTCCTAGTTCAAAAAGAACAGAAGTAAATGTGGGAGTTTTTTCACTGACTTCACTTGCTGGCTTTGGGGATGGGCGGGGCATACATTACCTCTGCACTAAAACTTCAGTTTATCATATAGAGAAATGCATTTTTACTTTCAAGCCAAAGTATTAATGTTCCTTTGTTGGTGTTATATTTTAAATCATTAATTACCAACTGTGAAGTTTAGTGAATGGTGAAAATTCTTTTTGAATTATACTTTTACAATATTTATGTATCTCTCTATTTCTTCTCTAGACTATAAAAGAAACATCCATAAAATAAGGCCGAACATGGTTAGAAAGTTTGGAAGAAGTATTTCAAAAGGAAACCTAAGATAAGCCTCTTCGAAATCAAGGGGGAAAAAATCAAGGAGTCTGCTTTTAAGAGTTTTTTGCCAGGACCCTTTCAGGAACTTGCTTGAAGTCTTTGAAAGAAGACCATCTTAAAAACTAGGTGTACTCAAATGCCTTTAGCAAGCAGAAAATGAAATTCCTTTTGTTTTGTGCTTTTGTATTCTAAGCAAATATAAAATTTCAAGAAAAAAGGTATGTTTTGCATTTGTAAAATATTTGCTCCCCTTTAAAATTCCTGAGTCAGTGTGGTGGCAGCTTAGTTTTACTATGCTTCAAGTTGATTAGAACATTTTAGAAAATAGTAGAGTTAAATTTCCCTTACTGGTTTTTTAAAATGAGAATTTAGAAGTGATAAAATTATGACCCAGGATTTATTTGGTCTGACATTGTTTTAATCATATATCTGACCTTTCTTTCCAAACATATTTAGATGTACAAATGTACATATATGTGCCGATAAAGCTGTTGTAAATATTATTTAAATAGTCTTCATTAATAAAATACTAATATTGTTTCTTGCTACTTGATATATTAAATATGTAAACTTTATCGTCTCTGCTTTTCTGTCTCATGACTGACTACCCTTTGCATGCGTGTGTGCATGAGTGGTTTGCATGCCCTTCTCCCGGTGATCTTCCCGACCCCTTACACACCTTAAACGACTACTTTTCATAAACTGTCAATTCTGTATATTTGTATTTCAAATTAGTTTAAGATAAGTGGCACTAGAACCAAGTCTGAGAATAATCTATAGGTTTCTTAATGAGAACATGTTTTAATCATTTTTCCTGTGATAGGAAGTACATGGAGCTGCAACTTAATCTTATGTCCTTTTTCACCTGCCTTGTTTGGCCTGTTTATCTTCTGATTACAAGTATTTGGTTAAATGCACTTTTAATTTCATATGTCTTAGGAACTGTCCCATCTAAGCAAACAGCCATTTAACAATCAGCTGCATATTTTAGGCCTTTTAGTTGTTGATCATGTTTTTGAAATCAAAATCTAATTGGGAGAGTGTGAGATGGAATAATGATCTTTGACGTTTCCTCCCACTGTGACCCATATAATTCCATATTCGTCAAAGTGCACATAGGATCTATTGTAGGGAGAACAAACATAGACAATTTTTGTTTTCCCTTTGTCGTTAGGACCTTGATTGTGTTGCCTATTTATCAGTTACATTGGCCTCTCTATTATTCGTTTCCATTTTTCTTAGGTAATTATAAGGTTTCAAAAGAAATCTTTTTACCACGTACTGATGAATGGCTAGCTAGCAGGATTAAGTAACCCTACCTCGTGGTCCACCTCATACCATAAGACATGAGTGATTTTCTTATATGCCATTTTTATCAACTAGGGATTTCACCTTCCATAAAAATTCCTAACAATGCCTTTGCATTACAACCACATAAAGGAGAAATTAGAGGAAATAAATTGTAATGAATGTGGGAAAAGAAACCTGTTGAATATATGAATAAGGACTGTTGGATATATGAATAAGGAAAAACTACATGCATTTAAACTAAAATAAGGTGCTATAATTAATAAGTCACTAGAAAGCAATTTTTAAATAAACTTTATGTAAAAGATAAACCTATCATAAACATGTGACTCAGTGAATTTTCACAGAATAAACACACCCGTGTAACCAGCCCTGAGATCAAGGAATAGAGAATTATCAGAATCCTAGAAGCCTCTCTCATATCCCACCTCCCGCTAAGGCTGACCACTGACTGATTTTTAACTAAAATAATTTATTTTTGTTAAAAGGTAATATTTTTTCCAAAAAGAACTGTAAACAATACAAATGTGCTTCCTCCTCCTCTCAACCACCCGCTACCAATATTCCCAGTTGTAATCACTGCTAATAGTTAAGGTATGCTGCCAAGTCATTTCTTTATATTCAAGCCTGTATACTTGTTTTTTTTATTTTTTAAAAAAATGTATCATCTGATTTGTTTTGCAGTTTATTTTTTTATTCTCATTTGAAAGCAGCCTGGGCATCTTTGTAAAATCTCTTAAGTGTGAATTTCATAAATACTGCTATCGCGGATAGATTGCTCTTTAGTGACAATTGGTAGCAAATAATTCTCATGAAGCAAGTCAAAGATCAGAGAGAAACCCAAATGATGCTGTTTCTTTTGACTAACACTGCACGCGATTTCCGAGAATATGTTGGAGTAGTCAGTATAATCTCTACGTCATGATGTCCAAAGTATAGTCCACAGAACATGGCTCACCTGGATACCCTGCCAAGAAGAGGGCTCCGTGTCAAAGAAGAGTGGGAAGCAGCAGCCTTCCAGGACATTGGCTGCACCCTCTGACAATATAAGCCCCTGAAATCTTATAGTCAGAATCTTACTTGATTTAACACAGTAATTCCCAAATTCCTTTGAAACATCAAACTTTTAAAAAAACTGTTTAATTGAGGATAATACAGTGAACCTTCATATAATCATAATACTGGATCCACTTAACAAATTTTTCCACATTTGTCTGGAAGGTCCCTTTTTCCTTGTTTTTCTTCTTTGCTAGAGTACTCTAAAGCACCCCAGATATTTCATCACTACATACTTGTTTATGAATCTGAAAATATAGCCATATTCTTATTTAATACAAAAAAGTACCTCCTTTTATTAAAGCACTCCCATCACTTCATGGCAAATAGATAGGGAAACAGTGGAAACAGTGCCCAGTTTTATTTTGGTGGGCTACAAAATCACTACAGATGGTGACTGCAGCCATGAAATTAAAAGACGCTTACTCCTTAAAAGGAAAGTAATGACCAACCTAGACAGCATATTAAAAAGCAGAGACATTACTTTGTCAACAAAGGTCCATCTAGTCAAGTCAGTAGTCATGTATGGATGTGAGAGCTGGACTATAAAGAAAGCTGAGCGCCGAAGAATTGATGCTTTTGAACTGTAGTGTTGGAGAAGACTCTTGAGAGTCCCTAGAAGTGCAGAGAGATCCAAACAGTCTATCCTACAGGAGACCAGTCCTGGTTGTTCTTTGGAAGGACTGATGTTGAAGCTGAAACTCCAATACTTTGGCTACCTGATGCGAAGAGCTGACTCATTTGAAAATATTCTGATGCTGGGAGGGATTGGGGGCAGGAGGAGAAGGGGATGACAGAGGATGAGATGGTTGGATGGCATCACCAACTCAATGGACATGGGTTTGGACTCCGGCAGTTGGTGATGGATAGGGAGGCCTGGTGTGCTGTGGTTCATGGGGTTGCAAAGAGTCGGACACGACTGAGCGACTGAACTGAATGATATCCCTAAGAACATACTTTGAGCAAAAATGTAGGGATTGATAATGACTAAAATTAACAGAACATTATAGAATAGAGTTAAAGCTATTAGGTATTTAATATTTTTAACTTATAAGAATTATTTGCCAGTTTGAAACAAACACTTTACACATTAATGCTAACTCCACTGGCCTTTCTCTTTCATTTTTACTAAGTTAAGACTTAAGTTTGGTTTTGGTAAAGTAACATAATACAAATAAGTTTTTATTATACTTTCCTACTTTGGTAAATTAGTTGGAATACTTGTTCTCATGTGCCCGGATATTGTATTAACTTTGTTTACATGCCAAGAGGTAGGTACAGTACACACCACCTATGATGAATGACAGCTCTGCTGTAACGGGGCATACATGTTCCTCAAAGTCACTGAGCTGTGCCGAATTGTGCCATGAAGACACAGGGCTTACCAGGCAGATGAAGTTAAGGGTACAACACTCAAAAGCCTTGTGTACAACACTTGTCGCTGGCACAGTAAAACACCCAAACCTAATATAAGTAACTGCACTTTACATGTTAAATGTTTAAGAAATCCATAAATGCTACTATAATTAAGGTGCTTTGCCCTGAAAAAGAAGTGAAGTTTGCTCGTGGAAATGGGTGTAAGAGAGTTGCAGCGTATGGGTTAAAACGGAATGGTGGCAGGCCAGTGGGTGATCTAAATCAGGTAGAAATGTGTAACATCAGATGTGGATGGCTGTGGCCCGTTGCTCTTGAGCGATGTGTGTGTTTTGTGTACCCCATGGCTTGGTTCACCTGTGTGCAGTTTTCTGTGTTCACCTAATGTTGCATTTGGATGAAATCTCATAAATGTAAAATGCACATTATGCTGAAATTGCTCCCTGATGTATAAATGGTGTCAGAGCAAAAGCATATTTTCAAAACAGCTACAGCAGAACTAACTATAAATATTGAATGTATGCTTAATAATCAGAAAAGGGATTTGCATGCATAAGAAATATATTTTATTTTAAATTATCCTTTGGTTCTTTCACATTTAAATAACTTGGATATCTAAGGTAACTGCTCAGTTAGCCCTTTGGTGTTAATGGACATGCAAGCCCTAGAATCAGATCAGACATTTTAACTTTGCTTTGAGAGCAACTTCAGTCACAGACGTTATAGTGTCCCAACATTTGTGAAGGAGCCGTCAGTCAATAACTCTTAATAATAGTCTTACTTTTTTGGACTCTTGTCACGTGATAATCACTTTAAATGCATTTTTCATTTATTCCTCACAACAAGCCTTTACAGTAGATGTTACAGACTCACAGTCCCTCATTTACAATTCTAAAAACTTCACAAACTTTGAAAATCAGAAGTTTTCTGTTTTTGTAATTTTTGTCTGTAAAACCTTACTTCTGCTAATGTGGGACTATTGATGGTCTTATCCCACCTAGTGTGAACATTCAAAGTTTCCACTGCAGAAATGTTAATGCCTGATTTGGGGGTGTTGCCTCAGTCCCCATAGGTGTAGTTATATAAGTACAGCATATATATCATATTTATTTTCTAAAATGAAAACTTTGAATTCCCAAACTCCTAGCTACAATTATTTTACGTGATGGTTTATAGACAAAATGTATTTATTTTTCTACTTAGAAAAAAGGATGACATTTAGAAAAGTGAATTTGTCAAAGACCACAGTAGCAGAGTTGGAACTTTGAACTCAGTTTGGTGTAAAAGAGTTACTGCTATCCCTAGTCCATGCATTGCCTCCGTCTACAGTGGGGCTAATACTCTGCATAGATAGATATATAAATAGCTGGATAAATAAAGTATACAAAAAGGATCTACTACATAAAATAAATTCCATTCCCATGGTCATCTGTGATTTGGTAGAAAGATTTGTTCGATGTTTTTTATAGTTGTAAGTAAATTAGGTTTAGCTAGTATTGTTTATATCAAAAACAAAACAATTTAGAGTATTATTAAATATTAGTAGCAGTCTTTAATATTACCGTGAAAGTTGCTCAGTTGTGTCTGACTCTTTGCAACCCCATGGACTATACAATCCATGGAATTCTCCTGGCTAGAATACTGTAGTGGGTAGCCTTTCCCAATCCAGGGATTGGGAAGTGGGATCCTCCCAATCCAGAGACTGAACCCAAGTCACTCCCATTGCAGGCAGTTTCTTGACCAGCTGAGCCACAAGGGAAGCCTTTAATATTACTAAAGACATTCACAAATCCTATGTATTGATTTTTCAAGGACAATTTTTTGTGTCTTGCAATCAAAATATCACGTGGTATTGTTGCATATTCACAACTTGCTCAAAAGTTGTTGGCAACTACTCAAGATAAAATTTGAGTCATTGGTTTATATGCAAAATGTTTTTGTATATAATCAATATTTGAATATACAACTCAGACACTAAGACAAAATATAACTTTGTTTTCAGGAGTCAGCACAGGATGTTTGTTTTTGAAATGTGCATGTACAAGTGCTGAGTTCTTCCTCTCCTATAACTTCCCCCAAAAGGTGGCAGTTGACAGATAGTCCATACTTCTCAGAGTGAACATCATTTAAGAAACCACTCAAGCTTTGCAAATGGCAAGTTCTGCATAACAGCCACTGTAGGGATTAGTCCATCAAGTTAAGAGCTGCCAGGAAAGGTTAGTTCTGAGATATTTCTGTCACATGTGTGTATGTACATAAAGCAGATGTAAGACAAAATAAGCCAAGAGCCATAATAAAAAAAAATTAAGAATGAAAAAGTAGTTTATTCTCATACTTTCAAACAGATGGAAGGTGAAAGATGTCTGTTTGGTATAATTAAGAAGATTAGTGACATGAGAGGAAAACAGTTCTATGATCAGGACTTTGGACAAAAATACTGTCCTCAGCCTCATTTCTTATCCCTGCAGAATATTCTTATTCTCTGCAAGCCACTTCTCAAATAGAAAACATAAGGAATCCTTTCTAATACCACCACCCTCTGCTCACATTTCTTCCCATTATCTCTTTATGTGCTTGTTTCAGAATCACAGTATCTTTTTTTATTTATTATTCCCCCCTGTTCTTTCAAATAACAATTATTAACGTAGGTTAACTCCCACCCCAATCCTCATTCAGTTCAAATGCTACCTGAGAATGCTGCAAGTGCATTGCTCCCTTGAATTTTTCATGTCAGATAAAAAATATTAACCTATTTGAACTAAGCCTGAAAGATCATCACCTGACTGCTCTGACTGTATGTTCTCTACTCTTCCTGCTTCCTATGTTTACTCCAAATAAATCTACCTTCATTCCACTTCCCTATTCAATTTCAAGACAGCTGAACCATTGAGCCCCCAGTTAGCTTGAGTTTGAAAAGAGTCTGCTTACAAAAGAGATTCCCAGCAGCCATCAACTTTTTTTACTGCCTTGCATTTCAGAGCACTACCTAAAATGTCCCCAACTCAGGAAAAAAGTTCCCAGCTACCAATGAGCTTAATAGATAACTACAGTGGGAGTTTTACCCTATAAAAAAGATATTTTCCAAGTTTGAATGCCTAAGTAATTTTAAATATTGGAGTCAATGTTTAAGGGCCTCTACTTTTTCTCCCAAAACTTCAATTTAACCTCTTTCAGCTATTCATTTTACCTGTAAAATTTGATTCTCTTACTTAGAGACCAAAGTGAATTAACTTTCCTTTATCAACCTCACTAGGATTGCCATGTAGATGAGATGGATTTTGCCACTCATTTTGGGACCATATTCCTTGCAGGTGTTTAGTTAATTACTAAATTTTTTTCATTCTTACTAGCCTTTACTTTTCTTCTCCAAGATTTGTATAGTTTAAACCTGTAACCTCTCTTCATTATACTATTATATATAATTATTCAAATGTTTTGCAAGTTAGATTATCAAGTATTTATACATGTCCACAGAGTTGTTATTCTGACATTTTAGTAATACAGCAGACATTTGTTTTGCTTCGTTCAACTAACCCGAGTTTGATGAAGCCATCTCACTTTTTCTCTGGGAAACCACTCTCCCTCACTGAGATCCTAATGGAATTATCTCTGCACACACACGCACGCACACACACATTCCCTTAGCTCATCATGACTACTCTATAGCCCAACTTCCTGTTAACAATGATTGGTTTCAAGTAGACATCTGATCCAAAATTCAGTGGTTTCCCAGTCTCTTTGACAAGTGGTGCTAGGAGAACTAGACAGCTACATGTTAAAGAAAAGAGAAATCCAAGTGAAAATCACAATGAGGTATTATTACCTCACACATGTCAGAATGACTGTCGTCAAAAAAGAACACAAAAACAAGTTGGCAAGAATATGGACAGAAGGAAACCCTTGTACACCGTTGGTGAATATGTAAATTGCTGCATACTATTTTCCTCTGTGGAAAACAGTATGGAGATTTCTCAAAAAAATAGAGAGCTACCATACGACCCAGCAATACATCTTCTGGGTATATACCTGAAAAAAAATTTTGAAAAAATACATGAGCAAATGAAGGAATATGTAAAGATGGAGAACCAAGGCCCCCTACATTGGGAGCTCGGATTCTTAGCACCAGACCACCAGGGAAATCCCAATAGTTCTTTAATTTTACTTTTTCTTATTTGGTATCCCATGATGTGAATTATACCATAATTTAACTGTTCACTTCTTGAAGGACATTTTGGTTTTTTCTATTTTGAGGCCATTGCAAATAAAATCACTACACACATTCACATAAAGGTTTTGTGTGTTGAGCTCTTTTCATTGATTTTTCTGTCATTTACAAAAACTGAAAGCATTTTGAATAAAACAAGCAGAAAAATAACAGAAGAGTGTAGGAAGAAAAATTTTCTCCATCTTTACATATTCTTCATTTGCATTCAGAGAGCACTGTGTAAGCCATGTTCCTTCATGGGGTTCACAGGATAAGAATTTCAAGATCTGAACTTGGAGAAAAAGTTGTAAAAAGCTCTATACCCTGTGAGTTCTCCAATCCAGATCTCATGTCTACTTCTCAGTTGAGATGTGAGGGATTAGTTTTTCCCAAAATTCCCGACATGTAATACTTATTTGTACTATATGACTTCTCAAAGATATGGCCAGGTTTAAGTTCTTCACATAATTAAATTGATATTTCTTTTTTATTATATCAGAGTGCTCACTTAAACTCTATGATCTGTTCATGTTCACTCTGTTCCTTCTTTCTTCCTTTCATATGCATATACACCAAAATGTCAAACATGATCCTGAGTTTCTGAATTAAATCATTCCCTATGTACAGATGAACCATAGCTACATTATTCAATTCCATTTATCAAGTTTCCATCCCCATTTCAAACACCTTTATTACAATGATCAGTGCTTTTTTTCACATTGGTACATGACTGAAATGTACAATTTTTACATTACTGTTCTTTACCTATCTATCTCATAAAATTCCAACTTTCCCTCATAAACATCCTTACATCTTTTCCTAATATCCTAAAAAAAAGTCAAGTATTACCATGAACAGAGCTTGCATTTCTCTGCCTGGCCATCACTGGCACAAAAGCAGCCGGCAGGGCTATATGGTATCAAAAAGAGATACACATGCGGAAAAAAGGTAGAAAGTAATTCTAGTAACATAGAACTGTGTATTTTGGTCATCTTTCACCTGAATTTTTCCAAAAGCAGTGTTTAGCTGCAAGCTAATACATCTGCCAAACTTACCTATTTTGCTGTTAATTGGATAGAGCCCCCCAGAGACTTTCTCACGAGACCATAAATTATTCCAGCAGTTGGGTGCTTACACTGCTGAAGGCCCAGCATCCATGATCCTACCTCGGTTTCAGAGCTTGTAGTGAGAGAGGCTTCCCTCTTGTTTACCTTTTCAGTTTTGAAGCAGTGATCAAGCCTGTTAGCTCTTTGTGGCCCCAGCCAGCCAACAGTATTCTCTGAAATACTTTAAATACTTGGATGATCTTGGCTATTGAAGAAATGTACTGTTGCTACTCCCCATTTCGGGAAAACTGTAAAAGACAAGCCTTAAGAATTAATTAAATTAGATAAGCTATGCAGGTGAATTTTAGTGCTTCTTTTTGACCAATGCTTTTTTTTTTTTTTTTTAATGTTTATTTTTTACTGTGTTGGCTCTTTGTTCTGCACCTTGGCTTTCTCTAGCTGGGGCAAGCAGGGGCTTCTCTCTAGTTGGAAGGGCTTCGCTTGTTGTGGAGCACGGGCTCAGAAGTTGAGGCACACAAGCTTAGATCCCCCACGGCGTGTGGAATCTTCCCAGGCCAGGGATTGAACCTGTGTCCTGTGCATTGACAGATGGATTCTTAACCACTGAACCACCAGGGAAGTCTCAACACAATATTTTTGATTCCTGTAACAATGATGTTTCCTGGGAGATTGCTTCCTCATGACTGACTATAAGTCTAATTTCGTAGGCGATATAGTGTAATGAACTTTCGGTTTTATTTAGTAGTCATAATAACTGTAGATCGACTCATTCTCCCTCCCCAAAAAAGAAATGATGGATAACAATTCATGATATTAAGCATCTTTTGTAGGTATTGGGTAGGTTTCATCATCTTTCTTTCCCACTATTGAAAGTTAATTTTTAACTAAGGGTGGTGGGAAGTGATGGCTGTCAGAATTAGTTGGAACTCATTTCAAAATTCTCCATCTGTCAGTAGTTCAGCATCATTGCTCATAGTCCCAAGATGATACAGTTGATTGCAGAGAAATGACATCTCCAGGTGAAATCCATTTACAAAAGTAAACTAATTCCCAGCAATGACCTTAATGACCATTAGAGAGAGTCCCTCATCAACCAAAAGCAAGCTGCAAAGGGAAGATGAATGCAATCATTCACTTGGCATGCACCAGACATGAAAATTTTCTAGTTTTTTTCCCAGTTCATTTAATGCTCATTTAGAAATATGCACTCAAAAGGACTTGATATTTCATTCTTTTGTAAACTGTAAACACATCACAGTGGTATTTGGATATCTTACAGACTTTGTCTGTAAACAGAAGTTGCTTCAAGGCATATTCCAGATACTTACTGGTACAAAATTTTAGATGCTTAACAAGTTCTTCAAATGAATGGCAATAATTTTTAACATTTGGATAGAAAAACCACATTTGGTACAATGAAAAATGTTGTGCTTGTTTACTTTTTGGTGACCATCATAAAGGCTATAGAACACATTTGCAAGATAAATCCTGATTTATAGTTTCATGATACCTTGAAACATCTATATCTGAAACATATTTGAATAAAAACTCAAGATTCTAGATCCTATTGTATTGTCTAATGCCAGATGGAATGGAACATAATATTGCACAACTTAGCATGACTCAACAGTGCAAGTGGTTTGGACTTAGAATGTTTTATTAGAAGTGTCATTAGAAAGAAAAATGCTAGTGTTGGGGGAAGGGAGAAAACCTATTCCTGAATAACCAATTCTTCAGACTACTATATTGATGAGATCAGTTGTAGTATTAGCAGACATGTAATGGAATGGACCTTTTGTATTCAAACATGTCTGTTTGTGAAAGGACCGATCAGCCTGTCCATGGGTGTATGTTAAGAAGCATTCACAACTGGTTGAAAACTTAGTGAAAAGAAATCGCTGATGCAAACGTGAACTGTATACACTGTAGATGAAAACAAAAAGCTGAGCAGAAAAATACCCATTGTAAATACTAATGTGGCAATTAGACTTTGAAACCTTAGATTTGGTATTATAGGATTAATCCATACACATAAGGTTCAGAGAGTCATTTATATTTATTTAACTTAACTTAAATCAGAGCCAGTAGTCAAATAGGTTTGTATAGCAGTAAATGTTGGGCAGAACCCATTGTGTTATTTGAAAGCCTTTCTTGAGAATGAGCAGTTTCTATTTAGAGTGTGAAAAACAAAAAAGAAGCTACTTCACTTAAAAAGAATAAATCAGTATTTAATATTCCACCACACTTTAGTCATGCGATGTTCACGGCAATCGGACTCTAAGCTCTGTGAAATCCAAGATCATATCGCTCTTGATCCCCCTGTTCAAGAAATCCAGTGGGAGGCCCTACCATGGTTCATGCTTGGCATTTCCCAGAGGAAAGCAAGCTGCTTCATCTAGAGGAACACACATCCAATGCTGTACAAATGGCACGGTGAATTTTGGTTTTCACCAGCAATTTTATTTAAAGTGATTTATTTCTTATAACTGTCTTACAATATATTCTGACTTCTGCAGAGCGGCCTGGGTCATATGTTCTGTATCTCTCAGGTAGTGAGTGAGTCGTACAATTTGAGAGGTGTATGCCATTTCTCCCCTCTGTGTGGGCAGTGGGACATGTAACTATATCATTCTTAGCAAGGCTCTCATTTTAGCCCTAAACATTGAATTGTTTAATAATAACTTTGGTTTAAGTTTTTAAAAAATCACATCTTAACATATTGAACTTTCCTGTAATGTGAAGATTATTAAATAATCACCTTGAGTTATAACTGTAATTGTTTATAGAGTATTTTTAGCTAAAAGTAAAGAATTCTTTTGCTGAATTAAAACTCATGCTACACATCTATTAGACAGCTTTTATTAACCCTGTGTGGGCTTCCCTGGTGGCTCAGATGGCAAAGAATCTGCCCACAATGCAGGAGACCTGGGTTCAATCCCTGGGTCGGGAAGATCCCTGTAGAAGAGAATGGCTACCCACTCCAGTATTTTTGCCTGGAGAATCCCACGGACAGAGAAGCCTGCAGGGCTACAGTCCATGCAGCTGCAAAAGGTCAGACACGACTAAGTGACTAACACAGCAGCAATTAACCCTGTGTAAGTTTAGCTCTTCAATATGCTTAGAAGTCTAGGTTCTGTACTATAGTCTCATTTTTCTATGTCTATTGACTCATAGAAGAAAGAAAAAATTACATTTGTAGGTGTAAATTAAATGTTTCATTTTTATGAGTAGGAATCAGATGAAACTATAATGATCTCTAATTGTCCAGTATAATTTCAACCAGAATTGAGGAAATGGGATGTTCTGATTATTTGAATTTGGGATTTAACCATTTTTTAAATTTGTGATTTTAAGCTTTTTTCATTTTGACACTCATTGTTGAAGATTGCTATTAGAACCTTGGAGTAAGGAGGAATATTAGTAGCTTCTCATCTGTCCTTCCACGCAGTTCTGGAATTCTTTCTCTGGTATTATTACCTCTTCCTGAAAAGTTTAATGGATCGGAAATTAATCTCTTTGCAAGATAGCACACTCCATTAATGCTACACTGTATTAGAAAGTTCTAATTTATGTAGAATCCAAATCTGACCCACTGAAACTTTGGACCATTAGTTTCAGTTCTCTTTTTGCAAGCAATAAGGCTGCGTCTTTTGCTCCCGTTTTACCACTTATACTTAATGTAAAATTTTGTGCGTTATCATTAACTATTGTTACAAGTACTTAATAACATGACTGGGAAACATCAATCCATTTCCTGATTGATTGCATATGTTGTGTGAGTCAAAAATGCCTTCAGTTGCAAGGAAAAGAATACCCAACTATAATAGTTTAAGAAGTGAGAGCTGACATATTAGAAATCGAGATAACTAATTGCCAGTGTTTGTTCAGTAGCTCAGCAATACTCAGTAAAGTTTTCTCTGCAATCCTCTTGGTCTTTCTTGTCACTCTGTATATTTAAGGCAAGAAGAAAAAGAAAGTGGAAGGTTTTACCCAGATATATCTCTTTTTCAAAAAGACAAAAGCTTTCCCCAAAATGCTCCAACTGGGTTGTATGGCTTATTTACAGTTTTGTTCTTAGCCCTTAACAGAATGTGACCCCCAGCAAGTAATCGCTAAATGTGACATTAATACATGAATAAATGTCTTACATCAACACTGCCATGTGAATAAAACTGTGGCTTTAGAGGAATTCAGACCAGAGAGGGAATAAATGTAAAATCAAAATACGAAACAATCAAAAAGCTCTCAATCCTCTTTGAAGGAGACAAGAAAGCCACCATAAAGAAGGTACTATAGTGAGATTTGTTTAAATGTTGCTGCTTGGTTGCTTTCTAGTTATTTAAAACTTTCTAGTTATTTAAAGGGGACTGTAATGCTAACCATTTGGTAACAGTTATTTTCAAATAAAATAATAATAGTAATCATAAGATAAATGATCAATAAATTGTTCAGTTCCGTTCAGTCCAGTCATTCAGTCGTGTCCAACTCTTTGCGACCCCATGGACTGCACCACACCAGGCCTCCCTGTCTATCACTAACTCCCAGAGTTTACTCAAACCCATGTTCCCAGGGATTGAACCCATGTGTCCTGCTTGACAGGTGGATTCTTTACCACTGAGCCACCTAGGAAACCCTTTTTCCTATATATTTGAGTATAAATGTGTCATATAGTACAGTTATAGTTCAGTTGCTCAGTCATGTCCGACTCTTTGAGACCCCATGGACTGCAGCATGCCAGGCTTCCCTGTCTATCACCAACTCCTGGAGCTTGCTCAAACTCATATCCATCGAGTCAATGAAGCCATCCAACCATCTCATCCTCTGTCATCCCCTTCTCCTGCCTTCAATCTTTCCCAGCATCAGAGTCTTTTCCAATGAGTCAGCTCTTCCAATCAGGTGGCCAAAGTAGTAGAGTTTCAGCTTCAGCATCAGATCTTCCAATGAATATTCAGGACTGATTTCCTTTAGAATGGACTGGCTGGATCTCCTTGCAGTCCAAGGGACTCTCAAGAATCTTCTCCAACACCACAGTCCGAAAGCATCAATTCTTCAGCTCTCAGCTTGCTTTACAGTCCAGTTCTCACATCCACACATGACCACTGGAAAAACCATAGCTTTGACTAAACAGACCTTTGTTGGCAAAATAATGTCTCTGCTTTTTAATATGCTGCCTAGGTTGGGCATAGCTTTTCTTCCAAGGAGTAAGCGTCTTTTCATTACATGGCTGCAGTCCCCATCTGCAGTGATTTTGGAGCCCAAGAAAATAAAGTCTGTCACTGTTTGCATTGTTTCCCCATCTATTTCCCATGAAGTGATGGGACTGGATACAGTGATCTTAGTTTTTTGATTGTTGAGTTTTAAGCAAACCTTTTCACACTCCTCTTTCACCTTCATCAAGAGGCTCTTTAGTTCTTCTTCACTTTTTGCCTAAGAGAAAAGCAAAGTTGTGTCATCTGTGTATCTGAGGTTATTGATATTTCTCCCAGAAACAATCTTTATTCCAGCTTGTGCTTCATCCAGCCCAGCATTTCGCATGATGTAGTCTGCATATAAGTTAAATAAGCAGGGTGACAATATACAGCCTTGACGTACTCCTCCAAATTTGGAACCAGTCTGTTGTTCCACGTCCGGTTGCTTCTTAACCTGCAAACAGATTTCTCAGCAGGCAGGTCAGGTGGTCTGGTATTCCCATCTCTTGAAGAATTTTCCACAGTTAGTTGTGACCCACACAGTCAAAGGCTTTGGCATAGTCGATAAAGCAAAAGTAGATGTTTTTCTGGAACTCTCTTGCTTTTTCTATGATCCAATGGATGTGGGCAATTTGATCTCTGGTTCCTCTGCCATTTCTAAATCCAGCTTGAACATCTGGAAGTTCTTGGTTGGTGTACTGTTCAGAGTCACGGCAGTAGAGTTACACTGCTTTAGACTTCCCTGCTAACTCAGTTGGTAAAGAATCCTCCTACAATGTAAGAGACCATGGTTTAATTCCTGGGTTGGGAAGATTCCCTAAAGAAGGGATAGACTACCCACTCCAAAATTCGCAGGCTTCCCTTGTGGCTCAGCTGGCAAAGAATCCTCTGCAATGTGGGAGACTTGGGTTCAGTCCCTGGGTTGGGAAGGTCCCCTGGAGAAGGCAACAGCTACTCACTCCAGTATTCTGGCCTCAAAGAGTCGGACATGACTGAGCAACTTTCACAAATATGTCATATAGGTTGAGCTATATGAAATCACCAGCATTTGAATACTTTTTCCTACAAACCAAGAATTTCATATGGATCAATCTAATATTGCCTTCTCTTTGTCTTGCTTGTTCTATACTTCCTTTTTCCCTCATGGTTGCCTTCTATTAGACTGTATTTATCACATTTTCCTCTCTTAGTTTGAAAGTATGGATTATTTTACTATTAGTGATGACACCAAAAATTACAGCATGCATCACAGACTTACTAAAGTCTAAAAACTTGGTTTTTTTCACCTCTTCTTAGACAAAACAAAGATCACCACAACCTCTTTTTACCCTCACTTGACTTACATGCTTTTGTTTTATATATGAATTTGTCCTATATGTTAACTTGCAAACAAAATTATATTGTATACAATGTTTACTTGAATGTATTCACATTATTTTACATTTTGGTTGATTTTCATCCTTTGTCAGACTCTTCTTTTGACCTGAGAACTCCCCTTTAGTCCAGTTCCTTTTGTGAATTCTAAGAGTTTTTATTTACTTGGGACTGTCTTATTTCACTTTTATTCTTTTTTAAATTAAATGGAGATATAATTAACATATAACATTGTAGTACTTTAGACGTACAGCATAATGGTTTTATTTATATAGTGAAATATATGTATGTGTATATATATATATTTGCATAACCTCCATCACCACACAGTTATTTTTTTTCTCATGATGAGTACTTTTAAGATCTACTGTCTTAGCAATTTTCAAATGTGCATTACAATATTGTTGACTATGGGCTTCCCAGGTGACACGGTGGTAAAGAACCCTCCTGCCAGTGCAGGAGACAGAAGGGAACAGGTTTGGTTCCCGGGTTGGGAAAATTCCCCTGGAGTAGGAAATGGCAACTGACTCCAGTATTTTGACCAGGAAAACTCCATGGACAGGGAAGCCTGGGAGGCCACAGTCTGTTCGTGGAGTTGCAGAGTCAGACACAAATGAGCGTACACACACACACACACACACACACACATTGTTAACTGTAGTTACGGTACTATACATTGTGTGTGTTAGTAGCTCAGTCATTTCCAACTCTTTACGACCCCTGTAGCCTGCCAGGCTCCTCCACCCATGGAATTCTTCAGGCAAGAATATTGGAGTGGATTGCCATTTCCTTCTCCAGATACTATACACAACATCACTCCAGAACTTTTTAATCTTATAACTGGAAGCTTTTACCTCTTGATCAACTCTGCCCATTTCACTTTATTCTTGATGAGTATTAACTGGTTAGAGAATTCTCGGTTGCTAAGTGTCTACTTTATGTACATTAATGACTTCATTTCGTTGGTTTCAACTTTAGTTCATAAAAAGTCAATGTCAATCCTACCGCTGCTCTTTTTTTAATTTATTTTTTAATTGAAGGATAATTGCTTTACAGAATTTTGTTGTTTTCTGTCAAACCTCAACATGAATCAAACATAGGTATACATATATCCCCTCCCTTTTGAACCTCCTTTTAAAAATAATCTTTTTTTCTGGATGCTGTTAAGATTTTCTCTTTAACTTTAGCTTTCTACAAATTTCCTATATGTGAGTGTAGTGTTTTCCTTTTCCTTTTTATTTCTCAGTCGTACATAGAAGTGCTTGGACAGCTTGAATCTGTGCATTTTATTAGTGAGGAAAATTTTCAAGGATGATTTTTTTTAAATGTTCTCTTTAACTATTATATTTCATCGTGTTCATGACACCATCAGTTATAACTTACGTAACCAAGAATAGGAAAAATAAACCCATGCTCAACTAAACTCTGACATATACCCTTGTCATTTAAAATTTTTATCTCATGCTTGTTGTAGAAGTTCTTTTTTGTAGACAAAATTGTGTTATATATCAGTGTTCATACCTGTATTAGTCAGGGTTCTCCAGAGAAACAGAAACAACAGGCTGTGAATATTTATAGACAGAGATTTACTTTAGGAATTTGCTTATGTGTTAGTGGAGGCTTCCTGAGTCCAAAATCTGCTGGGGAAGCCTGGCAAGGTGCAGACTCTGGAGAGTTACAGTTAGAATCCTAAAGCGGTCTGTTGGAGAATTCCTTCTTGCTTAAGGGAGGCCAGCCTTTTTGTTCTATTCAAACCTTCAATGGGTTGCCTACCCTCACTGTGGAGGGCAATCTCCTTTACTCCTAGTCCACCTTTTTAAATGTAAATCTTGTCCAAAAACAGCTTACAGAAACATCCAGAATAATGTCTGACCTATATCTGAGCATTGTTGTTTAGCCAAGTGAACACATAATTAACCATCATACTACCCAACAGGGACAATAAAAGCAGAAGAAATTACCTACACAGCTATTCTTCTTGCCATGAAGAATCCAAGTCTTTTGGATTACTTTTTAGCTGTCTATGTACGTCGTTGTTGTTTGGTTGTTCAGTTGTGTCCAACTCTTTGTAATCCCGTGGACTGCAGCACACCAGGCTTCCCTGTCCTTCACTATCTGCCAGAGTTAGCTCAAACTCATGTCCATTGAATCGGTGATTCTGTCCAACCATTTCATCCTCTGTTGTCCCCTTTTCCCCTGCCTTCAATCTTTCCCAGCATTAGGGTCTTTTCCAATGAGTTGGCTCTTCACATCAGGTAGCCAAAGTATTGGAGCTTCAGCTTCACATCAGTCCTTCCAATGAATATTCTGTATATAGCATTTCCTCAAAGATTCCATAAAGGAAATAAAAGCTGTCAGTGACTGGCTTTGAAATTATGTAGAAACAACATCCTACTGACTTGTCCTTGGAAATGTTGTTAAACATGTCTGATCCATCTCCTTCACCCCTCCTCCATAAATACTTTGTTTCCTAGTAGGTGGTAAGTGTGCTCCACTATTGTCTTTGAAATTGTCTGCCATGCCACTGACCCCTGTTCTGAAAGTCTGATGTTTTCACTTGATACTCACATGCACAGGCAATGATAATTGATAACCACTGTCCAGTTCCAATAAAAGTAAAACACATGCTGATTTCAGAAAAGATAAAATATGAAAAAAAAATGTATCTCAGCAACAATGAAATAACTGATAGCCCCTGCCTTTTCTCTCTCTCCTCTTTTTCTAGGACTCCAATTAAATGCATACTAAACTTATATGTTTAAGCATGTTTCTCCCTTATCTTCCATCCTTTCATTGATGCTAAATCATACCTTTGGGGTCTTTAATTTTTTTATTGCATTTTTCAGTTCTAGCATTTCTAGTTGATACTCTTGCAAATAGGCGATGTCCTGATTTTTACCATTTCCAGTTATTTGTTGAAATTTTTGTCTTTTATCTCCAAGAGTATTGCAGATACTGTTTTGCAGTTATAGTTTATGAAAAGACAAAGGGCTTTTTTATTAGTAAGTAAATGCACTGTATGGAATACAAACCATACTGCATGACTCCCAACTGTATATGCTGCTGCTGCTGCTGCTAAGTTGCTTCAGTCATGTCCAGCTCTGTGCAACCCCATAGATGGCACCCCACCAGGCTCCCCCGTCCCTGGGATTCTCCAGGCAAGAACACTGGAGTGGGTTGTCATTTCCTTCTCCAATGCATAAAAGTGAAAAGTAAAAGTGAAGTCGCTCAGTCGTGACTGACTCCTAGTGACCCCACAGACTGCAGCCTACCAGGCTCCGCCGTCCATGGGATTTTCCAGGCAGGAAAACTGGAGTGGGTTGCCATTGCCTTCTCCGCAACTGTATATAGTGTACTATAAATAGTTGCACACAACAGATCATAAAGACTTGATGGTGGATTCTGCTATCAGCTTCTTGTTCTTCCCTGCTAAGGAAGTAGTGAGGCTTAGTGGTCATGAGCAAAGTGAGTTAAACAGACATGCATTAGAGTTCTGGCTGTGGAATCTTGAGCAGTTACTTAAATCCAGGAGACTCAAGAGATGTGGGTTCTATCCCTGGGTTGGAAATATTCCCTTTAGGAGGAAATGGCAATCCACTCCAGTATTCTTGGCTGGAAAATCCCATGGACAGAGGAGCCTGGCAGGCTATAGTATGGCAGGGGGTCACAAGAAGTTGGACACGACTTAGCTACTGTGCACAAACACTGTCTTTATCAATACAATTAAGATAACAACAATAGTGATCTCAAAGGATTGTGTTGGTTCAAGTTAGAGTAAGTAAGTATGGATTGAATATGTAGGGCACTAATTTAGTCACATTGTCAGTATTGGACAAATGTTCTCTTTAATTATTAGGAAATTGTTGGTGACCACCAGCCCCTTATCTGGGACAGTCTTTGTTTGCCTTCAGGAATTCTGTATCACTGGTGCTGTGATGTCTGCTGTTTCTTCCAGAATCTTTCCACTGAGTCTTGATCTTTGCTGATACATTTGCCTAAAAGTTTGTGCTTAAGGTACATCTTTGATTTCTATTTAGTCTTTATCCACTAATACACAGTCTAGTAAGTCTTGCTTCCTTTCCTTTCATCCTGCTCTGCAAAATGCTGGCCATGCAGCATGCTGCAGCTTTCTGTTCTCTCTAATGGGACTTGAGGGGGCAGAGAGGAAGAAGAGAGCAGTCATGGGAAGAATTGGAAAAGAACATGTAAATTCCCTCAGGCAATACAAGTTACTTCCTGTCCACAGTCCAAATCAGAAACAGATCCTACAGTGCATAGAAGCAAGGGTGCTGAGATAACTCCTGGGCCACTCCACACACGTGGCTCCTAGAGGAGACACACAGATGTTTCCGCTGTTTTGTGTGTTTCTGTTATTTATACACACATTTCAAATCTCCAAAGCGGGATGGGGAGTTGTGCCCACCAGTGCATCCTGAGAGGATTATAGGGGAGCCCTGGGCCATCACAGAAATGAAAAATGTCAGCTGCTGTGCGGAAAACTGGGTTCAATGTGGACTAACCCCAGGAGAGGCCCTAATGCTGTGAAAATGCAGAATCCTCAAGATGACATCTTATTTGCCTTCTGTCTCCTTAAAGCTGACTGCAAGCAAGTTCTAATTAGTTGAGTTTAGGGTAATAAAAATGTAATTTCTGTGAAGATAAAGGTCAGGACTTATTTATTTCTATGTCCCCATGGCAACCTCTGAACCTGATACATTATTGCTGCTTCTTAATGCATCAACAATTGTATTGTTGAATTTGATCTACTCCAAATTATTTAATCCACAGCTAATCCATGTTTAAGTAACAATACATGCTTTGTTAACTCTAACATAACTTTTGATGAAGAAAAAATAAAATACTTCTAAAAATACAACGAGATAGTTTCAAGGAATCTACCACAGTTATCAGTTATATCACTTGAGACCTTTAGCAACTCATTTCTCTCCTCAGTTGGAGCTGTTTCATTCTCACAGAATTGTATAGTGAAGATTAATATGGTGTGAAAAATTATACTTCTTTCTTTAAAAATTCATATTTAGTTTTATCTATGACATAAACACAGGTACTGGTCCTGGCCCTCTTGGAGGAAAGTTCACTATTGCTTTTTGTTCCAAATGTTTTTCCCAGGCCTTACCTCAGTAATAACCACTGGGAAATATTTAGTGCCTTGCTGTGTGCATAGCCCTGAAAGAAATGTAATGACAGTCATTTGGGGACAGAAATCAGATCCCTCTCATTATTAACCTTCTTCCTGGCCAAGGCTAATCCCTCCACCTGTGCTCTGAGCCCCCCCCACCCAGTCCCAGCCCCTCCTGAAACCTACTCCATCAGGTATACCTTTTCTAACCCTGGCTCCCTATCTCCCTCCTTCTTTAGGCTCCTTCTCATAACTTGGTTCTGTAGTTCATTATGCTTCCATGAAACACCTGCCATATGACCAGCACAAAGCTGGACACTGGGACAGGTTTAAAGAATGATAAACTGTCATCTTGCCTTCTAGATTCTAGAAGCTCACACAGAGTTTGAGAGGTTGACGAATAAATAAATATCAAAGTACATGCGTGTGGTAATCAAGGCTTCTAAAAGTTGCCATGGGAGCAAATATGCTCGCATCTGACCTAAAACAATTACAGTCCTCTATTCTGCCTTTTATTGTGAGCTTCTTGAAGTAATATTAAGACACATATATCTTGCTAAACATCCGATACTGTGCTGTGTCTTTATCTACAGTGTCTCTCTTTTCCCACAACAAATTCAGAGCTAAGTTCTATTATTATTCTCAGTCTATAAATGAGGGAACAGAAGGAAAGAGACGTTCCATAACTTGCTTTAAGATCATATAGCTACTTGGTAATACCTACTTGGATCAGTTAAGGTGATTTCAGTTGCAAAGAACAACAAAAACCCTTAAGTTGGATTAAATATCAAAAGAATATTTTGGTTTAAACTGAAAGAAGTAGGGTGAGCTTCAGGTAAAGTTTGTCCCAGCAGCTCAGTGATGTCACCACGGGCCCACATTCTTTCTCCTTTGTCTTCCATCCTATTGGCTTTAAGTATTAAGCTGACTCTGCTTGTAGTAATAGAATGACTACTGCAATATCTTGCACAGCATGTCCCCTACTTCTTATCCAGAAGAAAGAAGTCTGTCTTTCAGCATCAAACAAAGATTCTGAGCTTCCCCCCTGGTTCTGTCACTTCTATCCTTGGACCAAACACTGCCTCAAGGAGAATTGGATGCTGAGAGATAATGCACGTTGCCTCCTGTACCATAGAGTTACTGGGAGGATTTGATGGATGTCAATACTTAGCACAGGAGAGCTGGGCTTATTTCCCAGCCCATGCAGCCACAGCATCCCCTTTTGGGAGCTTCCCTGGTGACTCAGATGGTAAAGGATCTGCCTACAGTGTGGGAGACCTGAGTTTGATCACTGGGTTGGGAACATCCCGAGAAGGGAATGACTACCCACTCTGGTCACAAAGAGAGTTGGTCATGACTGAGTGAGTGACGCTTTCACTTTTTCTTTCGATACTTAGCACTGTGCTGGGATATAGAACTGCTCATAGAGGTTGGTTGTTGCTGCTGTTATTAACTACTGTATTACACATTGTCATGAATGAACTATTAAGGATGATTCTTGTGAGGGTCACAAGAGAATGCAATGATCTGAATGTCACCCCACAATTCATGTATTGAAATCCTAATGCCCTATGTAGTGATGTTGGTAGGTTAGGCCTTTGGGAGGTGCTTAAGCCTCATGAATGGGATTACTCCCTCATAAAAGAGGCTCTAGTGTGACCACTAGACTATTCCTACCATCTGAGGACACAGCGAGAAAAACCAGCTGTGTACCAGGAAGAGGACCCTCGCCAGAAAGCGACCGTACTGACACTTTGATCTTGGCTTTTCCAGCCTCCAGAACTGTGAAATAAATTTCTGTTTTTATAAGACACCCAGTTTTATAAGCTACCTCTGGTATTTTGTTATAGATGTCCAAACAGAATAAGACAACTATCATCATCGTTGTGACTATTGTTGTTAACTCCTTTGTTATATATTCATGTATTTAACATTTATACATTCATTCAGCCAATATTTGTTGAGCAACTTTAATGCTCTATGCACTGTTCTAGGTGCTGAGGATACAAAAGTGAAGAAAACCAAATCCCTGTTCTCCTGGGGCTGACCTTCTGAGAGATCAGTGCATAAGTAAACACATAATAAAGCAAATAGAAATCGAATGTAGACTGTGAAGAATAAAGAGGGGTGTGGGATACAGAGTGACGTGAAGAGTGCATTTTTATAAAGAATGGTCAGAGAAGACCTCACTGGTGAGTGACATTTGAGTCTAAAGAAGTAAAATATGTGAACTATGTGGGTATCTGAGAAAAGAACTCTCCAAGGAGAAGGCACAATAAACGCTTTAATTCCTGTGTTTGCTTCTAGCTTTCAGGGATCCAGGAAAATGCAGGAATCATGGGAAATTTCTGGCAGTATCACCAGTATGAAGATGGGGAGTTCACAGAGCCACTATAATATTTAATATGTCTTAAAATTCACAGATCTCTGCCACTGCCCAAGAAGTAATAATAGAGCTTAGGCTTTTCTTCCTCCTTCCAACTTTGTACACTAGCGCTCTGGTGGAATGCTCCAGCTCTATGCTAGTTGGCTGCTAACAAAGGTTTCTGAGGAATGTTGTTTCCAGTCCTTCAACCCCTTCACTACAGGAGAAAATGGAACTGAGTTGTCAAAGACATTGTACTATTTTTGACACTCTTGTTTGTGGATTCTAGAAGGTTAGATGAAGACTATGCCTCTTCTTTCATGAATACAACTTTCTCAGCTAAGTTTTTTGTTTGTTTCCATTTATATAAACTTCAATAACAGGAAAATCTTATTGTGATACAAATCAAGATTGTTTTTATCTTTGGTAGAGTAGTGACTAAAAAAGGGCAAAGAGAAGCAGCTTTCTTAGGTGCTAGCAGATTTTCGTTTTCTCAGCTAAAATTTTGATGGGAATTAGGTTGCACACAATTTAAACTCTGGTGTGTGTCCAGGACCTGGAATTTGGGATGACTGAAGGCTTATCTATTTTTAGTCCTATCTGTGAGAATAATAAGGCCAAGAGTCTATGATGACAACTAAAAAGCATGGCCAGTGGTCTCAGTTGTCAGGCCGCTCCACTGATGCACACTAGGTGTGCCATAGAGTTGGAGTAACATTGATGTTGCATAAATGTTAGGCATTAGGCTTTTGCTCGATTATGAGCGATTGTGACCAGGTAACACCATTGTTCTTCAGGTGTGTGAAAGTGGCAAAGCTTTAGGGATAAGCCTGCAGATGATGATCACAGACAGACCAGGGTCTATGTATATGCACTTGACTCATGGTAAGCATTCAGAAGATGGTATCCTCTGATGTAATAAGGATATGGGCAATGTCCAGACATATTCTCTCTACTTATTTTTACCTGATTATAGCTTCTTATTGTTCCCTGATGTGAAAGATATCATCCTCTGTTTAATACCAACCAGAAAATGTTGATTATTCTTAAGGAGAAGACTGCACTGGATTTTTGAGAAGCTTTACCCAGCCAGTCGGAAAGTGTTAGTCATTTCAGTGACCGTCCAGCTGTTTTCGACCCCATGGACTGTAGCCTGCCAGGCTCCTCTGTCCATGGGATTCTCCAGGCAAGAATACTGGAGTGGGTAGCCATTTTTTTCTCCAGGGCCACTTTCCAACCCAGGGATCAAACCCAGGTCTCCTTCATTCCAGGCAGATTCCTCACCATCTGTGCCACCAGGAAAATCCAGCCAGTCTATGTCCCTGATATTAAGGGTCCTGAGGTTAAAACATGTTTGCTCTTTAGCATTTCACTGTGTAAATGTTTCAGTGGTCAGTTGAAATTCCATTGCAAGTGTCTTGATCATTCCTTCCATATTTCACATCCATTGGTTCCAAAAGCAGGAAGCCAGTCTTAACTAAACACATAAACAAAAACTCTGGAGAAAGTAGCACTGGGTCACCGCTTGACATTTGCCCCAAGAAAAGGCAAGTCCATCAATATGCTATCTCTCAAATGAAAAATTTGAAAGGCCTGGTTCAACTGTAGAAGACCCTTCCATCTGTTCAGGTCAATACTAACTCTCTGTTCATGCAACTGAGGCTGATTGTGACCACAAAAATGATGGAAATAGTTGACATAAATTCAAATTCAGACCTCTGGTGCAGATAGTCAACTTCCATTACTACATCTATAATGCATTTATATTTTGATTTTTTTTTTTTTGGTCACTAAATATTAACTCTATAAAGACAGGGTTAATGCTCTATTCACCTTTAAATGCCCTACATCAAAATGGTGCCTAGCAAAAGTAAGTGTTCAATAGATGCATTATACATTATATGTGAAGAAATAAATGAATGAATGAAATGTTGTCTGGCTCAGATATAAACATGAGA
The DNA here is from genome assembly GCF_000754665.1 of Bison bison bison. NCBI lineage: Eukaryota > Metazoa > Chordata > Mammalia > Artiodactyla > Bovidae > Bison > Bison bison. The sequence continues at coordinate 2,342,473 of NW_011495081.1, read as the reverse complement.
CTTTTCCACTTGGACTGGGGACATGAGTGAGTTTAAAATTCCTAACTAGAAAAAAATGGTATCTCCTGATCTCTGCTCATTGACCCAGAAATGGCCTTTCAACTTCTCATCAATCCTCTTGTTACCTAATATCCCTTAGTAAATGGGCTCTTGAGGGGGAGAAATGGGCAAAATGTCTACAGTAAATGAGTAAAAAGTGCAGCGGGATAATATTATGGAACTAAATCTTACAGAATTGTTATGTATCAGTCACTTGAGAGGAGAAAAAAACTTCAGATTTTGGGGCATTTCAGTGCAAAGATGATGATGTTTGGGATCCTTTCCATTGACCTCAAAGCTCCAATCTATTTTCTTATATTTACTAAGGCAGAAATAATCTGCCCTGCAAAAGTGACAAGAGGCTATTTCACACACAAACACACACAAAAGCTATATTAAGCAACACAACTCAGCTCAAGGAAAGAAAAATTAAAAACAAAAGAAGGATACTGGAGTTGCAAGACTTGGATTCAATTTCTGACTATGCCCATTTGTACTTGGTGATCCCAGGGCATTTTACATTGCTTCTCATCTGTAATACGGGGCTAGATTTCTGTCTAACAAAGTCGTCATGAGAACTGAGTAAATTTATTACTAATGAGTAACTTCTTTATTACTTAAAAATACCTTTTAACTAATAAAGTTCTATACAAATGTGAAGTAATTTTTTTTTCAAGAGACAGGTGATGACAGTGAAGGCAAGCCACATTTTTATAGTGAGGCTATATCATTTTAAAAACATAAAACAATAAGGTTATACCTATCTACATGTATATATCTAGTAAAAATTCAGTTCACAAGTTCAGGAGCACAGAAATGCAACTTTCCTTTAGTCGAACTTAATCTACATGTAGTTCATTTCAATTCTGAGGCAGAAAAACTTAGTTTTGGTCAATTCAGGGTAAATCAGCCAGTTTGGTGGTTGCATCTGTGTTTTTTGAGGGAGTTCATGGAATGTCACGGGCTTCCATGGTGGCTCAGTGCTAAAGCATCTGCCTGCCAACGCAGAAGATGTGGGTTCAATCCCTGGGTCAGAAAGACCCCCTGGAGAAGGAAATGGCAACCCACTCTAGTTTTCTTTCCTGGGAAATGCCATGGACAGAGGAGCCTGGTAGGCTATAGTCCATAGGATCACAAAAGAGTCAGACACAGCTTGGCAATGAAACAACAGTGGGGTGTCACAATATCAGATGTGGCACCTGGTCCCCAGTCATCAGCTGTCCCTGCCAGCAGCCATCCGCAGAACATGTGTCACCCATCAGCATGCTTCCACCTGGCTTCACTGGGAAGGGTGCCTCTGGACTCTCTTTCCTAAAGAAGCCCCATTGACAAAAATGTGTCCTCATTGCTCAGTGGTGGTGACTGCACAGGAACACATCATGGTCAAGGTGAGGCTGGTCCTGAAGTTTCTGTTATCTAGAAGAAAACAAGGACAACGTTGAAAACAAGCCATCAGAGAACTCTCTGCCTATCTAAAGACCTTAGAGATCTGGAGGACACTCACCCTCGTTGTACCAGAGGAGACCCAGAGATCTTTGACTTTCTCACAGTTGACCTGACTCCACTGATCCCAGACCATGATTTCCTCTTTTGAACCATCATTCATTGTGTGCGCTGGCACCTGAGAGAAGACAAATGAACACACCAGTCCTCAGAATTCAAGGAAGCAGCTAGCCCCTGAATGCAGAGTCGTTTTTTCTGGTCTTTAAACAACTACAACTTAAGTTTCTTTGGAATAATATTTATATTCTTGGTTTGAATAGTCTTCAGTCCTGTTTAGTGTATGGTGGATATAAACACGGCAAAAACAAATGTGTATAAGAATGTGTGCTCCGAGCATAATGTTGAAGTCTTACCATTGAATGCAGCACAATATCAGTAACTTAAATTCAAAATGTTACTGAGTATGCTCATGGTGACAAGTCCTGAGCTAGTTTCCAGTTCTTTACAAAGTAAAATACACTGATGTGGCCCCAAAATGTGCAGAGTGGAAGCATTGAGTTCATGTGTCTTTTCTGGCCGGTAATGGGGCATAGGGCAGAGTATGTGGGCATGAAAAGGAGGAGAATCAAAGCCACTATTCACTGAGCCCTGGGGAGGCACCATGCACTGGTCATTTCATCCTCACATCTCTGTATGGAAAGTTCCAGCACATGCACCCCAGGATCCCCCCGAAAGACAGCAACGCAAACCATACACTTCAAAACATTAAATACAGCTTTTGTTGCTTCTTCGTGCAAGATGTTTCTAATACAATCTATTCCCTTCAAAGACACGGTGGAGAATGGTGGGGGGTGGTTTGAGCAATGTAGTTTTTATTTTTACATTTTAGTTCAGACTGGAAAATTGGTATTTCATTGCCAAATCAATCAGAAACACATTTATTACTTAACGTTGTTTGAAATAATATCTACAATGCTCAAAGTCTCAATTAAAAGCATAAAATTCTTTCAAGCTCAAAATCAAAACAATAACACAAATATAAACTGCATTTTATGCTCTCTTAATATTTCACTATGTGACTATAGATGAATATTTCTCTCTCCCTTTCTGTCTCACTCTCACTTTCTCTGCCTTTGTTTTTGTCACCTGGCAAATGAGGAAATTGAAGTAGTGCCTTAAATCATCTCTAAGTTCCTTTCATGTGATTAAATATAACTATTTATATTAGGCTTGTAAATAGCAGGTGGTGATGACGGGTTTTGAGCCCTGCTGTCGTATGCTATAATGGTTATCGGTAGAGTTATTAGGCTTTGTTTCTCAACGGGGGAATTTGGTTGTGACAAGAATAAGGATGCAACTCTTCCTTGTGAAGAGGGTACCGGCACACACTCACAGCCAAGTCTTGGAAATGATAGCTGCTGCCACAAGCTGAATGACAGTCACATGCCAGGCACTCACAAACTTTATCTCATTTCATCATTGTAAGAACCTGCTGAAACAAATGTCTGGAAAAATCAAATGACTTTCCCAGGGTAACACAGCTAGTAATTTGCAGCCATTCACACAAACAATTCATGCTCATTCAAAAGGGGTTGCCTTGATGTTGGGCCTGGGCTAGCTGGGCACTGCTCCATTGCGACACTGGGCTAATGGGACTAATTTGGAAACTGTCTGGAGGCAGAGGCTGTTCACACCCTCTCCCCTGTGACCCTCCTACTGCAAGCCTGGACCTTGGTGTGGTGCTACATGCCCTGTTCCCTCACACAAGACTCACATATTTTGGGGACAGAGCCTATTGACATGGATGCACTGTCCTGTGGAGGGCTTTTCAACATTGAAAATACCACTTAAAAATTTAGAGATTCTGCCTCAAGATGCAGATTTCCAGCTTTGCTTCAAAAACCTGAAGACTTGGAAACACTGAATCCTATATTTTAGGCTGGCAACACCAAACTGGAGCCAGGGCTGCTCTCTGTCTATACTGAAACTTTACACAAACTAGAAAAAAGGTGTTCCTCTGGGCTTCTGGAGGCTAGTGGGCTCACAGCTTGGTGAGGAGAGAACAGGCTGGTTCTCACCCGCTTACCTCCACAGCCCGTGTCCTTGGGCACAGTTGTTCACGTGGCCGAGCAGCTGACCGAGCAGCTCCTCCTCCAGATAGAACATCCACTCTGGTTAATACGATCTTTAACATTCCCTTAATCCTCCCCAGCTTTGAGACCCAGTGCCAATTAAACAACTGAAAATCAATGAACTTGCAGAATTCTGAAGCCAGCCCACTTCATTCATTTCTCTTGTCTGCTGGCCCCTGTTGGAGTTTTCATTTGCAACCCTCAATTTAATGAGTTATGGGAAAAGAGTAGCGTGATGGCTTTCATTTCATTTCATTTCATTTCATTTCATTTCATTCAAGATATTCAAAAGATGTAGAATGGCGAACAGGCAGGCATAGGCTAGAGGAAGCAAACATGAGTGCAGCTGATCCCAACCATTTCAGAATTTCTGCTTGTGAGCTTGAGGGTGTGAGTGTGTGTGTGTGTGTGTGTGTTTACTCTCTAAGTTGTGTCTGATTCTTTTGTGACTCTATGAACTGTAGCCTTCCAGGCTCCTCTGTCCATGGGAGTTTCCAGGCAAGACTATTGCTGGCTTGCCATTTCCTTCTCCAGGGGATCTTCCCTACCCAGGGATCAAATCCACATCTCTTTGTGTTTCCTGCATTGGCAAGCAGATTCTTTTACCACTGAGGTACCAGGCTGGTGAAGTCAAGTTCCTCCACTCCATGGGCCCAATTGGACTTCCAGAGGCAGCTCCCCTGCTCATTCCATCTGCTTTGCCTCAAGCTCATAGCTCAGACACGATTGATTTACTCTTACTTTCTCATAAATCCCTCTCATGTTCCCTTTACTGTCCTATCCTCATTCCTCAGATAGCACTGGCTTACACATCCATGCCATCACCTCCACATTTGATCATTCCAACTGGAGGCTGCCCATTAAGGTAACAAGCCTTTTGCTCAGTTAATCCTATTACACCCTATTGTAGGTTTGAATTGTGTTCTCCAAGAAGATACGTGCAAGTCCTAAACCCCAGTATTTTAGAATGTGACCTGATTTGGAAATAGGGTTGTTGCAAGCATAATTATTCACATTAGGTCAGAATGGAGTAGGATGCACCCTTAATCCCAGATGACTGATATCCTTATAAGAAGAAGAGAAGAGACACAGAAACGCCTAGACAGAATTCCATGAGACTACAGAGATGATGTATCTGGAAGCCAAGGAAAGTCAAGAATTGTTTCCAGCCATAAGCTGGGAAAGAAGCAAGGGATAGTTTCTCCCGCAATGCCTCCAGAAGGAACCAACCCTGCTGATACTTGGATTTTGAACTTCTGGCCTCTAAAGCAATGAGAGAATACATTTATGTTATTGCAAGCTGCCAAGCTTGTGGTCACTTGTTAAGGCGGCCATAAGAAGGCAGGATACTCAGCTTCATCAAAATCAGTGCTGATCTGGGAGCTCGGGCCAGTCCCGAGTGTGGCTAGGATTTGTTTAAAAGGACAAGACCCAGCAGGGACCCCTTAGCTTTGGCCTACTTTCTAGTCTGGGTGTAGTGAGCAGATTGGAGACCGTAATTTTTTCTTTCTGTACCTTAAATATAAAAAGGTCTTTGTTTTTCCCTAACTTGCAGTCTGCCTCTCCCTCCCCCCCTGCCCCCCCAACCCCCAGCATCTCTCTGGTAGTGTGTTGAGAGCAACATCTCCCTGCGTGGATGCTCTGACTCACTCCTTTTCAATAACACCCTCTTCCTTGATAAATCAATACCCTGACCAAAGGGATGATGCATTTAGGTCATTAAGCAAAGTAGCTAGAAGAAATAAGATACAGCTTCATTTACAAGGTATTTTTTGCTTTTGCTCTTATTTACCTGGAAAATGTAATTAAAGTACAACTTCTAAAAAACCGACTAATGAGAAAACTGATTAGACAGAGCTGTGATGGTTAAGCAAGGAAGCCAAAAAAAAAAAAAAGGTGGAAAAGGAGCTCTCCTGGGAAGACAGGGATTGTCTTGGGCAAATCACATCCCCTCTCTGAACTTCACTTGTCTCAGGGTAAGTGATGGAATAGAGATTCTGTTTTCTGAATCTCTGCTCTCGAGTTCTATTGCTCCCTGTCTTAAAAACAAAAATGAGCAAACAAACCATACTCCAATAAAAATTAAAATGATTTAAAAAAAGAAGAAAAAGAAAAAGGGGACTTCCCTGGTAGTCCAGTGGCTAACTCCATGCTTCCAAGGCAGGGGGCCAGGGTTCAATCCCTGGTTGGGAACTAGATCCCGCATGCAGCAACCAAGAGATTACATACTGTCTCTAAAGAGCTCATGTGCCACAACTGAGACCTGGTGCAGCCAAATTAATGTATGTATGTATGTATATGTGTGTGTGCGTGTGTATATACATATATATATGTATATAATGAATAATGTTAAAAAGAAAGGAAAACAATATGCAAAGCCCTCAGTCTTCAGGTTTCCTTCTTTTCAGAGCTTGTTCATTAAGGACATGACTGTCTTTGGATGATGAGTTTTGTCATTTTTGAGGCAGGCTATGGACGTTAACCTACTAGGCCTGCTCACCAGAGGTACCAAGAAGCTACAAATGGCGTTGTCACCAGTAAACCAAGGCACAGACATTTTCAGGTAATGACACTTTAAGAATGATTGAAGGAAAAAATCTATTAGGTAAGGAAAGTTGAATGCAGAATTCCATGTTCACGCCTTTTAATTTGCTCTCTGTTTGTCTCTCTCCTCTTTCTCACATACTTTCTCTGTAAAATGTATTTATTCAATTTTTATGGAAGAATGATCAAATGAAGATAAGCAAAAAGAAAAAAAAATAAGAAACATGCATAATCTCACCACTAAAGAAATATTTTCAGCAGTTTTGAATCTGCTTTTGGATGTGGCTTGGTGCATGTGTGTGTGTGTGTGTGTGTCTATGAGAGAGGGAAATACAACTTCCAAATTAACTTTGCAAAGAAACACAAGAATTTTTATGAACTTTTATAAACCCTTAGTTTCAGAGCACAGCTTCTTTCTAGTTAGACTATATTCAGAAAGTGAATAATATATTTTAATCAGTGCTAACAGCCCCATATTTATGGAGTCTCTGAGAAAAGCCACTTTATAATGTTGCTCTTTTATAAGGAGACCACGTGGCAATCTATGGGCAGGTCATGTGTAGTTGGGATAATCGAAATTGGTGGACACATGTCCCAGTCTCTGCTACACAAGCAAGACCCACAGGAGCTTTTGGTTCCATCACTGATGGATGTTTCTTGAACATCAAGAGTATGTTTTGGGCTGGCCAAAAAGTTCATTGGGTTTTCTGTAACATCTTACCCGAGTGACATATTTGGCTAACTTGATACAATCTCATAGTCTACATTGAGGAATGACCCCAAAAGAGCCTGAAAAAACTTATAGTGGAAGTTTAAGAGAAATAAGTTCTGGAATTCACTTCTTTTAAACTAAAATCTAACACTAAAATTAATATGTAAAATATAAAAGCAGACTGTTCTAGAGGATGCAGAGGTAAAGACCTGGAGATCCATCTGTAAGTTTTTCCCAAGCGGCCCCTAAGGAAAACCAACAGGTCCAGAAGACCTATGAAAGCATAGATGGGTTTGTGATTATGAGTGAGTGGGGTCGGTCATGGTGAGGAAACCACAGCAAATAGGCCGTCTGTGTGCCGGGCACTCTCACTGGGGTTTTGCCTCTATCAGTTAATTTAATCCTCACAACAAGCTGGCTTTGTTGTTACAAGCATTCCTATTTGATGGCTAAGGATATGAGGTTTGGAAAGATAAAATGACTTACCCAACATCTCATAGCTATATTTGGCAGGCCTGAGACTCAGATGTGACTTCAGCCACTTCCACCATCCCCCACTTCCACCATGACAACTCTTACACCTAATAGGATGCAAGAGTTAAGTACTACACAGGGGAAGCAGTAGAATTACAGCCAGAGGTCTGGGCATAACAAATTCTGAGTCTAGCCATTGGAGTACGACACAAAAGAGATGCATCTTCCAGGTAGAACATAGTCAACTGAAACTGATATATGCTGACAAATGCACTGTGTGTGAGGAACCCTGAGCATGAAAGCTCTTATTGTTTAGAAAATCTTCCTAGAGGGGAGGATGACTTGATTTAAAGTAATGCTTGGTAGCCTCAGAGGATCTCCCTCTCAAATACTTCTTAATTACTGTGTTGTCTTAACTTATTTCCACAGCTTTTTGATACTACTCCCGCCAGGAGGAGAGCTTAACTCCTCATCCCCCCCAAAGTTACAAGATGTGGGTAGTACATTAAATATCATAACAGGGAACTGAATTAAGCTGTTCTGACAATTAAAGCAAAACATGAAGGATATTAGATTTCACTGTTGTCATTCCTTGACAAGAGAAAACCAAATCATTCCTTTGCAGAAGCAAAAACAATTTTTGTTTGTTTGTCTGTTTCTTTTACTACCTTTAAGGTGGTAACAATCATGGAGGTCTTTTATTATTTCATTGGTGAACAAACAAGAAACTTTCTAAAAGGCAGAGAGACTGTCCAAATAGATGATCCTTGTGCAGCTCTTTATAAAAGGTCTTCATGTTTACAATCAAACTGTAACTCGATGAAGGCATTCCTGCAAGGGCGGAGATAATGTGGACAGACTTGTTTGTTTTATGACTCTTCTGCATTGATTCTGAGAAAATTGCCTTGAAGAATCGAAAAGAATGAATAGCTAAGCACCACTTTTATCACACCTCTCTCTTACTAAAAAGGTTTCAATTATTCTCTATTTCCTACAGGTTTTTAAAACTAAATATCCTATAGTAAAAGAGCTGTACCTCAGAGACTCATTAGAGAATCCCATCATAAACTATTTGCACTCCAGCATTTGCCAAAGGTTTGTATAGTACTGACTTTGGCTGTTGACAAGTATCTAGTGGATTTGTTAAGGAAAGGGTGGAAAGAGGCTCAGCTGGACTGGACCATGACAGAGTAATAAGTCGGTTTGCTACTGGGGTCTTCTCAGCACCAGGTGATATGTTATCTTGGAAAGGGAATGAATAAACTTACAGTTACTGCGGGGGAAGGGGGGAGGGATATATTGGAAGACTGGGATTGACATATACACACAACTGTATATAAAATAGATAATAAGGAGCTACTGTATAGCACAGGGAACTCTGCTCAGCACACTATAATGGCCAATATGGGGAAAGAATCTTAAAGAGAGTGGCATACTACTACTACTAAGTTGTTTCAGTCATGTCTGACTCTGTGCGACCCCATAGACAGCAGCTCACCGGGCTCCCCTGTCCCTGGGATTCTCCAGGCAAGAACACTGGAGTGGGTTGCCATTTCCTTCTCCAATGTATGAATGAGAAAAGTGAAAGTGAAGTTGTTCAGTCGTGTCCGACTCTCAGCGACCCCATAGACTGCAGCCTACCAGGCTCCTTCATCCACGGGATTTTCCAGGCAACAGTACTGGAGTGGGGTGCCATTGCTTTCTCCAAAAAGAGTGGCATATGTGTATGTATAACACATTCACTTTATTGTATACCTGAAACTAGCAGAACATTGTAAATCAACTCTCTCTCACATAACACTCAGTCGCATCCAACTCTGCGACCCCAGAGATTGTAGCCCACCAGGCTTCTCCGTTTTTTTTAAAAATTAAAGGCGTGAAAAGGATGATGGACATTATATAATTTCCTTTAGCTATTAAAAAAGTACTTAATGGGTATCTACCAATGTTCCAGTTTCTTGGGATACATCAATAAACACAATACATGCATCCACAAAAAGACTGTGCCCTCTGATATTTATATTCCAATGGAGATAGACAGACAGTAAGCAGTTAGATGAATAAGTGAGTTTCATAATATATTAGAAGACAGTGGGAAAAAAGGGAAAGTGTTAGTCGCTCAGTCATGTCCAACCCTTTGTGACCCCATGGACTGTAGCCCTCCAGGCTCCTCTGTCCATGGAATTCTCCAGGCAAGAATACTGGAGTTGGTAGCCATTCTCTTCTCCAGGGGATCTTTCCAATCCAGGGATCAAACGTGGGTCTCCTGCATTACAGGCAGATTCTTTACCAGCTAAGCCACCAAGGAAGTGGTAAATATTAAGAAAAAAAAGAAAAACAGAGGAGCATAGGAAGATTGGGAATATAGGAGTGGGAGTCTCCAAGCAAGAATATTGGAGTGGGTTGCCATTTCCTTTTCCAGGGACTTTTCCCAACCCAGGGATCAAACCCAGATCTCTCACACTGCAGGCAGACTCTACCATCTGAGCCACCAGGAGCTCCTGGGAATACAGGACGGCAGGTTATAATTTGAAACAAGTGGTCAGGGCAGCCTTGCTACAGAATTGGAAGCTGAGGAAAGCTTAAAGGAGGTAAGATGAAGCAGTTAGTCATGGAGATATATGAGAGAAAGCTCTCATCAATGAGAGGAAAAGGCCAGAGCTGCAGCACCACCAGGAAGTGAGTGAGCTGGGGTGAAGGATGAGGAGATATGAGGTCAGGAAGGTGCTGGGGGTCTCACAGACTACTGTTGAAGCCTTGGAAGCCACAGGACTTTTCTGAGTAGAGGGATGACTTGCTCTGACTTAGGTCTTAAAAGGGATTCTCTGACTGGGGCGAGGGGAGAATTAGGAAGTCTAGTTTATGAAAGAAGACCCATGGAGTCATGGATTTAAAGGAGGTCAAATGCCAAGGACTGGTTTGTGAATGACCTTATGTGAGCTGGCCAAAGAAGCTATCACAGCCTAGAGGTGGTGAGAGGAAGGCTCTTCCCAGTTTCCCTGGTTGCATGTTTCTTAGGTGGGCTTTATCAGTGATAAAGAATCTGCCTGCCAAGGCAGGAGACACAAGAGATGTGGGTTTGATCTGTAGGTTGGGAAAATCCCCTGGGGGAGGGCATGGCAACCAACTCCAGTATTCTTGCCTGGGAAATCCCATAGGCAGAGGAGCCTGGCGGGCTACAGCCCTTCAGGTCACAAAGCATAGGACACAGCTGAGACATGGCATAGCATAGTATAGGTGGGTAAGTCAGGCTAAAAAGCAATTCCTGGATGTCTTGATAACCATGATGCTGGCTGGCTGTCCTGCCCACTGAGCCTCAGTCCTGTGGTATTTTCACTTTCTTTAAAATCTCTTTGGTGGCTTATTTCTCAGGGCAGAGACACCCCTAGGGGCCTCCTTCATTTGGAAATGGGGTTGGGAAAAGGGAGCAGTAAGACATTTCTCTGAACAAATCCAGTCTGTTTCCTGGATTCTTTTAAAGTGATTTCCAACACTGTCATACTGGGAACAGGTCTGCCCTCTTATCAGTTAAAGAGGAACTAAAAAGATTCAAACTCACTCATCCCCAGACAGGCCTTTAGAGCAACACTGTCCAGAAGAAATATAATGCAGACACTTTAAATAGGTTAGTATCCATATTTTAAAATATAAACAGAAAGAGGCAAAATTCATTTCAATAATATATTTTCTTTCACTCAGTATATCTAAAATAGTATTTCAATATGCAAGCAATATGGAGATTGTTAAAGAGATATTTTAAATGCTTTTTTTATACTTAAGTCTTTAAAATCTGGTGTATTTTATGTATTTTACACTTTAAGCAGATCTCAATTCAGACAAGCCCATTTCCAGTGCTCTGTGGGTGGCTACTGTGGCTGGATAGCACAGTTCTAGAACTACAGAGCCCAAGATGCCTATATTTCTCTAGGTCAGTTAGCTTTGTTTACAACTGTTTGGTGAATCTCACTATTACAGAGTCCAAGCTCACTCTACTTCTGGATAACAAGGTGTTGAGGCAGAAAATAATGACTTCATTTGGAAAGCCAGCAGATCAAGAAGATGGCAGACTCATGTCTCAAAATAGCCTCTTATTGGGATTGGATGGCAGGTTCTTTTATAGAACAGAGAGGGGGAGGAGTTCAGAAAGTAAAGTAAAAATGTCATATGTCCTGCAAATATCTCCTGGAATAGCCAGCCTTAGAGAGGGGATATGTTAATTTCTTCCTTCCTGTAGCTATCCACAGATGAACAGGGTCAGGATGTTTCCCTGAACAAAGGCACTTCGGTTTAGCATTCAGGCTGAGGGGCAGGGTTCCCAAAGGCAGGCCATTATGTACAGACAATATCCTTTTAGTGAACAAATGCAATGGGAAGCAAAGATTAAAGTAAAGAAACGGATCCAACCTCAAGTCAGATTTTGCTCTTATCTATAGCCTAGTGATCCACAGGACCTGGACTATCAAATTGGAATTTGGTCGTATATGGTAGAAGAAAGGTGGAAGAACCTTGATTATATCCCATCCTCAACTACAATTTGTCTCCTACTCTCACGTGTAAATGAGAAAAAGCTTTGTACACAGAAAACCATTTTGCCCAAGCTTATTACTACCATACTCACTGCTGACTCTATCTTTAGAGTGTACACACTGTTCCCACCAGAACATACTTGAAGAGTGAAATGGTACTCGGTGAACAAAAATTCTTCTGTGACAAAAGTGATGGGCTTCCTAACTGTGGTGTTGGAGAAGACTTGAGAGTCCCTTGGACTGCAAGGAGATCCAACCAGTCCATTCTAAAGGAGATCAGTCCTGGGATTTCTTTGGAAGGAAGGATGCTAAAGCTGAAACTCCAGTACTTTGGCTACCTCATGCGAAGAATTGACTCATTGGAAAAGACTCTGATGCTGGGAGGGATTGGGGGCAGGAGGAGAAGGGGACGACAGAGGATGAGATGGCTGGATGGCATCACCGACTCGATGGACATGAGTTTGGGTGAACTCCGGGAGTTGGTGATGGACAGGGAGGCCTGGCGTGCTGCAATTCATGGGGTCGCAAAGAGTCGGACACAACTGAGCGACTGAACTGAACTGAACTGAAAGAAAATTCTTCTGTGACAAGGGTGACCGGCTTCATGAGGGGTTTAGCCCCAGGAAGATGTGAAACTCCAACACGAGGCAAACAGATCTTTATTTGAACCAGGTTTTCTCTAATTGTTACTGTCAGGGTAATTTATGGCCAAACTTTGGTGCATTTTTCACTGAGGCAATTTTTCACCAGGCCCCGTCAAGGGTCTCCATAGTGCCCATGGTCGTGGCTGGGGGAAGTCACTGAAGCGAACACAGCCAAAAGAGCAAGAACTTGGGCTCCAGAAGACTGCACTTGGCAAGTTGCAGTCTGAGTGGATGAAAGGCAGCTGAGAGGTGTGTCTGCCTGGCTTAAAGAAGACCTTTTACTTCTTTCTAAAGTCAGGCTGTTGAATATATCCAGAAACAAAGTGCTAAAATGGCCAAATAGGTCAAATCAATAAGAAGGATGGGGAAGCAATAGAAGAAAGAATTAAAGAGATATACAGGTATTTTACTAGGCTGTGTGCATCTTGAGGACTGGGTCTGTTTTGTCCACCCACCCCATCCCCCACTTTGTTGAGTGAATGAATGATGTAACTTATACATTTTCTTATTCTGTGACCAAGACAATTGATTCAAACTCTTGTGCCTTACACAAAGCCATGTAGAATTCTAAAGATTGTAAAGTTGGACCAGATGACCTTTAAAGTCTTTATGAGACTCTATGACTCTAATTTGACCAAAAACGAGTTAATGAGCATTAAATACCATAGGCCTAAAAAACACTAGCTTTAACTGAGTTTTAGGGAAGATACTAGGAATAATACTTGTCACATTTTTCTTGGCCCATTTTAGCCCAGGAACTGAATCCAAACTAGTATAAATATGAGGCTCTACTGACTAAGGAGGGTTTTTTGTGTAGTTATTGTTGGTAGAATATGCACTAGATGAGGAATTTCATGATGCTAGACACTAGCCCTACGTTCTTGTGTCCTGGACAGAACTGGAGTCACTAAGAACTCTGTGGGTCTGGTATTCACAACTGGAATAGGTGATCTGCCAAAAACTATGAGCTCTGATTTTCGTATGAGCTTAAGCAGAGAAGCTGCCCAGGGTCATCTCTTTACCCAAGGTCTGTGGGAAACAGTTTTAGGTCCCATAATTCCTCAGGCATTATATAAGATGCCTTGTTCTTTCCAGCTTCTTCAGGCCCAATGTAAATACACAAATGATTCATATTTGCAGCAGTGAAGGAAATCCAGGACATTCTGGGAAACTCAGGAGAGAAAACATTGGTTTGAAAAGTGAGCAGTTGACAGGCTCAGGGCACAGTCCCAAAAGTAAGTGGGGGGTGTGGAGGGGTTATTTACCTCTAAGCTGTCTCTCCCTCACTTAATCCACCTTACTGCAAGAGTAATTGCCCTGAAATCAAAGTCAAATCGAGTCATTCCCTAGTTCACAACCCTAAATGACTCAACACCTGCAAAATGAAGAATAAACACCTTTGTGAGGGATTTTAGACTGTCGCCCTCTGACCCCAAGCCATCATTTCAACCTCATATCATATTGCATCCCTCCGTGCACTCTGGGTGATACCGCAGACCACTGGGCATCTCATCATTCCTTGAAATCTATGTGTTCCATCCCCCCACATCTGTATCTGAGCTACAATGCCCTCACTTGTCTTTCTCCCAAAAATTTTCTACACTCTTTAAAGACCCACTCAAATAACTCCCCCAGTATCTATAGTCCACCAAGCATTCTTAATTTAATTATGCCTCTGATTAGAATTCTCTGTATAAATATCTGCTCCTCCCTTCTCTGTAGCTTTATTTTGGATGACATGGATCACATCCTCTTAATTTTTGTTTTTCCACAGCTCCTATTATTTGATCTTAATCACTGTAGGTGGTAAGATAATGTTTTGTCAGATAAAGGAATGAGGAGCTGACATATCTCTCACTTGAGTTAGCATTCCACCTGACATGGGTGGGATAGGATTTGTGACAAATGCCACACAGCTTGAATAACAGGGGACTATGTGGAAGAAGGTATCTAAGGCAGAAAGAGATTCAAAAGACATACTGGGATGCTGGCTGGGGAGGCAACATGCCCAGGAGTTAGGGGCAGAGGCTGTGGATGGTTCCACAATATCCATTCTCCCCTTCTGTTGTGGCAGTAGAACACCCAAGTTTTAGCTGAGCTCATGGCTGTCCAGCTGAAGACTATATTGTTTCATCATTCTTGAAACCCAGTGTCAAAACTTTAACCCAAGGAATGTAAGTGAAAGACATGAGCAACATCAGATGTGCCTTTCAAATGAAAGGAATAATGTTGATGTATGGCAAAACCAATACAATATTGTAAAGTAATTAACCTCCAATTAAAATAAATAAATTTATATAAAAAAAATAAAATGAAAGGAATATTCTTTACGTCCTCTTTTCCTCCCTTCGCATGTATGTGGAATTACAGTGGCAACATACACTTGATCACGAGAATGAGGGCCACTTACTAGGGCTTGATAGTATGGAGTGTTACATCTGCAGCCTCCCTAACTCACTATGCGGGCAGCCTCCTCCTTCAAGTCATTCAAGGTATGCATGCATGCTCTGTCATGCCCCACTCTGCACTCCCATGGACTGTAGCCTGCCAGGTTCCTCTGTCCGTAGGATTTCCTAATGTAGCATTTAGGAATAGGAGTAGGTTGCCATTTCCTTCTCCAGGGGATCTTTCCGACCCAGGGATTGAACCTGGGTCTTTTGTATCTCCTGCATTGGCAGGTGAATTCTTTGGCACTGCACTACCTGGGGAGCCCCTGTCCTTACTCAGGTAAAGTTACCTTTGATTCCTCATTCTCTCAAAGAAAAATATCCCGTCCCTGCTTTGCATTCTTGAAAGCACTTAACGTGTGCATTGAACTTCTAGTTCTTTGTCTCCCTGTTCTGTCTGCCTAAACTGGGAATTGGGGGTTTTATCCATCAGCTCCCATCCTCTGTTGGCTGCCGTTTGCATCCATGGGTGATAATTCTTTGCACACTTCTGAGCTGTTTGTAGGCCAAGATATATCCAGGGATAGAAAACAAAGATGCCAGGTACACTTTGAGATAAAATGCTGTCAGTGCCATGTGCCAGAAGCCCTCGGGGAGCAGCCCAACTCCAAGGTGTGGTTGAGAGCTGTGAGGGGGCACCAGAGGCTTCTGATACACATCATGTTTCCCAGGGTCCCCCCACAGATGTAGAACCTGTATGAGAAAAGGGACTCTGTCTCTAGTACTCTATTCTTAGGACACAGAGCAGTGCCTGGCCTTAGTGGGTACTCAGCACATGTCAGTTGAATGAATGAATTAAGCTCCTTAGCCTTTTTCGGGTCTCTTTCCTCACCCGTAAAAGGGGGACGATGACCCATTTGGTTTTGCAAGGTTCCTTTGAGGGCCAAATCAATCATGTGAGATGCTTAGCACAGAAAAACACCACAAGCAATCGTAAGCTATTATGAATTCGCTGCACGCAGGCTTTGTCTGGTTGTGGTGAGCAGGAGCTGCTCTTTGTCACAGTGCTTGGGCTTCTCATGGCAGTAGCTTCTCTCGTTGTGGAGCATGGGCTCCAGGCACACGGGCTTCAGTGGTTGCAGCACGTGGACTCAGAAGTTACAGCATGCGGGCTCAGTAGTCATGGTGCATGGTCTCAGTTGCTCCACAGCACGTGGGACCTTCCTGGACCAGGGATTGAACCTACGTCCCCCGCATTGGCAGGCAGATTCTTAACCACTGGACCACTAGGGAAGTCCCTGGGCATCACCAATTTTGCCACGATAAATAATACTGCAGTGAATATCTTTACCCATGAGATGTTACGTACTTGTTTCTGTAGATAAATCCTTTGGCTCTTTTCACAATGCCTCCTTCCTTCTCAAGTACTGACTTCCTGAGTCACTGCTCAGACTGCTCAGCGCAGAGTTCCAGGGTAAAGGGAAGGACAGAGCTTCGGGTCATGTCCAAGCAAAATGTTTTTCTATTTTCAACAATCCTCTAGGCCAATATATGCATTTCATGGGAAATATAATTAACACATGATTTGTGAGACTGAATTAAAATATGGTTTGTGATTAAAGAGTTTAGTATCTCTTAAAAGATTATTTAATTAGTAATTTTCTTTATGTTGCATTTCTTCCCAAAACTACCCATCTCTAATGTAAATCCCCTCATTAGAGGGAGTTCTTTGAGTTAGGGCAGCCTTGCAGTGTGATGGAAGGACATGAATCCTGGTTTCAGGCACACACGATGAACTGTGTGACCTCAGTCATGTTGTGTAGCTTCTCCAAGCCTCTATTATTTTCCATTTGTAAACTGACAGTTCTATTTTTTGTTACAATGTGTAGATAACATGGTATTTATGAAAACATTTCTACTGGGCCTGGCATATGGTAGGTACACAGTAAAAATTTCCTCACCTTTTTTATTTTTTGATTCTCAGGACCTACTCAAGGCATGATCATTGCAGTGACTTTGAATGACAGTGTTCATATTATAGTTCTCAGTAAGCATGTGTCTTCTTGAGGACACATCCAGCAATCAATAACATTGGTTGGAAATGAGTATTTTTCCATGACACCAAAACCAAATTTTGGAAAATTCTTTCAGGTAAGGGTTCTCTTTGGAAAATTCCAATTCCCTTATTTGCAGCAGCCAAGTGCTATTTACCCCAGGACCCAACACCTTTCAATTTGTTATTTTCAATGTTAATAAATGATTTAGTTCATTTCCTGTTTTCCTCTGCTCACCAACCTGCCAGCAGCAGTCACACGCCAACCTTAAAATAACTGTACTGGCAGACAACAGATTCAAATTATTAGTAGGAGATCTGTAGCTGTGTTACCCGGTCAACCCAGCTGGAGAGACACAAGCATGACTTCTAACATCCAGCTGTGTGCTTTGGTGAATGCAAGTGAAGAATAAGTTTAGGAAGGCTTGGAAGGAAGAGTGTTATAAAACTTGAAAAGATGTGTTGATGGTTGATGAGAACAAAAGACTGTGTCTTGATTGCTCTGGTCATAGTCTCCGGAGTACCCAGTAAACAACAAGCACACAGTAGGAATGAATAAGTGGACCTGAGCGGATGCCAATAGGGGAGCCGGTATTCCTTGTCTCCAAATTTAATCCTGTTCTAATTTTTTTTTCTCAAGTTTCTTCCAATGTTTTTAGTCATTTTCATCATTTGGGGTTTCTTTGTTCCTCTTTGCCAAATTTCTCTTTGTACTGCTCACCATACCTAGCAGAGAGGCTGGGCCTCCTAGAGAATTTAGCAAATGTCTGTGGAATGAACAAAAGGCACAGAAGATCTTTTGCAAAAGATACCAGAAGCTGAACTTTACATGTTTGTAAGACAGAGAGATTGAGATAAAGATGAAATGCATACCTTTGTGCATGGATACTTAACATGTGATTGTAAAGTTTTCCCCACAAGTGGATACCAGATCACACTGTGGGGTACTGAGGTGTACACTTGTTCTTCAGGGCTTTCTGATGTTTTAATTAAAACTCTAAGCAGCATTCAAATCTGGTTTCTCAACAGTGATTTTGATGACTTGGGCTGTGCTTTTTTCATCCTTATTGCTTTCAGATATACATAAATCTTTCTTCCCTCTCCATTTTTTTCCATGTGTGTGAAATGTGATACTTTTCAGTATTCTTGGGGTTTTCTTGGAATCCAGATTTTTCACTTCCTCCACATCTGCTATGAAACCAAATATTGATTAATGTGACCTACAAACCTAACCAGTTAAGGGGGCCAATGACCAGTTCCTATTCTTGAATTTTTAAAAGACTATCATTTATTCCAATCTCTCTCTTAAGTGTGTAAGTTTTTTTGCTTTGAGGTCTTTTTTTTCAGTTTCTGAGAAGATTGAAGGAAGATAACATCAGCACTATAGTTCTCAATCACATCTGAGGTTTAAATTCCAAGCCTTTCGACTAACCCTGAACATATCATTATTAACTTCTATATAGAAATGTTTCTAACTTTGCCTGTATAAAAATTACAGTGTGATGTGTATTATACAAACCTAAACATCTCCAGAAGGTAGTTCCTATTGCTTTGAGAGGCTCATAAAAGTAACAAAGAATTTAGCAATAAAATAGAGTCATCACTCAGTGATTCTTCAGGATAAAAATCTACCTAAAGATTTTTAAAAAGTTGTAACCTTCAAGGGTCTGAAATTTGGTGAAAAGGATGCTTGTTTAATGCCTGGGAGAGTGACTCTTGAGTTATAGTATTACTTTTACCCCAAAAGAATAGGATATGCATATAGTTCTCATTATTCAAATTCCCAAGAAGTGCTATTTGCATAGAATACAAGGAGATCAAACCAGTCAATCCTAAAGCAAATCAACCCTGAATGTTCACTGGAAGGACTGATGCTGAAGCTAAAGCTTCAATACTTTGGCTACTTGATATGAACTCATGAAAAAGACCCTGATGCTGGGAAAGATTGAAGGCAAAAGAAGAAGTGGGTGGCAGAGGATGAAATGGTTAGATAGCATCACTGACTCAATGGACATAAATATGAGCAAATTTCGGGAGATAGTGGAGAGCAGGGGAGACTGGCATGCTACAGTTCATGGAATTGCAAACAGTCGAACATGACTTAGTGACTTAACAACAACAACAATAAGAAGACCGGGACCCTCTGTAGTTTATGCAAAAAGAAGACCTGAAAAAAAAATATATATATATGCAAAAAAGCAGAGTCTTCCTAAAAGTAGCTGCCTCCTTAGAAAGTCTTAATCCAAAATAATTGCCTTGTTTAAAACTTTGAAATTACCTTAAAGGTCTGTGTTACATTCTTTGGAATGTCCTTAATAGCTGCAAATAATCCTTTGATGGGATATTTGACATTTGGAAACATTAAAAATCTTTATGTACCAAACACATAAAAAGAGTAGAACAACCTAGGAAATGTCTTTCTTTTTTTTTTTTTTGGTTAAAAAAAGAAATAATTCTGAGGTATTTGGATTAATTTTTCCATGTGCCTAAAGTGAAAAATCTTTTCCAAAGGAGGTAAGAGAAGGTTAGGTGCAAAAGAAGCCTCAACCAAACAAACGTGGCCTCCTGATGACATAATTTTGAGGGAAGCAATGTTAATTTGGCTATTTCTGTATTTTTCCCAAGTCTTACTTTGTTACTATTACCTCCAAAATCTATTTGGGTGCTTATATTGGCACCTCAATCTCATGGAAAACACGAGAATGTTTCTGAGACTGTGTACATTAAAAGACAAAGGTTGCTCAGAGATTTCAAATAACAGTTTAGATGGAGAAAGCTCCCAGAAAAAACCTCTGTCTTGAGCCAAAGACTTGATCCTCTATCCTGACCCCATTATGAATTCATCAGCACTAAGCGGTCTACATTCTGTATCACCATTTTTCAGAAAGGATGGTGAGAGAGAACAATTTATAAGCTAACAGGATTCCTAAGAAAGCTGCACTTACCTGTTGGCTATAGGTCAGTCATTCTGCACAAGATTTCCAATCATGGACAAAATAACCAAGCCACCAACATCTTCTTCTTGATCCTTTTGGTCTGGTAATGAATCCAAGGGAGAATGAGGCTGAACCTGTTGGACTTCCCTGAAAATCAGGAAACCACCTTTGTCTTTAGAAGACAACACCACGGACAGCCTTTGCACATGGCAAGATGACTTGTACCAAATGAGAAGCCTCCCTATTTCCTCTTTACTTCTGTTGAACGTCAAATCTATTAAGGTTATGCGGAGCCCAGTTTTGGGGCGGGCGGTGCACATGTGTCTGCCTTGTGTTGGTCTTCTGTTGTCCTGGTGCTCCCAGGATCGTGGCGGGAAGTGTTGAGCTTTTATATCTAGACAGATATTCATAATGAAATAGATGTCTGGCTTTTGAAGCTAACTTCTTAGTCTGGAGGTACTTTGGTTTACGAAGGCCCCAGTAAGAATGATGACATTGTCTTGGGTGAAGCCACAGAAACCAAGAGGAGAAATGAGCAGGCATGGGGAGAGGGGCCATTCACCTAAGGCAGAATACGGACGATAATAGGAATTCTGTGTGTTCAATTGTATGGACCAAAAAGTAGTCATCTAGTCCGACTTTCCCAGACATCCAAATAACCTGCCTTGATCTTCCTAATGCTCCCAAATGGTTGCAGGTTTTCTTAATGGCTTGTTTTCCTTTGGCATTCTCAGGACCCTTGATTTTAGCAGAAGCTAGAGCAAGCCTCTAGGGGTTCACATTACACAGCGTCCATGACCATTTTATGAATTTCATCATAAGCAAAGCCAGTTGGACAAAGAATGAGCTCTTACTTTCCCCTCCATTTCCCTCCTTCCCAATTTTCCATACTGTGGAATGAAGTTTGAAAGGATTTTCTCTTGACTTCTATCTATTAATGAAAGTTCATCATTCCTTGCTTAGCCAAATCTAATGTCTCTGCATTACCTAGAAATTACGGTGTGATAGATGAGAATAAGTTAAAATAGAGTAAGATGAAATGGAAGTACTTTCTAAAAACTCCTTTTTTTTTTTCTTCCTTTTTAAGCTTTACCGTCATCTGCCTGCCAGGTGGAACCTATTTGGATAATATAGCACAGATGTACCTTGTTGTACCCAACACATGAATTCCTGAAAAGCTGCATTTGATAGAATTTTTATAAATTGAATCACATTTTCCTGTAGACTCATCTTATAGTAACAGAAGCCATTATCCACATTTGACTGATCTTCAGTTGGCGGAGGCCTCTCACTCTTGAGCTTCAAGTTTCTCAGCCAAATCTCTATGTCAAACAGTTAATGATCTGGAAATAATAAGCACTTATGTGAGCTCAGGGAGCACTATACTTAGAGGAAATTTGATTGTATTCCTCTGAAAGTAAAGAATCCTTATTGCATAATGTGACTTTTCACTCGTGGAATCTTAGACTATCAGGAACATTAGAGACAATGTAGTCCGAACCTCTCTTTTTTTCCAGATGAGGAAACTGAGGCCCTGGGTGTTCATTCATCTGTGACGGTG
Source organism: Bison bison bison (assembly GCF_000754665.1). Taxonomy (NCBI): domain Eukaryota; kingdom Metazoa; phylum Chordata; class Mammalia; order Artiodactyla; family Bovidae; genus Bison; species Bison bison. The sequence continues at coordinate 2,321,022 of NW_011495081.1, read as the reverse complement.
TAAAACAGTCATATAACATAAAGGAGAGAACACTGATGTTGAGGTTGGCAGCTTTGAATTCAAATATTCTCTTCCCAGCACACAAGCTATTTGGTTTGGGGTATGCTATCAGAACTTTCTGAGCCCAATTTCCTCATCTTTAGGACAAGGATAGTATTACCCACTTTGCAGGATTTTTGTAAAAATTAAATAAGATATGAGAAGTGGTAACACATTGCCTAGAATACAGTAAGGGTTGGGTGTTTGTCTTCTCAATTTCTCTTTTTAGGATTTTTCAAATGACATTTTATTTATTTATTATTTTTTTAATATGTATTTACTCAACGGACATGAATTTGAGCAAACTCTGGGAGATGGTGAAGGACAGGGAAGCCTGGCATGCTGCAATCCATGGGGTCGCAAAGAGTTGGACATGACTGAGTGATTGAAAAACAACATGTATTTATTTTACTTATTTGGCTGTGGCACACAGGATCTTTGATCTTTGCATTATGTGACAGGATCTTTAGTTGCAGCATGCAAAACCGTTTTTAGGTGCAGTATGCAAACTCTTAGTTGTGGCACGTGGAATTCTAGTTCCTTGACTGGGGATTTAACCCCAACCCCCTGCATTGGAAACACAGAGTCTTACCGGGGAAGTCCCAACATGTTTTTTTAAAGTGCACTTACTCTAAAAATTACAAAGATAATGATGCTTGTCACTGAAATTTTTAGGAAGTCAGAGACTTAGAATGAAAAACAAATGGTCTCTTTTTATCCTCCCACACCCTGAGCCCCTTTCCCCAAATCTCTTTCTAAAGGACAGCACCATTAACAGTTTTATTCCCTTTGTATTTTTCCAGAATTTTTTTTCACCATCTTTTTAGGTGAAACACATCCTGTACCAAACACAGCCTGTACCAATATCTGTGTGCATGTCCTGTGTGCATGTGTGTGTGTGAAGTCGCTTCAGTCATGTCCAGCTGTTTGCAACCCTATAGATTGTAGCCTGACAGGTTCCTCTGTCCTTGGGATTTCCTGGCAAAAACACTGGAGTGAGTTGCCATGCCCTCCTTCTGTCCATGGGATTTGCCAGGCAAGAGTACTGGAGTGGGTTGCCATTGCCTTCTCCCAATATCCTTATAAGGACCTTCAAAAAGTCTTTGTTATCAGTTTGTTATTGCCATAAAAACACTGTGTAACAGCATGGTCACCAAGCCTCGATGGCATACAACCACTGGCATTTATTTCTCACTCATACATTGCAGAGTCAGCTGGATGGCTCTGCTGATGTCACCTGTGTTTCTGGGTTTGCAAGTTCTGGTTCAGTTCTGCTCCATGAATAAGGTTTGGCTCCAAGTGCAGTTCAGTTATGCTGCATGTGTTTCTCTTTCTCCTGGGAGCATCAGGGCACATGGAGCATGTTCTTTTCATGGCAGAGGTTGGAGGTTCCCCGAGAGATGAGTGGAACCAAGCGATATCTCTTGAAGACAAAACTTGCAGCGGACGCACTGTCACTCTGAGCCAAATTCCATTCGTCAAAGCAAGTCACATGGCCCAGCCCACCAAAAGTGGAGTAGGGATGTAAATCCATCTCTAGGAAGAGGAACTGCCAAGTCACAAGGCAACCAGCATGGCTAGAGGGCAGAGTGAACAACTGGGATCAGTAATGCAATTCCCTATAGTCATAGCAAGGGCCACCCCACTTGAAAGTTCAACATGTCCCCTTAGCCTGCCTATGAACTCCTGATAGGCAAGAACTGTAATTGATTTGTTCTTTGCTCGATTTCCAACATCAAATTTCGAGATTGGCAAAGGAAAAAATAATCAGTATTCAGTAATTCTTTGTTGAATGAACACTGAGAATCCTGGTCCAGAAGTAGTAACCTTAAATGTTTCCTGTATGTTTGTGAAGCTGCCTCTTTTCCTCTGGAGCTCAACATGCGTTCATCAGAATGTGAAGCTGGCAGCCAGTATTCAGAGCAGGCCAGAGGTTCTAGAGTTGGCACTCTGTCAGAGAGCGGTAATTTTTACGCCAGTGTAAACTTTTGCTTAATTTCTCCGGCCTGGCCATCTGAGAATGACAAGCCCATCAGTGACATGTGGAAATATAGAATGCACTCACAGCTTGCCTTTAAATGTCAGCAGCGCAGCTGAGGGGTTGGCCTGAAAATTAGATATGGTTGCCAACCCAATTGTCCTTTATAATTTGTTGTGTGAATAGACAGAGATGGTAAAGGGAATATTTTGGGGTCACATGAAAAGCACCCAGCCCACTGAGGCTGTAGAAGGGACTTGTTACTGAGCAGAGGAGAGGAGGCTGGGTGAGAGCCTGGAAGCTGGTGCCTGGCCTCTAGCGCAATTGCTGGGACCCCAGGGAACCATCTTGATGGCCGTTGATTACCCCTCTCCCAACCCCCTCAGGTTTACCTAGGGGCCATCCATCCCTTTGTGAACTTTATCATTGAGATAATCACAGTGTAATTATACAATTAGCCTAATTGTGGTTAATTGTCAGCACTGTATCATTTTGAAACCTAGCCTCCAACACTGTGGCCCAATTTGGAGGCAAGAGACACCCACACATGCAAAGCAGCCACTTGATCCTTCTTCCCATTTGGGGATTTTTTTTTTCCCCTTTCAAGGTGCCAGAAAGGAAGAATAGGCCTCTTTTATAAATCCATTGTCTGCAAAACAAGGACCCTGACAAACATGTTTGCAGAAAATCAAGGGCTTTGTAAAAAGCCATGTGTTTTGGCACCAGAAGTCCAAACCATGTGCCAGGGGAATGCTGGAGCCAGCAAAGGTTTTCCTTCCTACACTGAGCAGCGAGAGGGTCAAATTGCAGTCTTGCGGCTGATTCCCTCCCCGGGGCATTCCATTGAGGCTGGTTCTGAACTGAAGTGTTGTCTCTGCCATCCTTCACACCAGCTAATCAGCATGACTGAGGGTGATGGCAAGACCTCTCCTCTCTCAGAACTCTCTGGGATCACCCTACCCACAAATGCCATTGTCTGGGCCTCATACTGATCATAATAGCCACCATGTGTTCAGCATTCAAAATCTGCCACACCAGGCACTACGCTGAACATTGACATAATATACTATCATACTGAACCATGAAACTCCCCCAAAGGCGTACTTACTATTGTTATCCCCATTTTACAGATGGGAAAGCTGAGGCTCCCTCCAAAAAGTTTAGCAAGTGGACCCAAGTCCCATAGCCAGTGAGTAGCTTCATGGCCATTTGAATCTACATTCTCTTGAGCCTGGGGTCCTGTGCACATTACTCCTTTGGGATGAGGGGTATCCATTAATGTGCATCTAATTTTAATATTTATGCCTATGCTTGCTTTCACTGGTTGCTCACTGGGTTAGTAGGGATTAAAGTAAGAACCCAGGTGAGTGGGGGCAAGGCACATACTGTTGAAAGGATGTGAAGGTACAGGCAAGGAAAGGATGAAGATAAAGTGTTGAAGGTAATGAAAGATTAAAAAAACCAGTTGTATCAGCAGCCAGACCAGATGTTGTATGTACCAGATAGAGACATAAACTTCACCAGAATGTCAGCTTCACTGAGTAGCATGCTTCTGTCTCTATCACCAACTCTCATACAAGTCCTGGCATTTTCATCACATGTTGTCACTTACATTATGGTAGTGTCCAAGAGATGCTGAATAGATACTAGTTGAATAAATGAAACTCCTGGGGAAAGGGTGAGACACAAACTCAAATGCCTACAGGGTCCCAGTGCTTATGAAGACAAATGATGCTGGCCAGATTAAAAAGAAACACACAAGCAAATAGCACAAAAGTGGCAAATGCTAGTAGAGAGGAAAGCTCTGAGCGTCTGTCAGTGACTTCTGAAAGTCACAAACCTAATGAACAGCAGAACTATTAATAGCACCCAGGTCTCCTGACTTTCTGTTCAGTATTTTTTCCATGACCACTGCTACTCAAGCTCATGGATACGGATTTCTTGCATCCACTATCACAGATTTATTGAATCCATTGCTCTCATTTTACAATGGAGAAACCAAGGCCCAGAAAAGAAAGGTGATTTGCCCAGATCCTATGGTAAGTAAGTGGCACAGCCAGGTATCATGGCTATTAACCTAAGGCTCCTTCAACTGTTCCGTAGGGCCTTACATGTGGCCAGGAAGTACGCTGGCTTTGTGGACAGCTAGAATACTGTGAGAGTTCATTAGGCTGTTCTCCTACCTGAAAATAAGGACACATTTTGAATTTCAATTGGGGAAACAAAACCCTGTTGAAACACAAACTGAATTTACATTAAAGATAGTTCCTCATAACATTAGAGAATATTAGATCTGGAAGGGCCTTTAGAGAGCAAAGGATTTACTACCCTTATTTACAGATGAGGAAACTAAGGCTCAGAGAGATTAATGAGGAATAGTTTTGTTATTTACCTTATGGTCATGTCTGCTTCCCTGGTGGCTCAGATGGTAAAGAATCTGCCTACAATGCAGGAGACCTGAGTTCAATTCTTGGGTCATGAAGAGCCTCTGGAGAAGGAAATGGCAATCCATTCCAGTATTCTTCCTTGGAGAATTCCATGAACAGAGGAGCCTGGCAGGCTATAGTCAATGGGGTTACAAAGAGTCAGACACAACTGAGCAACTAACACTTTCTTGTCCCTGCTGTGTCATCCAGAAATCAGAAAAGAGCAGACAGAGAATATAAGCATAATAGGCAGAAGTAAGTTCTTATCCCCTGAAATGAGCAATTCATTCCCACTCACCAGTGCCCTTTTCCTTTGGAGCATTTAGAGAAGAGTAATCACTAGCACAGATGGCATGAGATTTCATAAAGGGATACTAGCAGGAGCAGGTGATGCTTGGTATCTTTAATCCTGCTTGAAGGAGCAAAGATGTTGTCCTCATAGACGATGCTCTTCAAGGCTTAAGAGATGGGAATCGTTCCAGGAAGGCAAAGCCTTGAGCTAAGCTTTGAGAAGAAAATTAAGAAAGAAGGCAAATTTGTGGCAAGTGCTCCTGCAAGCCCTCTTGCATCACATCATGGTCAACAAGGAGTCTTCATGGTGAGACCTGGGCCAGCAACTCAGGAACGTACAGGGCCAGCAGGTCCACAAAAGAAGGAAATGTGCTTGTTTCATCTCATCATCACATCTGGGGATCTCAGCACTATTGGCTTTTTTTTTTCCCCCCAAGAGGAACTCGACACCAGATTTTTTAAAATGAGGAACTAATTGCATTTATAAAAATACAGCATAGGGCAAAACCAAAATCTTATATCTGAGTTCAAAGTTGGCTGATGGTATTTTAGAGCTTAGCTGATCTAACAAATCAGGGTAGAGGTTTAAGTTTTTGGTGGCTAAGGATCGGACAAAAGAGCAAGATGTGTGGGAGGTTCATTTGAAACTTCTGTAGACAGTTAAATTGTTTAGATGATCCAAGGCTTCTTTCCTTCCAAGAAGGAAATAAATATGTGCCCTGGAGACAGTATTGTTGAATAGAAGGAGCACTGGCTTAGGAGACAGGAGTTCTAGACTTGATGCCTCCAGTTTTTGGTTTGATGACCTTGGGCAAATCCTTCTTCTTTCTGATCATCTTACTTGTAAAGTGAGATTGCTCACCCTGCCTTAAATACCTCACAGGTTTACTGGTGATCAAATTGGATGGTGCTCTGAAAGTACTTTGTCATCTGCAACGTGTTATGTAGACAAGATTGTGTCTTAAAAGTCTATCAATCAACTTTTATAAGAGCAAATGGTGATAAAATGGACAATTTATAGATTTTTGAGTCAGAAAGATCATGGGCTCAAATTCTGGATTCTCTACCATCAACAATACTCCTTGGGCAATGTTTCTCTCTCTTGAGGCTCAGTTTCCTCATCAACAAAATGGGATAATTGGGTTTCTCTATATAATGCTATTGTGAGGATTAAATGAAACTATGCATGTAGAAAAAACATATGGTACATGAGTGGGTGCTTGATAAACATTTTCTTTCTCAATCTATCATTAAACTTCATTGACTCAGAAGGACATAGCATTATAAGAGAGTATTAGTATTTGGTAATTTTCCTTATTCTGAAAGGATATGATTTTGAACAAAGAGAGAAAAAGAGATTTAGCAGATTTAAAAAAAAAAATGAGAAGGAAATGAAAGGTGGCAGAAGTCTGTTGTGGGGAAGCAGTTAGGGAAAGTGGTAGCCGGGAGGTGACATTTCACCTGGTCTCTTGAGCATAAGACGGCACCGAGGAGGCTTGCAGCAGGCGATGGCAAACAATGTTTTAAACAGAGGGATACGAGCAGGCTCCATCCAGGAAATAAAATGGATAAAGAACATAGATCCTGGAAGGGAAGAAGGACAACCAGAAAGACAGTGGTGGTTAGCCTGCATTTCTCAGGAGTTTGCTTTATTCTGTAGACCATGGAAAGTGAAGTTGCTCAGTCGTGTCCGACTCTTTGCAACCCCATGGACTATAACCTACCAGGATCCTCCATCCATGGGATTTTCCAGGCAAGAGTACTGGAGTGGGTTGCCATGGGGAGCCATCCAAAGGTTTGACCTGTAGAAGAAACATAATCAGACTCACTTTGAAGGAAAAACTTTCTGGCTGGAGTATAAAGGATTGGATGGGAGAGGAGTACATTAGAGGCAGAGAGACTCATTAGGAAGCTCTTGGACTAGGGCAATGGCAATGAGAAGGGGTGGAGTCAGGGAGGACTGGATAAACACCTCAAAGACCAATGCTGGATTTGAACTGTATTAAGACAGAGAAATTCTGGTATACTATTTCTGGGGGAAACATTTCCTTTTCCCAACTGGACCACTTTTAAAACCATTATTATTCTGGTCAATGAAAGAGAACGTAGGAGGCTTTAATTGGCTTCCTGAATAGATCAATTTTTATTATTAAGATGTTTGACTAGGGAGACCAGTGGTAATAGATGCCATCTTACTAACTACTGTGTCTCTCCTTCTGGTAGCCTCTTTTGAAATAATTGTATGTGACTTCAATATGTTTCATCATTCTAAAATAAAGTCAAAATGATTTTATTTTACTATGAAACTTAAATCAATCAGGCATTACTAGTAACACCAAAAGGGGTTATATTAAAGTTTAATATTAAAATGTTAGCATCTGTTATGGTCTCAGGCTTTATTGAACTTTCCAAACTTTCAGATGAAGAAATAGCAAACTTAAAGCAGAAGTACCCTAAATGAATAAAATAACCTTGTCTCCTTGGCAATTCAGGAAGAAAATGGGAGATAAACTCTCTCTTCAGGGAGAGATAAAAAGGAGAAAAATTAAAGAGATTTTTCTGCATTGAGTATATGAAGGGCTCCTTTTAGGGTTGGTCTGTGCCAAGTACATTAATTTTCTTTTAAAGGAAATAACTTTGCCTACCTATTTTCTGGGTTCTATTTCCCAAACTGTAGCAATCGGAGTCCAATAAAAAACAGATGGCCACTGGAATGGGGCAATTCAGGAGGGTTTCACAAGGGGATCTGAACAGGATTCAAACAAAGGTTTGAACAGGGTTGACGAAAGCCAGCAAGAGATGGTGAAGTACCTTGCTTCTATTAATAACCTGGGGCCAGAAGTCCTTACTGCCCCTGGGTCCAAAGAGGCAGAAAATGGGGTAACTACTGAAACCTGGAGAAAGCCATAGCCTTGGAGAGGGTCATAGGGGGAAAGTCATGGCTTTGGTAGAGAACCATGACCACTGTCAACCCGTGATCAGATGGAATAGGAATGTTAGAATGAATCTCTCAACCTCACTGTTCTCTCGCCTATCCTGCCTATCACAGTCTCCTGTGGGTACCTCCCACTGGCTAAACCCAAATGGAAACTAGGGTGTGGGGGAGCCTGGTGATGCTGTTCAAAAAAGCCAGGGGTGGAGGGTAGAGGGTGGTTCTGGAGGCACAAGGGTAGCACACTCGGGGTGTGGGATTCGTGAGTTGCTGATACCAAGCATGTTGAGGAAGTATTAAATGTGGTGAAGAGCATGGGCCTGGAGCTGGCCTGTATTTCTGTTTTGCCATCTATTACTTTATTATTCCTGGAAGTTTCCTCATCTATGAAATGCTTAAAACGAGCCTATCTCCTTGTGTTACTTAGAAGATGAAATGAGACTGAGTGTAGCTGCCTTGGCACAGTAACTGGCCTGAGGTACTGATATGAAAGCCTTTGTCTCCTTTGTCCATTTGAGACGCTTCATGCTCTTGGATTGGATGAGCAAGGGTGTCAAGATATTGCTAGGGGATGTTTTACATAAACACAGAAATGTTGTCATTTAAGATCCAGATCTTTTCTTTATAAAAAAAGAAAAGAAATACCAAATAAGCGGAAAACCCTGGAAGGTTTTTATGGGGTTTGTTATTTGTTATCAGGAAATGCTGTTGTGGGCCTCACCAAAAAACTTTACTTTCTTGTCTTTCTATTTGGAGATAATCTACCTGAAAAAAGACAGATTTACAAAGGAGAATTAGGCAGAATATTTGCTAAATAAATTAATTATTTGAGAACTTATTATATGGCAAAGACTATAATAGTTGCTTTACAAACACTCATTAACTGATCCTCACAGAAACTCTCTCGAAACTATAGCAGGTGAAAGTGAGTCACTCGGTCATGTCCAACTCTTTTGCAACCCCATGGACTGATGGAATTCTCCAGGCCAGAATACTGGAGTGGGTAGCCTTTCTCTTCTCCAGGGGATCTTCCCAACCCTGGGATCAAAACCAGATCTCCTGCATTGCAGGCGGAGGTGGAAATGTACCTATTTATAGTTCCAAAAAATGTGTGTTGAATTTTTTATTCTCTTTCAGGGAGTTTAAAGAGTTATGTCCCGATAGCATCCAGAAGTGTTGAGTCTTCCTGAAGCTATTTCCAGAACTTTGACCTGTAGCAGAAACGTGCTTGTCTATGTGACATCTGGGAGACGGAGACCGAGGCCTTACTCTGGGGCCGCGTGGCTGTGCAAGGGAGGAGAGCTGAGCGTGGGTTCAGAGTGTAAGAATGCCACTGTGCCTGTTAGAGTCAGTCCAAGGGAAGTGTTGTCTCAGCAGTTGGGACACCCCTCTTTTCAGAGCCTCAAACCATCTCCCTTTTGTTCAGATAATGTTTTAAGGTTTATTGAAGATCAAATTCTGTGTTTACCTTGAATTGATAGCTTAAAACCTTATTTGTTTTTAGTCTTGTCTGTGATGAAAAAAAAAAAAAGATTGGATTCAGGTGTATGGATTTGGTTACCAATTCATCAAATTACAGGTATTGTTTGCAAGTTGCTACACCTTAGCATCTGATACCCTTAAGATGTTTAAATAGACACTATCTCATTTCTCCAGTGGGCTAGCATTCCATAGCAAATGTGTTTTCTAACTTGTTGCTTCCCAGATAAGCAGCATCAGAAGGATATTTAATGAGTCATTTTATTTTTATTTTGACAACAACATAAAAATGGGGTTAAAAGTTCTTTAAAGAAAAAACATCTTATTAATAATCTCCACTCTATGTTTTTCCATATATCATATTTCTTTCTAAAATGTGTTTACTTACTTGAGTATTTTAAATAACTAAAAATCATACTGTTAGAAAGTTTATATCTCTCTTTTCCATCATATTATTCCATAATACCTTTTATGGTCTTATGCATCCCTTACCCACACTTACCCATTCCCCCATGTTGGACATGCAGGTTGTCTCTAATTCATCTGCTACTACAGGTAAAAGCAAAAGGAGCATATTAACTCAAAGTTAATTTTTTTTTATTTTGTTAAATTATTTACAAAAGCTAAATATACAGAAGAGAAATAGCTGTGCCAAAAGAGAATGATTTGATACTCGATAGCCCTCTGATTACTGGTAGTGATCTGCTCATCTGGCTTTCTACGCCACTGTCCCGTTTCTCTCTTACTGCTCCATTGTAGACTCTGGGCAGACATTACTCAGGTTCAAAACACCTACCACTGAATACACGTTGTTAATGGTTTCCCAGATTTGGTTTGCATGAGTGAGAAATGTTTTGTGGTTGAGTTAAGCCACCTGTGGTACTTCAGAATAACCTTATCCATGCTGACTGATACAAGTGTGAATTCATCTAAATAAGCTCTCAAAGTGTTTTTGGAGAATTGAAGAATATTAACATTGCTAATGGTGCTTGATATGGGTATTGGTTGGCTAGTGTGTCAAACATACTGTGTAAAAACACTCCAAAACCCAGTAATTTAACATTCAGTCTCATGGATCTGCTGATCAACACATCTAAGGTTGGTCCAACCAGCCTGACCCTATGCGTCTCTCGTCCTCCTCCCAATAGCAGGTTAACCCAGGCATGGTCTTCTGAAGATGGTAAAAGCCTTACAGGCCACACCCAAGCACACAAGCACATTTCTGGTCCCTATCTGTGTCATGCTTACTAATACCCATTAGTCAAGACAAGACACTTGGCTGAGCCTTAAGTCAAGGGCAGGGAAATGCACTCTGCCTCCAGACAGAGGCTGAGGGAAGAGATTAAAAAGTTGGGACCAGTCATTCAATCTACCAAAATATGGAACACCACAGTGCTTACTAAAGATTCTAGCAAACTGCTTTCCCACTATATCCATGCTGCTGCTAAGTCGCTTCAGTCGTGTCCGACTCTGTGTGACCCCATAGACGGCAGCCCACCAGGCTCCCCCGTCCCTGGGATTCTCCAGGCAAGAACACTGGAATGGGTTGCCATTTCCTTCTCCAATGCATGAAGGTGAAAAGTGAAAGTGAAGTCTCTCAGTTGTGTTTGACTCTTCGCAACCCCATGGACTGCAGCCTATCAGGCTCCTCCATCCATGGGATTCTCCAGGCAGGAGTACTGGAGTGGGGTGCCATTGCCTTCTCCACCACTGTATCCATAAGCGTTACATATACCCACAATCTCCATAGCCCTAACTGTTTCCACCGATGTTTTCTTCTTGATGATTTAATGGATGTAAAATAGTATCTCTGTGTTACTTTACCTTTCACTCCTTTAAATAGCACAAAGAGAAACATCTTCCCCATGCACTGAAATACTTCATTTAAACTTCAGTGGGGACAATTCCGGAATGAAAAGGTGCCATTTTCTTTTTTTAAACTTTGTCCTTGTAGCTGCACGTTTTGAATGTTACAGCCAGACAATGGGAGTACTGCAGCTTTTCTTATTTCTGAACACATCTGTGGCCACAAATTGAATGGCTGCATCTTTCATACGGGAAATACCTATGAGATGTTTTAAATCCTGCAGTGGTGATGAAGGATTCTCTTTTTCTTCCCCACCCTTCATTCTCCTAGCTTATGTCTTCCTGACTAATATTCTCTCCTTTGCCCCCAAGCTTTTGTTCCTGCTCAAGATTCTCATACTTCACTCTCTACTTCACTACCTCTCCCCCTTAAATTGCACCGTTTCCTATGCAATCAGAGTACTGAGTGTCCTGCATCCCTTCTGTTTGGGAGGAGCTGGACTGGATTTGGCTAATGAGTTGTGACCAGAAGTGACACGTGTCACTCCTAGGCTATAGCATTCCATGGGCAGTTGGAATCCTCCTGAGCTAGAATCCCTCTGTCATTGCTACTTGCCCCGTTAGCTTGGATCCCTTGCCAACCTGCAATGGTCCTTAGCATAAGTGACAAATAAACCCGTGTTGTCTTAAGCTATTGAAACTGGCATATTGTTTGATGCTACAGCACAACCTGGCCTACCCTGACTGACTCACAGGGCTACGAACTCATCCTGTGTCCCTCCATAGTATTGTGGAGGTTTCCCATTTTTTGTAATTACTACCTCTTTACATAAAGAGGGCTGAGTGCTGAAGAATTGATGCTTTCAAACTGTGGTGCTAGAGAAGACTCTTTAGAGTCCCTTGGACTGCAAGGAGATCAAGCCAATCAATCCTAAAGGAAATCAACCCTGAATATTCATTGGAAGGACTGATACTGAAGCTCTAATACTTTGGCCACTTGATATGAAGAACCAACTTATTGGAAAGACCCTGACGCTAGGAAAGACTGAGGGCAAGAAGAGAAGAGGGAGACAGAGAGTGAGATGGTCGGATGGCATCACTGAGTTAATGGACCTGAGTTTGAGCAAACTCTGGGAGATAGTGAAAAACAGGGAAGCATGGGGTTACAGAGTCAGACAAGCCTTAGTGACCGAACAACAACAATGTCTTTACCAACTGGGCTGTGAGTGATGTTTATCATGTTTTCTTATATCCTCAGTACTGAGGACAAAATACGCTTAATACATGTTTACATTTATATGTTTATGTAAACATCTCTTAGAGTTTAAGCTTACAAAGAAGCAGCAATGATGTGAAATTCTTAGCTAAGTAAGACTCATTTTGATTCTTTATTTGAACTAGATCTCCACTCATCCATTTAACCAAAACCAAAATGGCCAGAATCCTTCTTTACTCTTCTCCATGAAACTTCTGCTATGGGGAAGAAGTAGGAAGTGTCAATACACACAGAAAGACCCAGAGGGGAGGATAAAAATCTACTACTAAAAAAAAAAAAAAAAACTACTAGTATTCAGCAAGTGGGGAAGGACCACAGACTGGTTCCAGAAGTGACGGGCAGAGCGTGGACCTTGCGTGAAAGTCCTCCTCACTGAAAAGTTCAGAAAGAATAAATGGCGACTCTCAGGCTGTATCACCTGGCAAAATCTCAGCACTGTCCAAAGAAGTAGGAAAAGCAAAAGCCAAGCAGAGAAGCTAGTTGCCAGCTCTTCTGAGAGACAGCTTTGCTAAAAACCTTGGGGATACACACAACTGAGATGGATAATTTGGGCAATTTACTCAACCTCTCCAAACTTTGGAGAGTTTGTTCATTTGGTGGTACTAATACCTAGCTCTCTGAGTTTTTGTAGGCCAAAAAAAGACAATGATGTAACCTGTTTACATTAATGCTTCACCTAAGCGAAGCACAGAACAAGCGATACTTCTGTAAGACGAAAGCATGCTTACATAAAAGAACGGGATTCACACTTGTGTAGAGCAGTGAATGCATAACTGAGTGTGACAGTTATTCTCTGAATGTTAGTTACTCTGAATGTAATAGTTACTCTCCAAAGATGGCTTCCACTGAGCAGTATTCAGACTCTTGTGAAGTCCCTCCCTGAAGAAGGGCTAGCCCTGTGACTATAACCAGTGAATGCAGAAAAAGTGACCCCGTGCCAGTTCTGAGCCTAAACTTTAAACACTGACAGCTTCTACTTTGAGGAGTCCTGGGCCATCGCATAAGAAATCCAGTTCCCAAATGGAAGAAGTCACATGGAGGCTTCGTGTAGAACAGAAGAAGCCCTGAGACTATCTGAGCCTGCCTGCCTTGGGGTCCCAAGGGAGCTCAGTCTTCCAGCTGCCCCTGCCAAGGTGCCAGATATGGGAGCCATCTGGGATATTCCAGATGATTTTAGCCCCAGCCAATAGCTGCAGAACAGCAGATGAACTTCCCAGTGGATCCCAGAAATGAAAAAGATAACAAAATAACTGTTATTTTAACCCACACAGTTCGGAGGTGAGCTGTTTTGTTCCCCCACAATAGACAACCGGAAGCACTGAGGTATCAAAGATTTAGTCATCAGGAGTGGGGTGTCTCTTGACTCCTTGCCTGCCTGAGGGTGAAGACAAGAGCTTCCTGCAGGCTTGTTCCAACATCTCATCCACACTCGCCAACTGCAATAGCAGGTCTGACTAGTTTTCCAAGGTTCCGTCTGGCCTCCAGACTGGAATCCAGCACAATTTCAAGCAGTGGCTTCTTCAAGGTCAGCAGAATGGACTTCCACTGGAGTTTGCCTCTTCTCCACCTGAAAAGTAATCCTGGGCCCCTACTTGAGTTTAGCAGCCCTGGGATGTGAGAAACAGGAGAGAGGTTAGGGGGGTGTCACAGATTGCTCCTGTCTAGCAACTGGACAGTAAACCTGAGACTGAGGGAGCTTGCTGAGATGAAAGCCAAGCAGTAAAATAGGACCGCCTGGCTGATATTGAATTTCAGCCCTCAGACAGGAGGGTGAGTGTTATTGGTGTTCAGCCCTCTCCGAATGGCTTCAGAAACCCGTGTTGTTGAAAAGATAGTCGGGGAGCTATTATATTCATTGGGCAGCAATTAGACTAAAAGTGCCAGGGAACCAGACGCCCATAGCTCGCTCCTGCCGAAGCAGGTTTAATTTCATCAGGCGTCACAGGGTCATTCAGAGAAAGGGTAGAGGGAGGGTGGTGCCTGTAGCAGGGGCTGGGAGAAAAGTTGGAAGGCTCGCCTGGCAGTTCCCTTTCTATTCTCTGTCTTGGCCTCTGAAATCTCCCCCTTTCAATAGGTGGTCCCTGCAGCCCCAGCACTCTCGGCGCGGTGGCTGGCAGCCGATGAGACAACCTGGGCCAGGAGAGACAGACTGATGGGCAAGCTCTATGAATGAGTGGTTCTAAAGGGTCTGATGTGTTGAAGTGAGGAAAATTTCCCTCAATAACTGTGGGTGGGATAGAGAACCACTAACATGTAGCTTGATGGCTTAAAATGTTTATTCTGACATCAAACATCATTAATTCAAGTCTTACTTCTATCATGCACTAGCTGTATGGCCTTGATGAGTTACTGAACCTCTCTGGGTTTCTTATTTTATCATCTGTTCCGTAATAGTAATAATGGTGCCAATTTCATGGAATCACTATTGAGAGGATTAAGTGGGGGCTTCCCAGGTGGCTTGGTGGTAAAGAATCTGCCTGCTGAGGCAGGAGGCGCAAGAGACACAGATTTGATCCCTGGGTTGGGAAGATCATGGAGTAGCAAATGGCAACTTGGTCCAGTATTCTTGCCTGGAAAATTTCAAGGACAGAGGGGCCAGGCAGGCTATAGTCCATGGGATCACAAAGAGGCACACATGAATGAGCAACTGAGCGCACAAGCACACACACTTTCGAGAGGGTTCAGGGAGCTAACTCATGTCAAGCACACTAGCACAGGACCTGCAAACAGTAGGCACTCAGTAGATGGTAGTTGTTTTTCTTAGAAGCAGTATTTTAGAACTACCTGCCCTACCTTTGCCATCTCTCAGCGAAAACCAATCATTCTCCCAAATCCAGGATGCCATCCCTGACTCCCACTGCCCTGGAAAGGAATCACCGTTCCCTCCTCTGTGTGTAGGGTTTATTAATATCTCTGTCACTGTACTTTTTCATGGTAACACTTACTTCTTGCTAGGGATTGTTCTAAGCACTTCACATGTACTTCTTTAAGTGATATTATTTATTGTCATTGTCGTCATCATATCTCTGGTTACCCCCCCACCCCTTCTTTCTGGTCACCATCGCCTACTTACAGTTCCATAAACTCATCATTCACCATCTTTTTTCAAAAAGTTCCTTTGATTCTGCTATTACTTCTGCTGGAAGATTTTCCTACATTCTATTTGATTTTTATTTACTTTTTGGCTACACTGTGCAGCATGTGGAATCTTAGTTCCCTGATCAGAGATCGAACCCACACCCACTCCAGTGGAAGCATGGAATCTTAATCACTGGACTTAACCAGAGAAGTCCCACTGCACATGTATTAAATCATTCAATATATGCAACAATAATCCATAAGGTAGGACTAATCTCATATCTCTCCCTTTAGCAGTGAAACAACTAAGTTTCAGAAATTTGCCCCAGGTTACACAGTCAAGGCAGGAACAGGGATTCCATCCAGGCTGTCTGACTCCAGAGCCCACAGGGCACGCTGCCTCCATTTCTTCCCAACCATCTCCACTTTTAGACGGAGGGCAGGAACAGTCTTCCTCATTTTCATGTTGTCAGTGCTTCATGCAACATCTGCCACAAGAAGATATATGAACTGAATAGCATTTAGTGTGAACTGAGGCCCATCTCCAGCCAGTCTCGAGGAATTCTTCCCTCCAGCCTGGATCTCGGATTTCAGATGAGACGTTATTGCTGCTTTTTCCCAATAGTCATCCTTGATACGCTATCCTAACCCCAAATCTTGACAAGAGGGAAATGTATGAGTCCTCTCGCTTAAGTTAAAATATAAAAACTGGATGAATCCATTACTTCAGGAGATCCAGGGCATAAATTCTGACAGCGTTTATGCAGTAAGGGAAGTAAAGCCCCTACACAGAGGAGGTGGTCAGTGCATCCAGGTCTTCATCTGCTCCTCATTCTGCAGCTCCTCCCCTCCCCAGAGCCCATGGCACAGGTGGCTGTTGGCTTTGTACCACAGGTAGCGCCTTCCCGTTTCAACAAAGGGGCTCCATAAGACTGTGCTGAACTGAAAAATGATCTACCTGCGGCCCCGATCCCGCCACTTTCAGTCTAGGTAACTTTGGGTGCATACACTGACACGTGTGATGCAAACCCTGCCCCGAGGAAATACTAAGTCTCATAGCGCACTGGGTTTGTTTATTAAGTGATAATACACATTTCCCCACTATCCGAAAGTAGAGCTTTCCTATGAAATCTTTCATAAATAGAAATGGAGTAAAGCAAAGAAGCAATTACCTAAGGATACATCTTGCTAATGGATCCACAAAATAAGTAGAGACAAGCACAGATGCTCATAGATGTGGTTCAAAGATATGGCAGCTTGATGCTGAGATGCTGAGTGTGGTTCATGGGGAAGGAGCTTGGTAGGGCCTCTCTCCCTGCTTGGGATGTGTGATGACCTCCGTAACAGCTCACTGCAGGACAAAGGATGATCACAATTTTTGCTTTTTGCCTTTTTTTTTCCCCTAAAAGCAAAAAATGTTGTACAGATTTCTTTCAGTTAGCAAAAATAGGTACTAGTATAAGTCTTTTGTGAGTGTGAAATGGCATAAAGTGAACTTACAAAAAGCTGGGTGGTGGGAAGGGGTACCTGTACCTACTTCTTAAGGCCATTGTGAAGACCAAGTGATATAATACATCTGCAATAGATTTGAATGTGTGCACCCCGGAGGCTTGTTAACACTGGTGCAAAGAGCCTCAGCCCAGAGCTCGGCAGACCTGGGTCCCAGTGAGTGCCTGACCTGGTGATGGTGTCTAGCCGCGTGATGTACCTGTGCCTCTGTTTTCTCATTTGCAAAACTGGGATGGTGCTCTCTGACCTTTTCCCTCATAAAATGGCTGTGTTGGTTGACAGACTGTGTTGTGCATGTGGGCATGTGTGTATGTGTGCAGAGTGCTGTGCAAATAGAAAGGATCTAATCACTAAAGGCTTCAGTCAAACAGATTGTTAGAGTGCCTGGTTTCCACTTGGAGCGGGTACATGTCCACCTTGGCATGTTCCGTCATTTTCCTGGCTGGGGGGGGGTCAAATTCACAGGCTGATAAACACTGACTTCTCAGTAGATCAGGCCTTTGGATAAATGGGGCACTGAATGAATGAAGCCCATAAAGGCTTCTCACAAGGGAAGCCGCCTTTTCTCCAGTCCCAGAATTCTCCCTCACCCTGGTGGGGATGGGGCTCAAGGAAGCGCGCTGCCTCAAGGAGCCTTAGAGATCACTGGGCTGTACAGATGCACCCACGAGGCCTGGGAACTGAGGTGATTTGTCTCAGGTTGCCCAGCAAGTTAGAGGAGAGCTGGGAACTCTTTTCTCTGTACCATGAGCTTTCCTGCTGCTGCTGCTGCTAAGTCGAGTCAGTCGTGTCCGACTCTATGCGATCCTGCAGCTCACCAGGCTCCCCAGTCCCTGGGATTCTCCAGGCAAGAACACTGGAGCGGGCTTTCCTAAAGCTGTATATTTTTAAAAATGAAAGACTAGAGAGAGACAGAGGCATGTTCATTTGGATCTCAAACAGCATTTATATTTCAAAGTCACAATTCAAGTTTGTATCACTCTAGCCAATTAATTAATTGGATGGTGTTCCTTAAGTCTGAATGTTGGGATGGAAAGACTATATTGTCAAGATACAAAAACTGAACTTTTTTTTTTTTGCTAAATATTTCTCAAAATCACTTGAATCTATAGACCCCTGGAAGAAGAAATTGTGTTCAGAAAAAAATCTTAATTCCTGAGTTATGCTCTGGACCTTTTGAATAAGAATCTCTAGCCTTGGTGTTTATAAATATCTATTTCCATAAGCTACCCAAATGATGCTCATGCCTGCTGAAGATTTAGACCCACCACATTGATGGGAAGAGTACTAGCAGTAAATTGAGACCTGATGTTCATTACAAGGAATCAGTTAATTAAAGGTGTGTAAAATGGTTGACATCAAACTAAAAAATGTATGTAGAAAAAAGTTGCAGAATGATATGTATAAGATGCTTTCATTTTTAAAAGTAGATGATTTTGTAGAGCAGTCTTAGGTTCACAGCAAAATTAAGGGAAAGGTGCTTCTGTTTTCAAAAATATGTTGGTATAATTTGTGGCATAAAAATAGAAGAAATCAAAGGACTATGTCTAACAGTAGCATTTTTTTCAGAGGGCTTGCTTATAAGGTGCCCTCAGTTACTACATCTATAGTCCTTGAGTATTTATAATAAGATTGTGTTACTTATGTCATCAGAAAGAAATTATAAGAAGTCTATCTATCTATCGTCTGTCTACTTACCTACCTCCCTATCATTTCATTCATCCATCCATCCACCCATCCATCTATCCATCCATCCATCCATCTCTGTGAAAAAAACATCAGTTCCAGCTGCAGCTTAAAGTCCCAGTTGGGCTTCCAACTCATTGAGTTACAAAGAAACAATATGATACTAAGAATTTAATTTCTGGATTCAGAAAGACCTGGGTTCCAAACCTGACTCCATCACTTCTTGGTGACATGATTTAGGGTAATTCTCCTTATTTCACTGAGTCTTTGTTTTCTCAGTTGTAAACCTTATGAGGATAAAAACAGATAAAACCCTATGATATAGGTTTTCTTTCTTTTCTAATTTTTAAAAACAAATTTTTTAATTTGTAGAACTGACCCACTTCTGCAAATGCAAAGTGTTATGTAGAGAGAAACTGAGGTGAAGTTGGGCTGTTTTTGTCTGATCAGTACCCTTTCTCTTTCTTCTAGTTACTATGTCCAGTGCCTGCCTCCTTGCTTTGAAGATTTGTCTGCTTCTCTTTAACCTGTTATCCCAGTGGAAAGTGTACCAGAATAATAGGGTTTCTGAGGGGTTTAATTGGTACAATCATTACAGGTAACCCTTAGTCACAGCCAGGGCCAAACATATAGTGTTGGTTACTTTTATAATGTCCTATGTGATTGCTTGGACTCAGGGCTTTGTACAATCTTTTCAGCCCATAGATTCTGGGCCTCTCTCCCTCCCTCTCCCTCTGCCTTTCTGCCTTAAATTCCTCAGACATGATTCGCCGACTGAGTCATGCTCACCGTCCCTTCAGCCTCCATGAATTTGTCTAAGTGATGCCGAACCTCGCTATTTACTTTCTTCATTATCTACTGTACACTGCATTTGTGATCATTCAGCGGTTTCTTTTCGAAAAAAGATTGAGAATTAGAATGAGTAGCCACACACGTGCCCCCAAAGGCCGCCAAGCATTTCCAACCAGATCCAGATTATGATGTCAAACCCAGAGGGCCACGACTGTCCTGATTGCTTTATCAGCTTCCATGCGTCTGTGCTGCGATTAAAAAAAAAAAAAAAAGAGAGAGAGGACAGGGACCAAAGAGTAGGATCATCAGGCCATGTCCCAGTCTGTGTTTTAGGACTGTTTCACATTCCATTGGCTCTCTTGGAACTGACTTGTTTTGTAGGGCCCCATCAGCTCTCCCCAAAGCAGAGAAATTAAGTAAGTGCAAGTTGAAGTGTGTATGCTTTTCTGTGGAGTCCCAGAATGACTTGAGTGTCCTGAATGGAATTTCATACATGTGTTGGGTGAGGTGATTTATTATGGGAGGTAATGGAAATTAATTTCACTTTGAACCCTGGGGCACCAGAAAATGCCTAAGTGCTGAGCCATTTTCTGTAAGTAGGCTATAAAGCTGCTACTAGCTTCTGACTGGGCGGCGAGGTGGCGATGACCACTTGTAAAACAATGAGCTGGAAGAGGAGGTTAATGGGCCCTGGCCGTCAGGCAGCCTCCAGTGCCTGCCCCACAGGCCCCTGCTGTCACGGGACTCTTAGTCTTCTTGGCGCCACAGATAACAGGGATGCTGGAACAGTCCCTGTGCAGAAGGAGAGCCAAAGGAGAAGCGAGGGGAACATTCTTCAGGGGCCAGTGACCGTGTTTGACCGGGAGCATTTGGCTAGGTGGAGGGGCCCCAGCCTGGGAGTTCCCTTAGTAGGAAGCAGAATGGCTCAGAGCTATAAATGGGTCCTGAGGAAATTCTGTTTCTAAAGATGGCCTCAGTTTAAGCTCTCACTAATTTGAGAGGGATGGAGTTTCCCAAATCAGCTTCTGGCCTCCAAGGTCTCCCACCCCACAGTCTTCTGATTTAGGATTTTCAAAAGACCTCCCAGTCACTATTGGAAAGCACAAAATCCAGGGCTATTCTAAGGCCTCCAGTGAAGCCATTCCACAGACCCTGTTACTACATCACCGTTTTGATGGTCTTCTTGGTTAGAAGACCCTCCAGGGTTTTCTGGGGAAGGGGGCTTCTCTTGGACTTCGTATGGAATTCAAACATGTGCTCACTACATTAAAGAATCACTCACTATCTAACATACTGTGTGAATATAAATATATACATATGGATACAAACTGTCTCAGTTTTTGTTTGTTTCTTCATTAGAATGTTTTGTTTACTATCACATTCCTAGAGCTTAGAACAATGCCTGGCACATAACAGTCCCTCAATAATTGTTTGTTGAATGAAAGAATGAATCATAGTAAGTGTTTGGGAGAATATAAAGATGAATGAGGCCTTTAAATAATAGGCCAACAATAATAGGCCTACAATATAGGCCTTTAAATAATTTTAAACTTATTAGAGAAAGCAAACATTGACTTCATTCATCTGTTTATTCATTTGCTAAGAAATATTTAATGAGTGTTTACTAAGTACCAGGCACCACTCTGGGATTTCAACAGTGAATGAAATATATTCTGGGCCGCATCTCAGAACCAGGAAAAACTGAGTTTCTGCAAAATAGTGATGGTTTGATCTACTCAACAGTGTGTATCTTATAACTAATCAGGTTTTCTTTTTTACATTTTCTACAAAGAAGTTCAATGTTCATTTGCTAACCCAGATATGGTCATCACATTTGCATTTTTGCTTTTCTATGTATAAGCTTTGCCCTCTGAGCATTCTATACCATTTCCTTTCCCTCTGAGTTCTGTTTTTCACTTTTTGTTCTAGGTTTTTTTTTTTTTTTTTCTGTTTGTAAGAGGACAATATAAAAAGATTATAATCGTCTAGCGTCTCAAATCCTTTACGGAATGATGTAGCGCATGAGACCATACAAGTAAAAGTATTTTTGGTCTATTTGTAAAAACATCACATGACAACATGACAACAGAGGTCTAGATTGTCATCAAATATGGAGACTCCAATTGAGATCACTAGACCCTTATAGGCAATGTGTTGTACATGAAATTCACTTCAGGGGGTCATGAGGGGCACTTCAAAGAGAAGCCCAATCACCTCTTCAGGAGCTGAAAATGAGATACCTGAAGTCTAAATTACTGACCAACCAGGAAAGATATACCTTAAACATTAAGGTGTCATGGTCAGAGATAGCAAACTTTTGTTTTACATTGAAGTCCCAAGTTGAAAGTCACAAGTGCAAGACCCTTGAAATCATTGTTTCTCCCATGGGCAACACTCTGAAAAAGAGAGACAGCAAGGATTCATTATTTAAATAACAATTAAATGATGAATGATCTATCTCAGCAATCTAGGAAGCAAAATCAAGAAATACTCAAGGACCTCTAAAGACACTATGAACACTAAACAAAAATGGACCGTGGGGGATACAGTGAAGTTGGGACTGGTAGTATATACTCCCATAGACCAAGGTCACTTCCCTATACAGTTGCACTATGATTAGCCATTCTGGTTCAGAGATAACTTCCAGGAATAATCCTATGACCTTCTGTGCTTCTTGTGTCCTGACCTGAAGGTTTGAGGCCAGAGGACACATTGTGATATGAATGTTTCCTGTATCATTCAGCAGGAAAGAATATGTGGACACAAGGTTTGGAACGTATGGAGCTAAAAGCTGGCCTGTGAAAACTCCTTCCAGAGACTATCCAGTGGTTAGGACTCCACAGGTTCCATCCCTGGTCAGGGAACTAAGATTCCCACATGTTTCACAGCACCCCCCCAAAAAAAAAAAAAATCCTTCCAAATCTTACAGCTTGATAAACTTTTTCCTGAACTTGAATTTACATGACATTACCTAAAATTAGCTGTAAAGCTGAAAGAAAGTTTTCTAAACTATCAATAATTTTAAAATATTTATATTAACTGCACTCCACAAAAACCACATCTGACCTTAACAATATGGTGAAACAACTGGGAGAAATATTAAGTGGCCTTATCCTACATTGTAAAGGAAGCCAGAAGAGCCAAGACATAGAGGAAACAGGCTCTCAGTCTCTGGGAGACCCTAGGGAGCCCTGCAAAGGAGGAGGGAATGGACATTTTCACAAAAGTGGTCTCTGTATTTGGGGACCGGGCTTCCTGAAAATCAAGGATTGAGGGACGTTTTAACTCTAACTTGTCCTGTGAATGTTTAAGGACTATAAGTTTAGTGTGTAGCTTTCTAGTGGAGAAGAACAAGTAAAATACAAAAACGGGTAGAGAGAAAGGGAGTCATTTGTCCCTGTGCTTTCTCCTACTCTATTCTGGGAGAAAAGGATTCTCCCAGCAATAAGACATGGAAGCGTCCTCTTCCTAGCAGAAAATGACATGTAAACTGCAGAAGGAAAAGCCTATTTATCCCAAGCACATTTGTATCTACAAGTTTTTGAGGTCATGAACCACTTATGAAAATAAATGGCAGCAGTTCTTCCTTAACATGATTGGGTTAAGAAAAGAAAGACACTCCTGGTAGAAATGCTTCTTCGGCTTGAGCTGCAGCTAGAACTGTCAGCTGCAGACGGCTAAGACATCTCTTACGTCTCCTGAATTGGCAGGTGAGGTCTTTATCACTAACGCCCTTGGACTCTGTCAACCGCCCAAGCCCCTTCATGAATATACATGTACTCTTAGCTTAAAACTTCCCCAATTTTGTAGTTCAGGGAGATAACTGCTTTGGGAAAGAGCCCTGGTGTTCTCCTTACTTGGTGCAAGTAATAATAAATCCTTAATTCTCTCCTTGGTTTGATTGTGTTTTTGCTCAACACTCACCAACACTCACTCAACTCAAAAACCTGGTTTTCAGGTGACAGTATTGGCTCTCACCATTGTGAAAGATAAGGCTGCAAGCTAGAACACTAGGAAAGCTGTTAGTGTAGTTAGAAGACCCAAGAGCCTCTCTGGGTCTGAAAGCCTGAGAACCAGCATCACTGAAGGCAGGAGAAGATGGAACCCCCAGTTCTGAATCAATTCAACTTTCCTCTGCCTTTTTTTTTTTTTTCTTTTTCTATTCAGGCTCTCAGTGGATTAGATGATACACTAGTGATAAAGACCCTGCTTGCTAATGTAAGAGACATAAGAACACGGGTTCAATCCCTGGGTTGGGAAGATCCCCTGGAGGAGGGCATGGCAGCCCACTCCAGTATTCTTGCCTGGAGAATCCCATGGACAGAGGAGCCTGGTGGGCTACAGTCCGCAGGGTCATGAAGAGTCAGAAATGACTGAAATGATTTAGCACACAGGCAACCACACTGGGAAGGGCCATCTACTTTACTCAGCCCATCAATTCAAATGCCCATCTCTTCTGGAAACACCCTCACAGACCCACCCAGGAATCACATGTAACTAACTAATCTGGGCATCCCAAAGCTCAGTTTTCTAGTTGACACATAAAATCAACAGTAACTGAGCCTGCAGGCCTTGTTCCTCTGTGGATCAGAAGCCAAGAAGTACTCAGAGAGCCCTTCTGGTTTTACCATTCCAGTAAGGCTTGCATTCCAGAATTCCTGGGCAGGGGTTGTAGTCACAGGTTTTCATCTCAGAGCTTGAGTATGTCTTTCAAGGACAAAGTGATAATGCAAAATGATCAGCTTGTAGCCAAGCAGCCTGAGTGGAGGCCCCAGCTCTCCTACTTTCTAGTCCTGTGACTGTAGGCAAGTTAGTCACTCTGTTAATAGCTGTCAGTAAGTAAGCTAATACTGTGTAGTGATACTGAAGCAGAAGGGGAACAGGCAGGGTACAACCTTTAAAAGAATAACATGGCCCGAGGACAGGACATAAACTGGCTAGAACCAAATAGGTCTAAGATTGCAGATAGTGAATGAAGTCGCTGTCATGTCAGACTCTTTCTGACCCCGTGGACTGTAGCCTACCAGGCTCCTCAGTCCGTGGAATTTTCCAGGCAAGAGTACTGGAGTGGGATGCCATTTCCTTCTCCAAGTGATCTTCCCAACCCAGGGATCGAACCCTGGTCTCCCACATTGCAGACAGACACTTTACCGCCTAAGCCACCAGGGAAGGCTTATGAGATGGCAGATAAATCCACCTCCATTAGAACTTGAGCCTCGGGATACTCTCATTGTAACAAACACATCAGCAAGCTAAGGGACACACCCACAGACGCCATGACAGTTTCAATGCCGACCATAAAGGTCAAAAAGTGGGTGGTGGCCCAGTTTCTAGAAATCCCAATCCTGTTCCCCAAATAGCTAGAATACTCTTCCCATTCATTAGCCTATGAAACTACCCACCCATATAAAAACTGACCCTGGTGCCACTCTTGCCTTCCGAGATGGCCACTGTCTGTGGAGTTTTTTTCTCTCTAAATTAATCCACTTCTTGCCTATCATTTTGTCTCTCACCGAATTCTTTCTTCAGTGAGACATCAAGAATCTGAGCTTCCTAAAGTCCTGAGGACCAGTATGATTTCAGTTAAAAGACCAGGGTTGAAGCCGTATTCTCTGTTTTGGCTGGGTTTGAGTCCCAGCGTTTGCATTCAAGTCCTAGTCTGAGTTGCATGGTTTCAGTACTACCAAACATTATATAGCACTTAGTATGCATCAGGTATTGTGCTGATATATTAATTCATCTAATATATTAATTCAATGAGACACTTTAATTATCTCCATTTTACATATAAGGAAACTGAGGCACAGATAGGCAACATAATTTGCTCAAAGTCACACATATAGTGAGTTGCTGATCTTGAATTCCAACCTGGCATCCTAGATCCAGTGTCTTTGTTTGGAACTAATAATAGTCTCTCAAGTAGATTATAAATACAAACGAAGTGACAAAGTAAACATGGGCATTGAAATGTGTGGCTACTCTTATAAGCTCTTTACGGTCATGGAAATCATCCCACTGAATGATTCAAATATACCTATATTTACCTACATTATTTTTTAAGACTTCAACAGAAATAAATTTTAAAAGATATTTTTCCATGAGAAATTCATGGAATCCTGAGAGTATGTCCATAGAGTTTACAGAACCCAGAAAACTAAAACAAAAACACTAAGATTAAACTGTGGATAATAGTCTTAGCCCTGCTCAGGAAAGCTAACTGCTGCTAAGTCACTTCAGTTGTGTCTGACTCTGTGCGACCCCAGAGACGGCAGCCCACCAGGCTCCCCCGTCCCTGGGATTCTCCAGGCAAGAACACTGGAGTGGGTTGCCATTTCCTTCTCCAATGCATGAAAGTGGAAAGTGAAAATGAAGTCGCTCAGTCGTGTCCGACCCTTAGTGACCCCATGGACTGCAGCCTTCCAGGCTCCTCCGTCCATGGGATTTTCTAGGCAAGAGTACTGGAGTGGGGTGCCATTGCCTTCTCTGCAGGAAAGCTCACTATAACAGCATCTGTTCTTAATCTTCTTGATTTCTTCTTTGTATTTGCAAGAGCTACTGGGTTCGACGTCTCAAGTGATTTTAAGACTAGCATGGATGGCCATTTAACAGAAACACTGTAACAAGGATTCACATATTGGCTGGAAGGTTTTAGTAACTGATCTCTAAGGTATTTTCAATTCTGAGAAATCGTGATTTTATGAAAGTACCACTGTTACTGAAAGGTATGCATGGGGGGGTCTGGCTGCTCACCGCTCAAAAGTCAGTAAGCAGGCCAGGTTGGTGGAAAGGAAAGCTTGTTTTATTTCAGATGCCAGCAACTGGTGGGGAGGGTGGAGGACATCTGTCCAATGGCCAACTTCCCCCCTCCCAACCCCCTGAAAAGTAGAGGGTGAGAGCTTTTATAGACCGAGTTGCAGGGGGTAGGTTAAATGCAGAAACAGCACAGTCATCTCTAACAGTCATCTTCAACTGGTCATCAGTGGTCTGACCAGCATCATTTTGGTTGTTTCGGGTACAGTTAATCTTCAGTTCCAGGGTGCTTTTGTTCCCATTTCTTTGTGGTCAGTTCTTGGAATTGTGGTAGCTCATGTCCTGGACACAGTCTGGTCATCAGGTAGTTAACTTTTCCACCTGGAGTTTTAGTATTGATAAGACAGCTCACAGGATATGGCTCAGAATATTATCTATAGCCCTTGAGAAAGAACTAAAGGTCCTTCCTTGGCTGTGTTTAATGACCACATTATTATTTAGTCTCCTTAGACTGTTTTCCTTTGTTTCAGCATTTCTCACTTTTCTGATTAAACTTATTCTTTGACTAAAGTTTTCCACCGGAAAAGGCAAGCAGAGAACATGATCGGCGGCAGGGGGCAGGGTGTGGGGGGCATCAAGGACCACACGGTCCTGCTCCATATCACCATAAGCCCTAGGGCTGGGAGGAGAGGAGGAGGAGGTGGGGTTACCAGAAACTAGTTGCCCAGAGAATTAACCCTGAGTAGTTGGTCTTCAGACCTCTGAGAAGGGCCTGCATACTTCAGGGTCTCAGAGAAAATTTCCCCGCAGAGCCAGAGCCCAGCTTTCTGAGGAAGAGGCTCCTCAGCCCTTCCTGGTCCCTTTGATGGGGCAGCACAAATCTAGTTGGGATTCCAACAGGGGTTTACTTTATCTAAGAAATTCAAGCTTGGTTTAACATTTGAAAATAAATCACATTTACTTGCCACATTAGCAAACTAAAGGGGAAAAATCACTGGAAAAGCTCAATAGATTGTTAAAAAAAACAAAAACTTGGCAAAATCTAACACTTTTGATGGTAAAAGCCATGAACAAACTAGCAGCAGATAGGGAAATTCCCCAACTGGATAAAGGACATCTGTAGAAAACCTTAGGCTAACATCAAAGTCAATGTCAAAACAGTGAATGCTTTAACACTCAGAACAAAAAAAATAAGAATGTCTGTTCTTATCATTTCTATTCAACATTGTATTGGAAACCTAGCATGTGCAGTAGGCAATAAAAAGAAATAAAGATCTTACAGATTAGAAAGGAAGTAGTAAAACTATTTTAATTCACAGACACATGGTTGTGTGCATAGAAAATTCTAATAATCTACAATAGAGCCATTGGAACTAACAAGGAACTCAAAAAACAATGTCAGTATATAAAACAATTGTAATTCTATGTACTAGTAACAATTAGCAAATGACATTTAAAAATATCATTTACTAAAATATCGGCAAATATTGAATACTTAGGGATAAATTTAACAAAATGTCTACAAGACCTGTACAGTGAAAACTAAAATACATTGCTGAGACACTGAATTGGAAAGAAAACATATATCCATACATGAGAAGATTCATTATTATTAAAATGCCCATTCTTCTGAAATTGATACATCAATTTAACATAAGTCCATTTAAAATTCTAGCAGATTTTGGAGAAATTGATAAACTGACACTAAAATTTATGCAGAAATCTAAGAACCTAAATTAGCCAAAACAATTTTGAAATAGAGGAACAAAGTTGGACCTGAAGTCTTACTATATACAAAGCTACAGTAATTAAGTGTGTGTGTGAAGTTGCTCAGTCATGTCCGACTCTTGGTGACCCCGTGGACAGTAGCCTACCAGGCTTCTCCATCCATAGGATTCTCCAGGCAAGAATACTGGAGTGGGTTACCATTTCCTTCTCCAGGGGATCTTCCCGACCCAGGGATCGAAGCCGGGTCTCCCGCATCGGAGGCAGACACTTTAACCTCTGAGCCACCAGGAAAGCCCTGTAACCGTAATTAAGAGGGTGCAGTATTGATGTAAGACATACAGAGTAATTGGACAATAGTGAGTCCCAAAGCCTACTCACATAAATATGGTCAATAAATTATTGCGATGGTCTGTAACTGAATCTCCAAAATCTGTGAGATATTTGCCCAAGAAAAATAAAAACATATATTCACACAAAGACTTATACACAACTGCTCATAGTTGCTTTATTCATAGAAGTTCAAAACCTCGTGTCAATCAACAGGTGAATGAATAAACAAATTGTGGTTATACATGCCATAGAATACAATTTAGCAATAAAAAGAAACCATTGCTATATAAAATAACATGGATGAATCTCAAAAATATTATGCTAAATGAAGGAAACTAGATACAAGTAAGTATATATTGTCTGATTCTCGGTTCAGTTCAGTTCAGTCGCTCAGTCGTGTCCGACTCTTTGCAACCCCATGAATCACAGCACGCCAGGCCTCCCTGTCCATCACCAACTCCCGGAGTTCACTCAGACTCACGTCCATCGAGTCAGTGATGCCATCCAGCCATCTCATCCTCTGTCATCCCCTTCTCCTCCTGCCCCCAATCCCTCCCAGCATCAGAGTCTTTTCCAATGAGTCAACTCTTCGAATGAGGTGGCCAAAGTACTGGAGTTTCAGCTTTAGCATCATTCCTTCCAAAGAAATCCCAGGGCTGATCTCCTTTAG
>NW_011495081.1:2211330-2291770 GCF_000754665.1 Bison bison bison | reverse complement strand
CATACAGCCTTGATGAATTCCTTTTCCTATTTGGAACCAGTCTATTGTTCCATGTCCAGTTCTAACTGTTGCTTCCTGACCTGTATACAAATTTCTCAAGAGGCAGGTCAGGTGGTCTGGTATGCCCATCTCTTTCAGAATTTCCCACAGTTGATTGTGATCCACACAATCAAAGGCTTTGGCATAGTCAATAAAGCAGAAATAGATGTTTTTCTGGAACTCTCTTACTTTTTCCATGATCCAGCGGATGTTGGCAATTTGATCTCTGGTTCCTCTGCCTTTTCTAAAACCAGCTTGAACATCAGGAAGTTCACAGTTCACATATTGCTGAAGCCTGGCTTAGAGAATTTTGAGCATTACTTCCCTAGCATGTAAGATGAGTGCAATTGTGCGGTAGTTTGAGCATTCTTTGGCATTGCCTTTCTTTGGGATCGGAATGAAAACTGACCTTTTCCAGTCCTGTGGCCACTGCTGAGTTTCCAAATTTGCTGGCATATTGAGTGCAGCACTTTTACAGCACTCTATTTGTATGCAATTCTAGAATAGGCAAAGTTTATTGTAACAGAAAGCAGGTCAGATTTTGTCTGTAGTTGGGGAGTGGGGATTGGTCACAAAGGGGCATGAAAGAAATTTTGGGGTTACAGGAAATATTTTATATTTTAATTGTGGTACATTTACATGGGTATATACATTTGTCAAAAATGCATTGAACCACACATTTAAAAGAAGATGAATTTTATTGTATGTAAATTATCCTTCAGGGATGTTAGAAATAAAAAGAATTAAAAAGAGTGGTAAATTGAATGGGTGCAAGATAAACTTATTTGATTAGTTTGTTAGGGTTCCATGACAAACTACCTATGATCAGGTGCTTAAACAACAGAAATTTATTTTCACGTGATTCTGGAGGCTAAAAGTCCAAGATCAAAGTGTCAGCATGGTTGGTTTGTCCTGGAGCCTTTCTCCTAGACTTGTAGATGATCTTCTGTTTGTTTTTATGTCATCTTCCTTCTGTGTGTGTCTGTGTCCTAATCTTTTCTTCTCATAAAGATACTAAATCATATTAGATTAGAATCCCCCTTAATAATCTCAGTTAACTTAGTCACCTCTTTAAAGGCCCTATTTCCAAATGCAGTCACATTCTGCATTTGGACTGGGATTTAGGACTTAAAAATATGAATTTTGAGGTGATGTCACTTTTCTTTCATTCAGCCTATCATAATTATAGAGCCAAACATATTTTTTAGTGTGATAAATTTATGGTGACTTAATATTGGTGAGGCTGAATTCAGACGCTGTCAAAAAAAGATTGATCAAATCTTCATGTCCACTTTGTGGGTCCTGTGTATGTCAGTTGCTCAGTCATGTCTGACTCTTTGCGACCCCATGGTCTGTAGCCTGCCAGGCTCCTCTATCCATAGAATTCCCCAGGCAAGAATACTGGAGTGGGTTGCCATTTCCTTCTCCAGGGGATCTTTCTGACCCAGGGATTGAATCCAGGTCTCCTGCATTGCAAGCAGACTGTTTACCACTTGAGCCACCAGGGAAGCCTAATGGCTTGTGGATCCTAGCTCAATTTTAAAAAGAAACAGGAAAAAAAAAAAAAGTAGGAAGGCTGGCATAGGGGGATAAAAGGGTGGGAACATAGTTGCTTGAATGGTAACTTTCAAACAAAATGATTAAGTTATGGAAAAATTTGAGAGTTTAAGATCAGGCTTCCCACTATTATCGTATTGTAAGGGAAGCTTTGGAGGGTCCCCTTGCTGAGATATCAATTTCCCGTGTTTATGGCTGATTCTACTGAAGTTATACCCCCTGGAAACTGTTTTTGTTTTTATTTCTGTTGTCAGAAGGAGCCAAAAAAGGCTATACCTGTGTTTCATAGCATAAATAGAGCTCTTCAAAAAGGTGGTTCTTGTTCAAAAAAAAATAATATGAAGATTAAAAATCATTTCAGATGTCAAATGGGAAACACGATGATTTGATTTTCTGTGACCACATTCCCAGGAGGGAGGAGGGATAGCATCTGAGGAAAAAAGCTGGGGCGAATAGGGGTTGACAGAATACAGGAAATCTCTCTTTTATTGATAGGCTCTTCATAAAGGGTAAGAATGATTTCACTCTCTTAGAAAAATAGTATGGGCTGAGCAATTACCTTTATAGCAAAGGTTAAACAATAGTGAACTCTACCTTTACAGTAGAGTCATTAATAAAAATCCCTTCTGAACTCAGAAATATGTTATTTAAGGCCAATTAAGATTTCTCAGCCAGTGCCACCAAACCTCTGGCACCCTTGAAAGAGCATCAGCACATATGGACGTGAGGGAAGGAGTTCAGTGCTTCCCAATAGCTGTTGGAAAGTAAAGAAGAAGAAAAGAAATCAGTCCATCTACAGACATGGCTAGGATACAAGAAACACTTTTCATTGCTGTTCCCATCCTGGAGTGCCAAGACAGTTCTCTAAAAATCAAATTTGAATAATGACCATCTCGACTTCTAGCAGAGAAAGAATATAAGGAACTTCACCACTATAATCTGGGTTCACAGACACTGAGATTAGGAATGTTATTTGGGAAACAGAGCTAGAGCAGGGAAGGGCTGACCTTTCCTTTGGGAGCGCTGTGAAGCTGCCTTAGGGAGAGAGAGAACTAAGATGTACAGGATTCATATTAAAGAGCTGGTTGGAGGTGGCTGTATGAGAAGTGTGTGACACTGCATAAGACCAACCGAATGTCCTTATTCAGTCGCAGATGGGATGACCTTGTGTCCTGGTTTGCCTGGCACAGTTTCATTTACTCACTTGAGTCCTAGTGTAATTATTCATTTAGCCCCCTTCACGTTCAATGTGGATGATAATTATATAGTCGCAACAGCACTAACAGACTTTTCCCAGACTCTGCAATGCAGGGTATAAGAGAAATGCAAAGAGCCAGGCCACACCTTCTAGAACATAATAAGCGACATACGCAGAAAGCGAACCCTCCTTGCCTGTCTGGGCAGGGAGGCAGCCACAATCATTGCAACAACACTGGAGGCTGCAGAGTGGAGGACAGCACCAGTGATAACAAAGGAGAGCTCCCTGACTTCCAGTGGGATCACGGAAGCCATCTGGACGGTGGCCGCAGGGAGTCAGAAGGCTTAGGGGTCGGGAGTGGGATGGGACCTTAGCATTCCTCAGACTGTGAAAAAATGAAAGTGTTAGTTGCTCAGTCGTGTCTGACTCTTTGTGACCCCATGGACTGTAGCCCGCCAGGCTCCTCTGATCATGAGATTCTCCAGGCCAGAATACTGGAATAGGTTTCCATGCCCACTCCAGGGGATCTTCCTGACCCAGAGATCGAACCCAGGTCTCCTGCATTGTAGGTGAATTCTTTACGGTCTGAGCCACCAGGGAAGCTAATCCGTTTCAGGCCATTGCTACTGGGGTTTTCATGTTCTCAGGGCTGCTTTCATGAGCGCCAACCAGGACCTTGCCCTCAAAAGAATCCTGCTTTGGGAGTTTAATATTCTGCAGTCGCCATCTTGAAATTCTTAATAAAGTTATCTTTGATACTATATTTCATAAGTCAGGTCCAGTGAGAAAATAGAGTATGTTCCAAGGACATAGAGTCTCAGCTCACCTTCATTCTGCCTCATGCTGCCTTTCTGTCTCCCCAGGGTGGGTTTTCAGTAGCCCACTCCCTTGCCCCCAAGTGCCAACCTGCCTGATCTCCCCACCCTTGCTCTCTGCCTCTGCCGGGCACAGTGGGATCCAAGTGAGGTGAGCATGGCAGGATGGTAGCAGCCATCAGTAACGAGGCAGGCATTACCTTAATGTGCATACCCTGGCACCAAGGTTACAATCCTTTAGACGTCAGCTGTACACTGAGTCAGCTGCGATGGTGGGCCTGTGGGAGGGGGAGAGTGCCATTTCCACTCCTAACCTGGGCTCTGTGCTTGGTGTCAGGAGGGGGGTGCCCTGCACCTGGTAGGCTGCTTGCCCACCTGACAAATTGCAGAGCGGAACCTCGGATGCCTATGAGGGCTGCACTTACCTGATGAGAATTCCCATGCCTGAGGGAGGGGAAGGTTAAATAGCAGGTAGAAATACCATGACAGATTGAGAAAGAGAACCAAAGACAGAGAAGTGTTATATTCTAATACTTCAACACTTTCTCCCTGTTCCTTGGACAAGTGGCCCGCTTTTTCCTTTTGCCCCAGGGCCCTCTAATTATGGAGTCGCCTCTGTGTGTTCCCCTTAAGAAGCTGAGGTAGTAGACGCCTTTCAGAGAAGAACCTGCATCCCTTGGCTGACAGACAGGTAGGGGCCTATGGTAGTCCTCTGACAGCACTCTGAGACGGACACTGCCTCTGAATCCAGTCCCCTTTCTAGACCCAACCTTGTCTCTGTGCCTTGGAGATGCCTGTCATCCTATACTCCCGCTCTGCATCCTCAGTATGTCCCTGGCTCCAGCCCATTTCCAATTACTGGTGCCCACTATCGATCCGATTAGTTCAGTTGATTCACATCTGTCTTGGAGTTTGAGAACCCAGAATTTTCACTCCTCTTCAGTCATTTGTAAGACATGTTATATAACGGGAAGAACATGATATTTAGACTTACTCATCCTGGATTTAATCCTGGTTTTGTTATTCACTAGATGTACAAACTCAGGTGATTTGTTTCACCTCTCTTAGCCTCAGTTTCCTTATCTGTAAAATGGGAATCTAAATCCTGTTCTCCAGTTCCTTGATTGCCCAGGTGGGTGTGGCATCCAGAATTAGATTCTGATTTCCCGGTGAGTCAGGTCAGTATTTCTATAACTGCTTTACTGGAAGTCCCCAAAGTCCCCTATGTTCTTTAGGACAGAAAGCTTTTCCAGGCTTCCTATACTCACCAACAATTTTTTTAAAACTCCTAACCAGTCTCTTAGTTACTCTCCCATAGTTTAACATCTAGAGTCTCTCTTTGTCTGTGTGCATGCTAAGTCACTTCAGTCATGTCTGACTCTTTGCAACCCTGTGAACTATAGCACGCCAGGCTCCTCTGCCCATGGGATTCTCCAGGCAAGAATACTGGAGTGGGTTGCCATGCCCTCCTCCAGGAATCTTCCCGACCCAAGGATTGAGCCCATGTCTCCTACGTCTCCTGCATTAGCAGGGAAGTTCTCTACCACTAGCACCATCTGGGAAGCCCCTCTCTTTGTCTACTCTTTTTCAATCGACCTTAGAGAGTCAGTTGGGCAGTGTATTGCTTTTGGTTTGACCCCAAGAAGATGTCTCTCTTTAGGCCACCATGCAGTTCCATGAATTGGAAAGAAGCAGTAGGCAAATTAAGTCCCCCACCAGCCCCAGAACCACCCCCTTCCCTCCATCCCCCTTGCCTAGCTCAGACTCCCAGACCCTGCCAGGAGCCAAGACCCTGGCCCTCTCCTTTGCACAAAGGGAGATTCGGCATACTTGGTGTGTCTTGCCTTTTGCATCCTTTGCCCAACATCCTTTTTACCTTTGGCCTGTGTGGGCTAAAGACATGATGTTAAATTACACAGTCAGGTAATCGATGTAAAAATAAAGTTTGAAATGAAGCATCGCTACACCAGAAGACATCACATTTCCAAGAAGCACCCTCTGCTAATGAACTCAGAGCTGGAGACGGTGGAAGCCTCCACACAGGCATCTCCTTCCTTCCCTGGGGAGGAGGCGGCAGCAGCCAGCAGGCTGGCCCCATGGCTTTATAGGTGGGGAGCCACAGGCATTCAGATGCTGAGCGATGCTCCTGGAGATCAGAGGGCTTTTGTGAATGAGGCGCTCAAACATGGGCTGGCCTACTTCCCGCGTGGTTTTACAATGGACGGGATTTATGTCTTGGCTTTTCCTGTCAGAAGCCTCCCAGTCACCGTATGATGATGAGTCTAATCCCCAGGGATTTGGGTGTGAAGACAGAATGGTTTTGGCTGCCCTCCTTTCCCCTCAAGTCTCTGCTTTACAGCAAAGGCAGTGTTCTTGAGTCAGGCAGGATTCCGAAATGAGGTCTGCACCTGGTTGCAAAGACAGCCTGGGGGAAATCTGCCTGATTACGGGTTTTAAGAAATGACCTTCCTGTGGTTCTGGCTCTCAGCTGAAAAAAACCCACAAATTACTGGGTCAAGATTATTTGTGTTCTTTTTGACTATATACAATGAGATAATCCCAGGAGAGAACAGTTGAGATCTTCACTTTTATTGCCTAGCAAAGGGCCTGCCACAGTATAGGAACTCACAAATCTGCATTCACAGGATGTATCTATTCCAATTTATCTGAGACGCAAGGCAGGGAGATGCTTACAGTGAGGGCCAAGGGCCCTGTCATGGGCAGAGAAATCCAAAGTGAAAGTGAAAGTGAAGTCGCTCAGTTGTGTCCGACTCTTTGCGACCCCGTGGACTAGACCATTGCAAAATTTTCCTATTCATCCATCTGCTTCCAGCACTCACTGGCTTCTTCTACTGTCCAACGTTGGACTTTGGTCCAACAACCAAAGTCCTGTTTCTAAAATGCAAGGCTTATCATGACTTTCGCTTGATTGCAACCTTTCAGTGGCTCCCTATTTCCCACTCCAGTATTCTCAGCTCCTCACATCCCAAGATTAAAAAAAAATCTCATTCTTGCTGAGCTTTGGATATGCCCTACAGCCTCTCCTTCCTCTAAAGTGGCAGATTCCCCATACTCTGAAGACAGAGTGCCTTGCGTGTTGAGAAGCGTTCTCCTACCTTTGTGCATTATCGAAACAGTGGGGATGTATACTGTTGAAAATGCTTTGAACAAAATATACTGCCTACCCAGTGATTCTGATATTTCCTTCCAGAGACACATCATGGTGAAGAATAACTACCCTAGGAGAGAAAATCCATGCCTTGCATGAGAGCTTTTTCATGATGGGTCCCTGCTGTCATCTGTGCCTTCATCTCCCACTGCTTGCCAGCTCACCCCATCCCCTGTGTCCCCATCAGCTCCTTGTACTCGTCATTGTGAACCACCAGCGGCTCACCCACTCTCCTGTGCTGTTTCTGGCCTCTATACTTTTGCACGAGCAATTTTCTCTGTCAGAGTCAACACTTATTGCATGCTTGCAAAGTAC
The DNA here is from genome assembly GCF_000754665.1 of Bison bison bison. Classification (NCBI taxonomy): domain Eukaryota; kingdom Metazoa; phylum Chordata; class Mammalia; order Artiodactyla; family Bovidae; genus Bison; species Bison bison. The sequence continues at coordinate 2,284,677 of NW_011495081.1, read as the reverse complement.
TAGACACTATGTTAAGAGATTTACATGTTTTAACTCAGCCATCAGAATAATCCTCTAAGGCACTACAATTGTTGATCCTATTGTAGAAAATGAAATTGAGGCTCAGAGAGGTTAAGTAACCTCAGAGAGGTTATCTTAATCTACAAAGCTGACGGTGATAGAACTAGGAATGGGTACATGCATTTTTGCTTCCAGATTGCATGTATTTAACCCCAAGCTACAGCTGTCTCTTCTGTGTTTTCCTGGTAAACCTTTCTTCATCCTTCAGTACTCCACTGATGCACCACTTCTTCCCTGAAGTCTTTCCTAGCCTCTCTGGGTAAAGTTAAACATACCCTCTCAAGCCCCATTGAGACCTCTCGGTGGACTCTCACCAAAACGGAAGGCGATTACTAGTCCCTCGCCCCACCCACACACCCATGAGGATTTCATCTGTGCATCTCTCGAACCTACACTGGCCCATCCTGGATGTACAATAGAGTTGTGTTGAATGGAACTTCACACTCTTAATATATGAATCATTTCCTTTCTTAGTCGTGGCTTTGTGAATCAGCTCTGCCTCCCAGTTATCCTCAGCACCCCTCTTCTAGAATATGCTTTCAGCTGTAGAGAACACAAGAGCAAACTTTTCAGCAATGGGAGGACTACTGAAGTTAAATTAAGAACATGTAAGTAGACCACAGAATTACTGAGGCCAGCATCACTCAGCTTCACAAAATGTGCTTCTTCAACCAGGACATCCATATCATGTTATAGGCATGGCTCCAGTCTCCCAAAGAAGCAGCTCCTTCACTGAGTTTACAAATTTCTGTTCCCCTTACCTATAGCTACAAATCAAACCATCTTAAGCCTTATTTATCTCTTGTGCTTTTGAATCTGTGACTGAGAACAGGCTTGGCAGGGCCAACTCATCTTACTCCACATGAAGCCTGGGGCATCTGGTAAGACTGGCTGTGGGGAGCTTTTCAGGTAAATCTCCCTCTTCCTGCAGTCTCAGGACCACCCCATGTGGCCTCTGCCTGTGCCCTTTCTAGCCTGGTGGCCTCACAGTGGTTAGACATCATCCATGGCAATTGGCTTCCCAGGGTGAGTGCTCGAAGACGCCCAGGCTGAAGCTCCAAGACTTCTAATTACTTGGTCTCAGAGTTGCAGAACACCATTGCCATAGCATTTTATTGATCAAGAGAAACACTAAGCTCAACCTCGATTCAAGGGAACAGAAATTAGACTGTCTCAAAAGGATGAGTAGCAAAGAATTTGAAGCCATTTTTTAAATGTATTTTTAAATTTATTTTTGGCTGTGCTGTGTCTTTGTTGCTGTGCTCGGGCTTTCTCTAGTTGTGGAGAGTCGGGGCTGCTCTCTAGTTTTGGTTCTCGGGCTTCTCATTGCAGTGGCTTATCTCGTTGTGCCTTAGGGCTTCAGTAGTTGCTGCACGTGGGCTCAGTAGTTGCAGCAGACAGGCTCCAGAGTTCAGGCTCAGTGGTTGTGGCACACGGGCTTAGTTGCCCCTCAGCATATGGGATCTTCCTGGACCAGGGATCGAACCATTATCCCCTGCATTGCAAGGCAGATTCTTAACCACTGGACTATCAGGGAAGCCCTGAAGCCATTTTTTAATATACCACAGTACCTAAAGCCATGATCCCCTGGAGAAGGAAATGGCAACCCACTGCAGTATTCTTGCCTGGGAAATCCCATGGACAGAGAAGCCTGGCAGGCTACAGTCCATGGTGTTGCAAGAGTCAGACATGACTGACAGACTAAACAACAACCACAAACAACCCAAAGCCAAAGAACAAGTACAAGAGACACTGGGGTACAGAATGTGGCACTTTAGACACTCAGGACAATAGGAAACCCAAACGATGTGAGAAGACCTGCCTGAACACAGAAGAAGGGACACAGCAAGAATCCCAGGAAAGAGCTTAAGGGTACTCCTCCGAGCTTCATATTTGTCTGTGAGACTTTCTGATAACAAGACAAACAATGAGAACCAACTAAGTATTTGCTATACATTTTCTCTTTTAAGACAGTGACATCTACTAACTCATTTAATCCTCTTAAATGAAAACTGGAGCTCTGTGAGGTCAAATAACATAGGTCACACAGTTAGCTGAGCATCCCTTGTGTCTCAGATGGTAGAGTCTGCCTGCAATGTGGGAGACCCAGGTTCGATCCCTGAGCCAGGAAGATCCCCTGGAGAAGGAAATGGCAACCCACTCCAGTATTCTTGCTTGGAAAATCCAGTGGATGGAGAAGCCTGGAGGGCTACAGTCCATGTAGTCGCAGAGTCGGACACAGCTGAGCAACTAACACACACCCACACACCCACACACAGCTAACTAGCAGTAGAGCCAGAATTCCAGCTTTCATCCATTCCTAGAGCTGATGTGTTTAAGGCCATTCCATACATACTTCTAAGATCAAGCACATTTTCTTCACACACAGGCAGATGTGTGGAGAGAGCGTCTTCTCAAGCTCTGGGTCAGGTCTTAGTCTGTATCTTTTTGTGTGTGTGTCATAAATTTAAACTTTATTAAAATTAATTTCTTCATAGACCTTTACTAGTTTTTTTATGATTTATTCTTTCCAGACCATAGCCTGTTTTCTTTTTTTTTTAATTTAAATTTATTTATTTTAATTGGAGGCTAATAACTTTAAAATATTGTATTGGTTCTGCCACACATCAACATGAATCCACCACGGGCATACACGTGTTCCCCATCCTGAACCCCCCTCCCACCTCCTTCCCCGTACCATCCCTTCGGGTCATCCCAGTGCACCAGCCCCAAGGATCCTGTATCGAACCTGGACTGGCAATTGGTTTCTTATATGATATTATCTTAGACAGAGATTTTTTTATCCCATTTATCTAGAATAAGACCTAAGCATATGTATTTCCCAGATGATTCTAGTGGGTGGCCAAGGTGGAAGATAACTGGTCTGAGCCATGTTCTCTGAGACCCCACATTCCAAAAGTTAGCTCTGGTTTTGATTTGATTTGACCATGACACCCAGGATCCTAACTCATGTTAGGCTTACCAAGTGGGTGAGGCCAGTGCTGGACGTGCCTGTGAATGGGTGAATCATTCTCCCTGTGCTGCCGGGCAGCAGTTCATTTCTTGCTTAGCACCTTCCGCAGGGCCTGGAAACCCCATGAGAACAGGAACTGTGTCTGACTTGCTCTGCACTCCATCCCCAAGCATCTGACACACTTCCCGGCATGTCTCAGACACCTAGTAAAGAGGTGTTGAATTAACAAGTAGATGACTCACTAGCACTTGTCTACAAGGGTCAATGTAGTGGAAAAAGCAAGGACTTTGGAGTCAGGAAGACCCAGGTCATAATCTCAGTTTTACGTTTCAAGAGAGTTTCAGGGATGCTTTAAAGCTTGTTAGGCAAAAATAACACATCATCAGGATTACCTTGCAAAGTCTTTCTAATGGTGCCTCAAGTAAGGCTGGCACAGCCAGTCTTTCTTCCAGAAACAGACCTCTATTTCTCCAGTCAAGGAACAGACCAATTTAGCTTGCATTTTGGAGACAAGTCATAAGAAAATAGCTATCTTTAAATCCTGGAATCATCCTCAGTTTGGCCAGTTGCTTTTTCATCTCTGAGCAGTACATGGGGATGAGACCCCCAAGCCCAACAGCTCACAGCTCCTGAGTGTGGAGTGGGAAGATTAGTAACCCCCATCACTCAAATTTGTATATAAATGTCATTTTTATTACATATGTTGCATTAATATACATTTTAATATAATACGTGTTTATCATTTTAAATTTTATTTTATTTTATTTGCATTCATGTACATTGAATGCTCAAATAAATTCCCAGTTTGCTTCTTTGTCAAGCAACATGACTGGCCTGGTCTGCAAACAAAACAAGAAAGGGAGAAAAGGAGCCGTGGGAACCGTAAGAAAAAGAAAAGAAAAGAAACCAACATAGGACAAGAGAGCAGAGACAAGGTCTGAACAGCACACACTCTGTTTTCTGATTTCCTCCAACAAAACTCCTTTGAGAATTCTATCTTGACTTCTCCATTTAATTAACAAATGTTCTTGCAGTGTTAACATATACCAGGCACTATTCTAAGCACTTTATAAATATTATCTCAATCTTCACAATATCCCCATGAGCATCTTATTACTCTCATTTTACGGAGGAGGAGACTGAGGCATGGAAAGGTAGACTCATTGGCCCAACGTCACTAGCTACTAAGAGACAAAGCTGAGTTCCAACCTTCCCAGTTGGGCTGCACTCTTTACTGTTACTCACCCCGCTTTACCCCACTGGCTTGGCCTTGGATCCTTGCCATTTTTGCTTCCCAGGTGGCACAGTGATATAGAATCTGCCTGCCAATGCAGGAGACATGGGTTCAATCCCTGGGTCAGGAAGATGCCCTGGAGAAGGAAATGGCAACGCACTCCAGTATGCTTGCCTGGGAAATTCCATGAACAGAGGCTGAAGTCCATGGGGTCGACTGAGCACAAATACTGGCTTACGGTCTACCCCATGCTCCATTCACTCTCCTCACCCTCAGTCCATTCTTCCTGTTGTCATATAAATCTGCTTAAAGGCCAGCCTGAAGCTTCAGCCTCTACTTCATACCTATAGCAGGATTTGCCTAACGAAATTTCTCAGAACAGGATATGGGACAAACATATTTGGGGAAATGCTATATACACATCTTCTTCTTGGGGAGGGGGGCTTTGTATACGGGCAGGGCAGTGGGAGAGACAAAGTGCAGAGTACAAGACAGGCTCAAGGACGTATTGTACAACACAGGGAATGTAGCCAATAATTTAGTAATAGATGTAAAGGAAATGTAGCGTTTAGAATTTTTATAAAAATAAAGTTTATTTTTATAAAGGTGCTGCAGAGCCTCAGAGCAAAGAACTCACCTTAGCTTCACCCAGCATTTCCTGAACTTATTGGGGAGCAGACCATGTTTGGGCAGTGGCTACTTGTTCACATCTCCCAGTGTGACTGTCTTATAGAACTTGAGACATGTTGGCCTACAGCATAAAGAATAATCTCCATATTTTTTAAAAAAGGCCTCCTTTAAGACCTGGCTTGGTTCACCTTTTCATCTCGTCTCTGACCTCTCTCGCCCTTCCCTAACTTACGGGATTTCCCTTCTTTGAACCTGCCATCCCATTTCATATATATATACACATGTATATATATGTATAATTATAGTTGATTTATAATACTGTTACTTTCAGGTGTACATCATAGTGATTCAGGATTTTTTTTGCAGATTACGTTTCCTTACAGCTTATTGTAAGATATTAGTATAATTCCCTGTGCTATATAGTAAATCTATGTTGCTTATATATTTTATATATAGCAGTTTATATGTAATCCCAAGCTCCTAATTTATCCTTCCCCCACTCCCTTTCCACTTTGGTAACCATGATTTTGTTTTCTGTCTGAAGTCTGTTCCCCTTTGTATATAGGTTCATTTGTGTTACTCTTTATATTTCATATAAAGTGATATATAGTATTTGTCTTTCTCTGATTTACTTCACTTAGTATGATCATCTCTAGGTCCATCCATGTTACTGCAAATAGCATTTTTCTTTCTTTTTTATGACTAATACTACATTGGGTGTGTATATGTGTGTGTGTTAGTTGCTTAGTCATGTCTGACTCTTTGCTACCCCATGCAATGTAGCTTGCTAGGCTTCTCTGTCCATGGAATTTTCCAGACAAGAATACTGGAGTGGGTTGCCATTCCCTTCTCCAGAGGATCTTCCCAACCCAGCAACCGAACCCAGGTCTCCAGCACTGCATGCAGATTCTTTACCATCTGAGCCCCCAAAGAAGCCCATATATAACACATTCCCACATCTTCTTAAGCCATTCATCTGTTGATGGGCATTTGGATGCTTCCATGTCTTGGCTATTGTAAACAGTCCTGCTATGAACACTGGGGTGCATGTATCTTTGAATTAGAGTCTTTGTTTTTTCCCAGATATATGCCCAGGAACCTCCATACTATTTTCCATGCCATCTCTTTCTTTCCTCTGTGCTTTACTTCTGTCGTTTCCTCTGCCAGGAATGCCTCCCTCTTTTCTCCCCTGTAAACTCCTAATAATTTTAAAAAGAATTTCCAATATGTCCCCGTCTTTGCAGCCTTTCCCATGTGGTCCACTCTTCCTCACTGCACAGTGTGTTTAATACCAACCCGCTCTGGGTCCTCAGAGATCTTTATCCATTCTTTTAAAGCGATCATGTCTTCTATTTAGCTGGCTCAGAAGGTTAAGCGTCTGCCTGCAGTGCGGGAGACCCAGGTTCAATCCCTGGGTTGGGAAGATCCCCTGGAGAAGGAAATGGCAACCCACTCCAATACTCTTGCCTGGAAAATTCCATGGACTGAGGAGCCTGGTGGGCTATAGTCCATGGGGTCGCAAAGAGTCGGACACGACAGAGCGACTTCTCTCTACTCACTCTTTCTATTATATTGCCTTTCTTTTAATTCTATAATTATTGAGCAAGAATTGTGTGCTAAGCTTTGTGTTCAGTATCTTATGTGAGTTTTAAAATTTATGCTCCATAAAAACTTTGAGTTATATATTATTTTTGTTGTTGTTCTTATTACTTCTATTATTATTTGCTTTTTAATGAAAAGGAATCTGAGGCTCAGAAAAGTCATAAACCTAAGGTCACTTAGCTCATCCATCACTGGATTTGAACCCAGATCTCCTTGGGAACCCATTATATTCATTTTAATTCCACATATATGTCTTCTTCCCTGTTATCTGTTGGTTTCAAGAGCACAGGCTCTTCTTACTCATCTCTCTACCCTCAGCTTCTAGCCCAGGACCTGCCAAGAAGAATGTAATAACTGCTTGTTTCATAAACGAACTGTGGGTGGGAAGTGATCCAAGTGGTGATTCTCCAGCCTTAACACTTCTTTTCCCCTGACCTCTGCTCCATCAGGTGAGACCCTTCTCTCTGGCTTTTACCCTCTGACCACAGAGAGAAGTATCTGCAGAATCTTGGCTCCACAGCCCTCAGCAGACAAGGGATGAGCTCTGGGTCTTAGATATTTTGCCAAGACTGTTTAATTAATATTTATCAAGTACCTCCAATGTGGCATATTCATGATTACCACCCTGGTGTAGGTGCTGTCATGAAACCCACCTTACAGATGAGGAAACTGAAGCACAAAGATGACAAAACCTGCCTGAGGGCCCACAGCTATTGAGCATTCCATGCCAAAATCTGGCCCCAGGACCCACACTCTATCAGTGAACCATACAGCCTCCCAACAGCCCCTGCAAAGAGAAAACAACAACTTCTAGACAGAAAAGGAAGTTCCTGTTCTGTTTAGAAATTGCAGTGGTCAGTAGACTGATCTCCTCAATAGATCTATTGCTGGCTCAGCAGCATTTCCAAGGAGACCACTGAGGTGGGTGCCCCACTCAGCGGGAGGTTATTAAACAGCCAGGTGATGTCTCTCTGTGCCACTGTTGCTTTCTGTCTTTCCGTCATTCTCTCTCTGCTGACCCCCTCTAGCTTTTCTACTCTTTCTCCTTCTTTTCATCTCTTTCTCTCTCTCTGACTCCTTTTCCAGTTCCATAGCTCAAAGCACACCCTTAATAACTTGGAAGATTCACTTAAAAAAAAAAAAACAGAACTCAAGTTTTACAAGCAAATTCATTTTGGTAGAGGTGGGTGGGAAGAGATCTACCTGTGTTTATGGCGGGATTATACTGGAGGAGCAGAAGCAGGAGCCAGGTCAGGGGAAATGCAACCTCCAAAGCCAGAATGAGCCTGTAGCCAGTTGGATACTTGTGTCATTTATTACTATATTGTCTCAATCATGTCTTTTGAATTTCCTGAATCTTAATCCAAGAAATCTCTTCTCAACGCTCAGGTGGTAAATTATTTATCTGTCTTGCTTTCTCTTTCAGTAACCTTGTCTCCCTGAGGGAATACACCGACTACTAGAAAGTTGCCCCAGACAGAGCACTGTAGGAAGGAGCCAGGGTGTCAAGTCATGGAGATTAGTTCCAGAGAGGCTGTGGGTTCAGATCACAGTTCTGCTGGGTTCTTGGATAAGTTACTTGATTTTCTCACCTCTAAAATGGGGATGATAATAATATCCACCTTGTAAAACTACAAGATTGTATGTATTACGTATGTATAACATTTATAAGAGTTCTTGGAACATTGTAAACGCTTTATAAATGTTTGCTTTTGCTGTTATTGTGATTCTTGTTGGTAGAAGGAGTAATCATTAGTGAGATGGGCTGGTTGAAAGGGAGGAAATTCTCTAAAAACTTTCCATTTATTTATCAAAAAATATTTTTTTATATGGGCCATTTTTAAAGTCTTTATTGAGCTTGTTATACTATCACTTCTATGCTTTGATTTTTTGGCCACGAGACGTGTGGGATCTCAGCTCCCAGATGAGGGAGCCCCTGCATTGGAAGGTGAAGTCTTAACAACTGGACCACCAGGAAGGTCCTTCTATTTATTTTTATTGACCCTCTTTGGTTTTACTTCATCAAACATTTCTTGATCATTGTCTGACCAAATGCTAAGGACTCAAAAAGAAGTAAGGCCCCAAATTAAGTATATACATAAGTAGATAAATAAATAATAGGTAGATAGATAAAGATCATCCCATCACCTACAGGCTTAATCCTCCTTGAGAAGTTGGCATATTGGCAGTCAACTCCAATAAATATGTTACTTACTTAGATAGACGAAGGCACAATATTCAAGGATACCTCACTGCGAGGAGAATGTCCAGTCTCAAAGCACACCAAAGATGAGTGAGAGTGGAGTAGGTGAATTGAGATAGGACTAGAATTCCAGGGTGAGACCATGACGTGAGCACAGCACATGCAGGAAAAGAGCACACTGTCAGTGAAGCACCAAAGCCATGAGATATTTTTAGATCATAGCAGAGAGTTTAGGAAATGAGACAGATAAGAGGAGGACCAAATTATGGATGGGGTGCCAAGTATTTTTGGAATTTACCTTGGTTTGTTCCAGGAAAAGATCCCCAAAAGACTCACAGTTCTTATCTCAGGTAATAAAAATTCACATAAATGGTTTCCCCATTCATCTCCCCCAAAAGAGCTCTCTTGACAAGAAATAGATCATTCTCAGTGGCTATAATTAGCAGGTTAGTACTTACCCCAAATAAGGAAATCCATTCCCAGCTTGGACCTGCTTTGGACTCAGAGGACTCTGGACGTTCTGGTTATCTATTGCCACCTAAAAAACCACTCCCAAACTTAGTGGTTTAAAACAAAAATTTATTATCACTTAGCTCATCTAAGTGATTCTCGCTTAGTGTCACTTGTGAGATTGTAGCTGAACATTGGCTGGGCTATGGTCATCTGAAGACTCCACTCCAGGGTTGGATGTCCAAGATGGCTCATTCACGTGGCTGGGAGTTGATGCTGGCTGTTGGGAAGAAACTCAGTCGGGCTCCTGACCACAGCCTCTTCAGATGGTATGACTTCTCACAACATGGTGGGTGGGCTTCAAAAGGGAACTTCCCAATGGTAAGCATTTTAAACAGCCCAAAGAAAAAATGCAAAGAAGTCGCCATTACTTCCACCATATCCTCTTGATCAAAGCAGTCATAGGGCTCACCCAGATTCAAAGTGATGGAAAAATAGACTCTACCTCTTGATGGAGAAGCGGCAAGAATCCATTGTAGAAGACCATATGGGATGAAGGATATCACCGAGACCATCTTTGGAAAATGCAATTTGTCACACTGGCACAAAGAGGACACTTCCCAAGAATGTTTAGGAATATACTCTCATTAAGAATATGTACTCCAAACGGCCTTGATGTTCCAGGCCGAGAGAGGAGCCATAAACTTACCCTAAAAGTTAGTCAACACTTCTGAGAACTCTTGCATGGAAGGAAGAGCGCTGGACTAGAGACCTGGATTCAAGTCTAGCTCTTCTACTTATTAGCTGAGTGGAGCTGAGATAGTACTTCTCTCTGAACCTCAGTTTTCTTGTCTGACAAATAAGAACACTGAAAAAAAAATCTCAAAAATTCCTATTTTAGAGATGCCTAGAATTTCAATGATGCTATAAGGGGTTTATAACACCAGACTGAATCCAGTTTCATTAATTATTTTATTGATTGCCTCTTTTTATAGAGATAGTGCAACCATGATATCCCCAGTTTGTCTAGAGCAGTCATGGATTATGCCTATTGTTTCAGTTCAGCTATGAATAACACCCCTTTTTACTCTCAAAAGCATCACAGTTTGGATGATAATTATATGATCACCTTGCAGTAGGGCGTAGATCAATGACTTTTAGCTCTGTCATTATATGTAAGCAATGGGCCTATTTCATTATTGAAACTTCATTAAGTTGAGTACTGAATCTCAGTCTAGATTCTTCTGATTGTAAGCAACAAAATTCAGTTTAAACTAGCTTATGCCAAAAATAGAATGTATTTGATAGATACTAAAGTACTTTGCAGGAGTTAAGGACAATGAAGACTTTGGGGGTCTGAAACAAGGAAGAGAATTGTTGTCAGGTACTCAGGCAATACTATATTTAGGGCACTGAGATTGTGTTTTCTTTCCTGACAAGCTTTCTCTGTTTCTTCAAGTTCATGGTGATCAGAAGATGGCTGTCCATGGCTACCATTTGCTACGTTCAGTTACAGCTATGCACAGAGACTAACTTATTACCAATTCCAAATTCCTTGAAAAGAAAATGTAATTAGTCTAATCCTGGTCCATTTTTCTAAGAGTAGGGCAAAGAAGACACTTGGGACCAACCCAATGGTGTAGAGGAAACTTTAAGATAAAATGGTTCTGTTAGTCCAGATCCCCCAAGAAGTAGATGCCAAGACTAGATTAAATTGGATAAAATATATTATGGGATTTTTTTGTGAGACGGAACGGTGAAAGAGCCATCAGATGTAAATATGACCCCAAATGAAGGGGAGAGAGAAGGAAGGAAGGAAGGGAGGGGGGAAAATGTCTTAGACTACTTCTAAGTCCAAGTTTGAAGTTACAAGGAGAGTTCAGCAAGACCACCAAAGTCTTCATATCAAAGTTAACTCATCAGGGAAGACTCATGTCTACCAGAAAGAGGTCTACATTATTATTCCTACTGGACTCAGTCACTGGCTATAATTAGCCTTTGGGAAGAATGGTCCTGAAATCATGAAAATGCATTTCAGGGCTCAGCAGCTTAGGCCTTTGTGTGGCCATGTTCTCATAGGTGAATATCTGAGAGGTGCATTCTCATGGTCACAACAATTTTCATGAAGAACAAAGTGAAAACCCAAAAGTTCTCTAGCATAGCTGATTCCCTAAAGTGACTCAAAGGTCACCCAAAGCTTGAGTCAAAGTTTCTATTCTAGAACCAGTGAGAAGAGTGAAACTGGAAGCTGGAAATGATGGGGAACTCTAAGATCAGTCAGACCTGAACAAATATCTACTAACTATGTGTAACAGAGAGAAAATGTTCCAAGTTCTTGGAAAATGGTGAATGAGGCAGGGATTCTATCTACAGTCTAAAGAGGACTTAACAGACCAGAGAGGCAACAACAATATTCTATGAGAAGTGTTATTTCAGGGATAAGCATGAGATGCTGAGCCGTCACAGAGGATGGACACTTAACCTCCATGAGTACTGGGCTGTCAAGGAAGGTTGATGGGGACCTTAACACTGGAGTCTACCTCTGCCCTCGTGTTTCATCTGACGTTGGTAAAGCATCTTGTTCACAGTCAGGTCATCCTGCTGGTTATTGAGAGAGTTTTAGAACTCAGGACTCTTGAATTCTACCTGATTTCTATACTCTGCCTCTGATGGCAATTAATTATTGCCAGCCCTAGGAAAGCATCCATTCCTCCCAGCAGAGCCAGGGATTGTTATTATTTGCTTTCAACCTATCAACAACACCACCAAACATACAGATGATTAAAAACCAGGCTGATGATGCTGCCTTTTAGAACTCTTTGAGGGTTTCTGAACAATCAGGAAACTTTACCCTGTATTTTCAGAATATGCTGTCAGGGAAGGTCATCTGAATCATATCCATCAAATGTTGGGGATGACTCACTGTCAAACAAATCTCACTTTTAAAGATTTGTCTTTATAAATACACAAGAAGAAATCACTTCTGTTGCTTTTGAAAGGGTTCTTCATTTCCTCTACCTCCCCTTCTGGCCCTCACTCTGAGCACCCCACTCCCCAAACAAAAAACCCACAGGAGAGATACACACCTTGTAGCTGCCTACAGCTTGACCGGCTTCAGGCACCCAGGTTCCCCCAAAGTGGCTGCCCTCCCCTCATTTTGTTCTTCTCTGGCCCGATTAGCGCTGACTCACTAAAGCCTGAAGGCTTTGCTTCCTCAGGGTTATGGCCTGTGGGGAAGGGAGCCGGAGCCAGAGGGTAATTAAAAATATTCATGCAGCCCCATAAGTAGCTATTGCACCAAAAAGGCCTTCAGTCAATTTAGGCCAAAGAGTGACTGTTCCCAAAGAGAAGCCTGGAGCTGCACTTTCCTTTACTGGGTCATCAGCAGAGAGAGGGGCTTCCAGGCCATTGTATTGGGTACACTTCCTTCGAGACTCTTCTTCCTAATGGTTCCCTTATCTGAACTTCTCAGTGGAAGGAGGGTTTGCAGAAAGAGCCCAGCTTACTCATCCTCTAGCTTTCAGATAAGCTTTATTCAATTTTACCAGAAAACTATGCATGCTAAAGGAGTCACATCAAAGGTCAAATTATGACACTTCTTTGTAATATAACTTTGGGAGCAAAAACCAGCCAAATGAACATAAACAAGCAGATACCTACTTTTTTGGCCTAGAGTAGTGTAAACTACAAATTGGCACTTACCAAGGGCGTTGCCAATGAGTGAACAAAAAAGGTGTTTGCCATCTGCCTCTACGGAGATTGAACCCCATGCTGCTATAGCTATTGACCTTCAACAACCCCTGAGGAAGTTCGGGGTGGAGGGAGGCACTCTGTGCTCCAGGGAATCTGGTAGGACAGGTCTTTAGATAGTTGGATGTTTTTAGGAACAGATTTTCTGATCTCAATCCTTAGATTTCCTCATATCTAGCGAAGCACAAAATCCCTTTATGGTGACATCAGATCCTCATGACTAATAAAAAACCTATTGTAAAATGAGTGCTTCATGGTATTGAACTCCCCTTCACCAAAACCTTATATATTGACCTTCCCCCACTGCTGCTTTGGAGCAGTCTCTCAAAGCTCTCTGAGATGCTGCCTCCTGGGCTGCAGTCCTCATTTTGCCCCAAATAAAACTTACCTCACAACTCTCAAGTTGTACATCATTTTTTAGTTGAGAGTAGAATACCCTTCTCCTCCCATACCTACCTTTTTAAAAATGTATACTATTGTATAAAGTTGAGAAACAAAGAAAAGAAAAGCCTGTAATTCTTCCTTCCCTAAAATTTTCACTAACATTTTGGTGTATATCTTTTCATTCTTTTGCCTAGGCCAAATATATACACATATATACACACAAATACTTTTAGAAAAATGAATCTGGAGCACATTTACGTGCTAATATATTTTTACATTAGTATTTGTAAGGGTTGTATGATATTTCTGAGTAATTTGACCAGCCCTTTATTGAATATATGTAGGTTGTTTCCTATTTTCAGGAAAACCCTATTGAAACTTGACCCCGAATCTCTCCTAGTAGAGTAGAAGTTTCAGTCCAGTTCAGTCACTCAGTTGTGTCCAACTCTTTGCGACCCTATGGACTACAGAACTCCAGGCCTCCCTGTCCATCATCAACTCCTGGAGTTTACTCAAACTCATGTCCACTGAGTCAGTAATGCCATCCAACCATCTCATCCTCTGTCATCCCCTTCTCCCACCTTCAATCTTTCCCAGCATCAGGGTCTTTTCCAATGAGTCAGTTCTTCACATCAGGTGGCCAAAGTATTGGAGTTTCAGCTTTAGCATCAGTCCTTCCAATGAATATTCAGGACTGATTTTCTTTAGGATGGACTGGTTGGATCTCCTTGCAGTCCAAGGGACTCTCAAGAGTCTTCTCCAACACCACAGTTCAAAAGCATCAATTCTTCAGCGCTCACTTTCTTTATAGTCCAACTCTCATAGCCATACATGACTCCTGGAAAAACCATGGCTTTGGCTAGAAGTCAAAGTTTAGCAAGATAGAAAAATGCTAGATGTGTTCTTCTAAATGGGTAGTTCTCACCTAGGGGTGATTTTGCCCTCCAGGGTACAGTTAGCAATGTTTTGGTTGTTAAAACTAGAGGACTACTCCTGGCCTCTGGTAGTGGAGACCAGAGATGTTATTAACCATTCTAACCATGTATAGGACAGTTCCCTAAATCTTAGAACTATCCAGTCTAAAGCATCAGATGTACTGAGGTTGAGAGACTGCTTTAAATATTGCTCTAGTTGTAGTTATGAACCCCAGCGAGCTGTCTATTAGACGATTTCCACGCTGGTCCCTTTCGTCAGTTTCTTACTGCCCCCTTTTCACCTGAGTTCATCAAATAGTGTTGCGCTGGATGCAGAAGGGACAAAGCTGCAGTTCTTGCATGCACCGAATCACACGTTGTCTTGCAAAAGCTCTTTTCCCAGATTAGTGAAAACTGCCTTTCCTTGTCCGTGTCGCTCTTAGCAACCAAACTCTCAGTCGTTATTCAATGACTCAGCCTGCAGTCATGTGCTTTGGAACTACATGGTCCATCTGAGACCCATGCCATTCTCTATCCTGGCCTCCAGAAAAATTCCAAGGCCTTTGTTCTCCTTACTAGTCACTCTATCCCCCATGTTGGCTTAATGTACCCCATTCCCCTTTGCAATGGGGACTTTATAATTTCTGTATTATGAAGGTATAAATGGCCAGAGGCATCTTTGCCACCTTTCCTTCTTCTTCTGAGCAGTCAGAGTCCATTCTCTTGTAGCATACTGGCTAACCCTTCCACATGTCTCTTGGATTGCATCCTTTAGGCCTCTTTACAGCCACTGTCTCAGTGCTACAACTTTGCCCTTGCAGCTTTCTCGAGGGTCCTCCACTAAGGCAAAACCACCTCTTATTATATTTCTTCCACTTCCGTGCTAGACTGGGTTTTGTCCATTTAGTTGAAGTCAGAAGCCATGTTTCCCAGTACTCTTCCTCATATGGCTTTGGTCATTGTTTTTGCCAGCCTAGGAACAGAAATAAAATTTGGAAGGCAGAAGTGAACCAGGAGGTCACCGCAGTTAGACGAATGACAAAGGATAGACGAATGACAAAGGAACAGCTGCAGAAGTGCTCAGTGGCTTCTTCTAGCTCACCTTCTTGACTGCTAACCCTGTTGACCAACACATTCCCCCAGCCCCTGAGCAGACCCACAGAGCCAAGGACTGTGCCAGAGACAGCAGTTTCCACAGAACTCTCCATGTACTCCCCTAGTGACCCCACTCAGAAGCAACCAGACCTGCTTCCAGGAGGGCTCTGCCGGGTCCAACTTGTCAGCCTGCATGGTTCTTTAGGCAGTTTGCTTAGAGACTGCTTCTCTGACCTTCCAATTCCCTCCTTCCCCAGCTCCTCCCACATTTATGTAGGGTCTGAACGCTGCTCATAATTTCCATAGTACTCATGCTCAGTGGTTCAGTCATGTCCAATTCATTATGACCCTATGGACTGTAACGCGCAAGGCTCCTCTGCCCACGGGATTTTCCAGGCAAGAATACTGGAGTGGTTTGCTGTTTCCTAGTCCAATAGTACTCATAGTGGCTGTGTTTTCCTGGTGGGCCCTGTCTGATAAACCTGTGCTGAACATTTTCTTCAAAGAGTGGTCTGTGCTTACTGCTCCTCAGACCTCATTCCATAATCACTCTAAGCTCCTGGTTCTGGCCTTCGGCTCTAACTGCTCTTACCAAGTCCCCAGCTTCCTGTTTGCTAAAACTGATGGATACTCTAGTTTCAGTCTACGTGTACCTTTGCAGTCTCTGTCCCTAATGATCTCTCTCTTTTTCTTAACGGCCTCTTATTTTTGGCCTCCATGAACTCACTTTGGCCTCTATGAGCTCAAGCTAGCAGGCTTCCTTTGTCTCTGAATGCTCCTTCTCCATCTCCTTTATAGATTTTCATCTACCAGACCCTTAAATATTGATATTCCAAGAGGTCTTCAAACCTTTTCCAGTTTGGTATTATTTTATCTCTACTCATCCCCTTTCAACTCCTTTTCCTTAAATAGTCCCTTTTCCTCATAAGGTTTCCTTCAATTAGCACTTGCTTGCTAATAATCCCTAAACCTATGCCTCTAGCTCAGAGTTTTTTCTCAGATTTCAGTCTTCTATATCTTACTACTGATGGAGTACCTCCTCCTGGATGATCTTGGAAGAAGTTTAATTTTTGAGCTCTTCTGGAGAGCTGAGCTCATTCTAGATCCCAGTTGGACCTTAGCATAGTTAATTCATGCCAAGATAAGTAAGGCTTTGACTGCAAGTACAATTAGATCCCCATCTCCTTGTCCTTGGGCACCACAGGAATAAATGGGCTTGGGCAAGTTCCTTAACCACTCTGGTTTTAGTTTCAGAAAATCTTTGAAATGGAGAGAGTGGAGATAATAATAATACCTGCTTCCTAGTTTGTTGTATTAGAATAGAGCTTGGTTTACAGTATGCTACAAAATTGTTTGATATCATGACATTATTAGTATTATATTTTCAAAGTTTACTGCTCTTCATATTCACTGGCATTGCCTTAGTTTAGGCCATTGTTATTCTCAACTATTACAGGAGTCCTTTAACTGATTTTAACTCCAGTTTTAGCCCCATAAACAGTTTTAGCCTCTGGCAACAGGTTGCCAGAACAAGCTTTCTAAGATGAATCTTTTCTGTATAAAACCTTTTAATGACTCTCCATGACCTAAAGAATACAATCCCTTATTTGTCTTATATAACCTTGCATCTCTCCTCTCTTACCTTCCCCATATATATCTTCTTCATGGTCTGGGGGTAGGGTACTCAGTGTTCTGTACCCTTGTTTAAAAACACCTATTCTTACAGCACCATCCTATCATCACATCCCCCCATTTTAATAGAAAGACTCCAATTTGAAGTTTAACATTACCCTCTCTGAAAGACTTTCCTTCAAACCTCAACCCATCCCCTTGAGTCCTTAATAAATGTTTGGTGAATAAATGGCTGATTGAATGAAAGCCCTTTGGGAATTCAGGCAAAGTGTGGCGTGCCTTAGGTAATGCTATCCAATGCTCACACTAGGACTAAGTCTTGGCAGGAGAAGACCCCTTCATAATAATGCTCAGTGGAATTTGTCTCAATACCACCCAAGATCAGGAAGATCTCTTCCTGTTTCCTACCTGCTTTAGCCAGCTGTAACACTTCCCAGTTGTCAGTACTTGTCTCTTAATGTTTATGGAAATTCTCTGGAAATGCCCTCACGTAGTCATGAAGATAATTGACCTTCTACAGCCAAACCCACATGGCTATTTAGTTTTTGCTTATTTTCTACTGGTAATAGCAGTGACAACTGAAGTTAGGGCACTTTCAAAAGTTAAAAACCAGTTGCAGATTGAGTTTCCAGAGATGGGTTCAAAACTGTCTTCCCTTTTCTACACTCAGGCCTGCCTCTCCCCTGTTGGCTCTAATGGCTAAGCACTTGCCTCATTCAGAGTTGATCCAATTATGACTGCTTGCCATCTCTCAGCCCCATGAAGACCACATCCAGGCAAAGTAAGCAAGCCTTCTTTCTAGTCATCACAGCAGTGAGAGTGAAGAGTCTTGCAGTATGCAGGGAAGAGTCTAAAAGCATAATTTTCAAACCTCATGGTGCCTCTCAATTGAGATAGTCTACCACTAGAATGTTCTTGCTGATAATACAAACATGTTTCTTGGAGGTAGTTCAGAATGATACCTTTGCAGAAAAGAATGAAGCTTGAGGACACTTTTCAAGGATAAAGTGTAGAGAAAGGGCCTGGCAAGGAGAAGTTTGGAAAGTGAAAGGTAGACATGAAATGGGAATAAAATCCAAAGTGGTTGGGTTGGGAACCGGAAACTAGAAGACCATTTCAACAGAGAATGACTTTGGGGCCCAGATGATTTAAAGAAAAAAAAGCAAATGTCCATAAACTCCACTGGGCTACTATTGGAAAAGAGTACTGGCCTTGGATGAAGTAGTCCCAAGAATGAATGTCAGTTATGCCTCTTACTAGCTCTGTTTTCTCGTAGCTAAAAAGTGAATGATGAAAATATTTTCTTCGTTCAATGTCCTGTTACATGACTTAAGTGGAATTATAAGCATGAAAGTTCTAGGTAAACTCTAAGTCACTTCAAAAAAGATATTATTATCATAAAAAGTCTCACTGTAGAAGAAAGACGAAAAGAAGAAAATGAACAGTCAAGCTATTTCTCAAAGGAAAACAGAGCAATTAATACCATATACTATGCTATTTAAGATTTATCTGCATTGTTGCATGCAATTGTTTATTCTATTTTATTTCTAAGCAGTGTTTCATGAATGAATAAACAGTGTCTTCATCCATTCTTCAATAAAGTACATTTGAATTGTTTCCTGTTTTTTTGATGGTTAAAAACAGAGCTGCTCTATCCGTCCTTCACAATGTTTTCCTATGCATACAGAGAGGCATATTAATTTTATAATCTCAATCCATATTGCTCTGTATCTTGCTATTTCTTTAACAGACTATTGTGAATAGTCTTTTAATTTCAAGTTAATAAATACTAACCTACCTTGTAATTGAAAATGGCTGCATAATGTTCTGGAGTATTGAAGTAGCGTGATTTCTTATAACCATACCATAAATTTGAGCATTTGCGTGCATGCTCAGTCTCTTCAGTCGTGTCTGATTCTTTGCAACCCTATGGACTGTAGGCCCCTAGGCTCCTCTGTCCATGGAATTCTCCGGGCAAGACTACTGGAGTGGGTTGCCATGCCCTTCTCCAGGAGATCTTCCTGATCCAGGAATTGAACCCACGTCTCCTGAGTCTCCTGCATTGCAGGTAGATTCTTTACTCACTGAGCCACTTGGGAAGTCCCTTGAGCATTGAGGTTATTTTAATATTTTCACTATCATAAGCCATAATAGAAAGAATATTTCTATTTACCTTTGTACTTCCTTAAGGTACCTTCCTAGAAGAGGAATTTCTGGGCCAAAAATCATAGCTACATAAATCACAGTTTTGGCATGTGCTGCTAAATTTCCTTCTAGAAAGATTGTAGCAATATATATTCACGCCAAAAGTTCACATGGAGTTTATTTCTCCGTATTCTTGACAATGCTCGGTATTTATGATTTTTGTTTGTTTTGTTTGTCAGTTGGGTAGACAAAAGTGGCTTCTCATTATTGATTTAACACCCTAGGTCTTTTCATTGAAGAATACTTATTGTTTCTGATTTTTGTCTTTCGAATGGAGAGAGCTATAATATTAAAAGGTCTAATATTCAAATATATTTTTCCTAATGTAAAATTAATAAACATTATCTCCTTTGACAAGCTAAGAACTTTAAGTTACTTGTACATCCCTCTGACATTCCTATTTCTAACCCCCAAAGCAGGAGGTTTTTTTGCACCTATAGCTATTCAGTCTATAATCCATCAACCCACAACGAAGTTCTTAGAGTCTACAATGAAAGAGGATGAGCTGGGCAGTGAACAGGAGAGAGGCAATTATCTCAAAAGAGGCAACTTAAGTAAAATAAAGGAAATTTTATTATTTCCTTTCCTTTATTATTTCCTTATTTATTTTATTATTTCCATCTCACCTACCCAAAACGTGTTAGTCAGTGTGATTCCTTGGAGAAACAAAACCAATAGCGTGTATATGTGTATATATGTATGTATGTATAAAGATTTATCACAGGAATTGGCTCATGTGGTTCTGGAAATCAAAAAGTCTCACAGGCTGAAAAGCCAGGGTTGTAATTCAGTCCAAACCCAATGGGCTAAGAACCTGGGGGGCTGATGGGATAAGTCCAAGTTTGAGTCAGAAAGTCAAGAATCCAAGCACTGTGTCCAAAAGTATAAGAAAATAGTCTTCTCCACTCAAGCAAAGAAGAGTCTTTCCTCCACCTTTTTGTTCTATTCAAACAATTGGATGACGGCTACCCACATTGGAAGAGGTTGATCTTTGATTCAGTTGTTTCTAGAGACATCCTCACAGACACACCCAGAAATAATGACTTACCAGCTCTCTGAGCACCCTTTAGCACAGTCAAGTTAACATGTAAAATGAACCATCACATTAGGACATGAAAGAAACCAAGCGTCCGCAGGGACTAGAACCAGGAAATTAAGAATATTTGAGAATTCAGTATGCATTTCTCACCTCCCATCTCCCTCTTTTCAGTGCATCAGCTTCATTCTAAAGTTTTTCTCTAAAGTTGTACTCAAAGTTACCATACAGAAATCTCCACTGTGACTCAAGAGAACGCCCAAGACTGAGACTGGAGTATCTTTGTCTTAATTACAAATTCCCAGGAAAGAGACTATAATTGACTTGTTTTGAGCCAGGTGACAACCCCTAGACAAATTGGCTACAGCTATGGGCAGGAGTCACAGGGCAGACATTTGGCAGACATTTGGCAGACATCAATGGGTTGTGGTTGTTTTCTAAAGATAAACTCCCTCAGTGGAAATCCATCCCAGAGCAGAACATCTAGGAAAACAGAAGACCATTGAAGTGAGAATGAGCTGTAGAGATCAGCAAGTACATTGATTCTTAACTGAGCTTTTTAAAAATACACCTGCCTGGGCTCTACCCACACCTACTAAATCAAAATCTCTGGAGTAAAGAGAAGGGTGGATAATTCCAGCTGGATAAATTGAGGCCTGTGGAAGAGCAATTATTTTCCTTGAGTCACTTAATGATTAAGGATACAAGTGGGATTAGAACCCAGGACTCTTTCCAAGAGCCCACCTATATAGCCCACCTGTATCAACTATGCCAAACCCATACATGCAAGAGCCAGGGCCTGGATGAAGTAGAGGACTTGGAAGTCCACATGTATTCTTGCAAAAGGGAAATGAAGCTGGAAAGATACAAATGATCTGAGAATGCAAAATTGCTCTAGGAAGAAGAATTTTCCTAGATTTTACTATCAAAATGCTCTAAGCTATAGTGGCTTTCCTAGGTCTGCACAGTCTATTCTCTGGGCTCCAACCAATCAGTTATGGCTAAAGGAGTAATAGGATGTGGAGCATTTGACTCCTTTAATATAAGCACAAGCCCTGTCGCTGGGCCTGAAGGCAGTGGGTTTTGAAGTGAACCTAGAAGTTTGTCTCTTCCACTCTCCAATATCTCTCTAACTTCTACCTATCAAGCAATTTTTAACTTTTGACAACTGGACCTTAAGTGCATAGATTTGGATTAATCATAATAAATGGTTCTTGACTCACTCTCACCACTGGTCTAAGCATGGCCTTCTTTTACTTCTTATTTTCTTTTTAATAAATAAGCCTTTCTGAGCCAACCACCCAACACAAATACCTGGAACTTGTCAACAACTTATATAAATCTGTGCATTCCTTTTCCTATCATCTCCCCACCTTCCCACCTCCTTCGACCAAATGTAGTTGCCAACCTGAATTTTGTGTTCATCATTCCTTTGCTTTCATTTTAATGTGGTTTTATCATATATATATATATACACACACACACATATATGTACACATACCTAATAAGCATTTTTAAAATTTTAGTTATTTTTAACTTTATAAAATGATGTTATAAAATTTAAAATTTCTAGATTTAATATTTTTACCTAAAATTATATTGCTAAAGGGAAAAAGGGCAACTTTACAACAGAGAAGCCTGACAGACACCCTCTTAATCAAGGGATCAAAGTGAACTTGATCAGCAATGGAACAAATCAAAATCATGTGCTTGATAGGATGCAATGAAAAGAATACAGCATTGCTTCTGGGATATTCTTGCCAAAGATACACAACCTGAATCTAATCACGAAAAAACATCAGACAAACTCACACTGAGGGTCATTATATGAAACAACTCTGCTGTAATCTTCAAAAGTATAAAGGTCATGAAAGTCAAAGAAAAACTGAAGAACTGTTCCAGATGAAGGAAACTAAAAGGACATGATGCCTAAACACAACATGTGATTCTGAACTCAACTCTTTTGCGCTAAAAGCCATTTTGGAACAATTGATAAGATGTAAATAAGGTTTGAAGACCACACAGTGGTCAAATATTAATGCAGTTTCTTGATTTTGATGGCTGTACTGTGGTTAGGTAAGAGAATGCCCTCATATGTAGAAAATATATCCTTAAATATTCAAAGATGATAGAATAGCAGATTGGCAGGTTATTTTCAAATGAGTCAGAAAAAAAAGCATTTGGACTATACTTGCAACTTCTCTGTAAGTCTGAGTTGACTTCAAAATTAACAAAGAAAAAACTAAACACAAAAAGTATATTACTAAGACCCACTCAAATTTTTGCATATTTTTATATTTCTTAATAATATTTCAGTAGAGTTCACTTACTGTCTCCCATTAGTGAGAGGAGGAAACAAGTCTTAGAGTTTAGGTGATCATCGTCAAGTCAGGCAAAGAGTAGCCATCAGAGCAAAACATCAGCCCAAGCCTTTTGCTTCCCCAAGACAGTGCTCTTCCCACCAGGTTGTATGGAAAAGGTTTAATGGCATGATTATTTTCACACACAAAAAAACTTTGATAGTAAACTGCACTCAACTCCTGATTGAGCAAGAAGAGACGGGGGAAGGAGATCCTCATGAAAGTCAAAGAAACAATAATCATTAATAATCTAAATCAGGTTTAAAGAGTTCCACAGTTAAACTATTACCTGAAATGAGAAGGGCTAGTGGATCAAGGAGGAAGCAGAGTAGGTGGGGTTCTAGACATTGCTTCTATTCAACAAGAGATGAAACTCCTTATTTTCTGAACCCCTTTGGGTAGGAGAACTCATTTCAGGTCCCTGTAGCCCCCTAGCCATAGTTCACACACACCAGCCTTGAATGCACATGCATTGACAAATAGACCCAGCCATTTGTCTAGGTCTAGAAAAGAGATATGGAGAAGGCAATGGCAACCCACTCCAATACTCTTGCCTGGAGAATCCCATGGATGGAGGACCCTGGTAGGCTGCAGTCCATGGGGTCGCAAAGAGTCGGACATGACTGAGCGACTTCATTTTCACTTTTCACTTTCATACATTGGAGAAAGAAATGGCAACCCACTCCAGTGTTCTTGCCTGGAGAATCCCAGGGGCAGCGGAGCCTGGTGGGCTGCTGTCTATGGGGTCGAACAGAGTCAGACACAGACTGAAGGGACTTAGCAGCAGCAGCAGCAGCAGCAGAAAAGAGATAAGGTTTTTACTGAAATAGAAACACAGATCAGTCAAGATTGCCCAGGGCCAAAAGAAGGGAGTGTGTAGAACTAGGGCAAAATAAACAATGGATAAACACCCTAAAACCCTTAGGAATTCATGAAGAAATTAAGGACAGTTCGGGACAAAATAAGAGGGTATTGTGTATTCTTAGTGGTAAGGAAGCCAAGCTACAAGAAGCCCCAGATGTTCATGCTGCTGCTGCTGCGTCACTTCAGTCATGTCCAACTCTGTGCGACCCCATAGACGGCAGCCCACCAGGCTCCCCCGTCCCTGGGATTCTCCAGGCAAGAACACTGGAGTGGGTTGCCATTTCCTTCTCCAATGCATGAAAGTGAAAAGTGAAAGTGAAGTCGCACAGTCGTGTCCAACTCTGGCGACCCCATGGACTGCAGCCTACCAGGCTCCTCCGTCCATGGGATTCTCCAAGCAAGAATACTGGAGTGGGTTATTGCTTGAACTTTTAACAATCTTCCAATTCAGATATTCTCTAAGTGCTTCTATACAACACAGAATGGGACCAAAACTATCCAACTCTTCCAAAGGCTGAAGAACAGTCTTCCTCCTCCCCTTCCTCACGTGGTCCCTGGATGGTGTGTTTGGAACTGCAGTTTTCCCATCCAGGACACACACTATTTAGAGCACAGAGGATGCACAAAGTCGAGTAGAAGTTCCCAAGGTGGTCCCACAGACCACAAGTCTCTTCAAAAAAAACACAAAAAACAAAAAACATAGTAATAGCAGAAAAGACCATTTACAATACCAACAAAAGATGAAATATCTAGAAACAAACTTAACAAGAAATACATGAGAGCTATATAATAAAATTTTTTACTCTTTTGAGGGATTCAAAAAGGCTTAAGCAAATGGGGAAAAAAAGCATTTTATATTGTTGGAAAGGAAGGTGCAAAGTCAAAAAGATGTCAATTCTCAGGTGATCTACAAGATTAAAACAATCCCATAAATACACCAATTGGAATTTTTTTTTTAAAAAATCAGGCAAGCTAGATCTAAAGTTCACTGTAAAAATAAACAAAAATGTATAGTCAGGAAAATTCTGGAAAAATACGAGTGACAAGGGAGCGAACCTATCAGATATTAAAACATATTATAAAGTCTTAATGATTAAAAGAGTGTGTTATTGATACATGAATGGAAAGTGATTCATGTAACAATTAAAAGTTTAGAAATAGCCCTTAGTACTCACGATAACTTAATAATAAAAAGTGATCAGATCAGATCAGTTCAGTGGCTCAGTCGTGTCTGACTCTTTGTGACCCCATGAATTGCAGCACCAACTCCCGGAGTTCACTCAAACTCAGTCCATCGAGTCAGTGATGCCATCCAGCCATCTTATCCTCTGTCATCCCCTTCTCCTCCTGCCCCCAATCCCTCCCAGCATCAGAGTCTTTTCCAATGAGTCAACTCTTCGCGTGAGGTGGCCAAAGTACTGGAGTTTCAGCTTTAGCATCATTCCTTCCAAAGAAATCCCAGGGCTGATCTCCTTCAGAATGGACTGGTTGGATCTCCTTGCAGTCCAAGGGACTCTCAGAGTCTTCTCCAACACCACACTTCAAAAGCATCAATTCTTCAGCGCTCAGCCTTCTTCACAGTCCAACTCTCACATCCATACATGACCACAGGAAAAACCATAGCCTTGACTAGATGAACCCTTGTCGGCAAAGTAATGTCTCTGCTTTTGAATATGCTATCTACGTTGGTCATAACTTTCCTTCCAAGGATTAAGAGTCTTTTAATTTCATGGCTGCAGTCACCATCTGCAGTGATTTTGGAGCCCCCAAAAATAAAGTGATACTTCAAATCATTGGAGACAAGATGGGTTATTCAATAATTCTTGTTGGCACAAATGGTTAACCAAATGGGGAAAAAAATGGAAGTGTAAACCATACTTTATCCTGGTATTAACTTCAAAAGAATCAACTATTTAAATGTAAGAATGAGGACATGAAAGTACAAAGAGAAACTGTAGGAAAATTCTTGTACAATTTCAGAGCAGAAAAAGCTTTTCAACTATGATTTTTAAAAAATATAGAAGTCTTTTAAAAGCAATTAATAGTTTTGTTTACTTTTGAAAAATTTTTGATGGCAAGGAAACCCAACAAAGATAAAAAGCAAAGAAAAAAAATACGAAAAATATTTCAACTCATCTAACAAAGGGCAAACTTCTATAAACATTAATAAGAGATTTTTACAAATCAATAAAAATAAACCAACAATCCAACAGGAGTAGGGCAAACTTCATAATGAATTCACAGAAAAGTAAATATAAACAAGTCTTAAATGTAGGAAAGAATGTTCAACATTGTTCTTAATAAGAAAAACACAAGTCACTGCTACACCAAAAAATCATTCTTCATCTATTTTAACAAATCTCCAAAAATTTGATATGGCACTCTCATACATTCTATATTATGTATACACTGATGTGATGATTTCACTTCCTGGAATTTGTCTCACATATGGAAAAATATCTCCATGTGAGGTTATGAATTATAGAAATATTTCCAATAACTGAAAATTAGGGGAAAATTACATATTCATGAAAAACATAACTGGTACAGTCATGAAATGGTATCATTAAATATAAGGATTCTTTTTAATGTACTAAGAAAGAATATTTGGTAAGATAAAAATTAGGTATATACTAGTATTTATAATATGATGCCATTTATTTAGAAACAGAAAAAATTTATTTGTTGTTGTTCAGTTGCTCAGTCATGTTTGATTCTTTGCTACCTCATGGACTGCAGCATGCCAGGCTTCCCTGTCCTTCACTATCTCCCACAGTTTGCTCAGACTTATGTCCATTGAGTCGGTGATGCCATTCAATCATCTCATCCTCTGCCACCCACTTCTCCCTTTGCCTTCCATGTTTCCCAGCATCAGTGTATTTTCCAATGAGTCAGCTCTTTGTATCAGGTGGCCAAAGTACTGGAGCTTCAGCTTTAGTATCAGTCCTTCCAATGAATATTCAGGGTTGATTTCCTTTAGAATGGACTTGTTTGGTCTCCTTTCAGTCCTTATATATTTGTTCAGTTCAGTTCAGTTCAGTCACTCAGTCGTGTCCGACTCTTTGCGACCCCATGAATCACAGCACTCCAGGCCTCCCTGTCCATCACCAACTCCTGGAGTTCACTCAGACTCATATCCATCGAGTCAGTGATGCCATCCAGCCATCTCATCCTCTGTCATCCCCTTCTCCTCCTGCCCCCAATCCCTCCCAGCATCAGAGTCCTTTGCAATGAGTCAACTCTTCGCATGAAGTGGCCAAAGTACTGGAGTTTCAGCTTTAGCATCATTCCTTCCAAAGAAATCCCAGGGCTGATCTCCTTCAGAATGGACTGGTTGGATCTCCTTGCAGTCCAAGGGACTCTCAAGAGTCTTCTCCAACACCACACTTCAAAAGCATCAATTCTTCAGCGCTCAGCCTTCTTCCCAATCCAACTCTTACATCCATACATGACCACTGGAAAAACCATAGCCTTGACTAGACGGATATGAATAAATTATTTCTAGAAAAATATACAAGAAAATAATACTGCTTGTGGTGAGATGAACTGGATGAAGAAAAAAGCTTCTTGAAGTATATACAGTTTTACACATTCTGAATTTTGGACCATTGACTGTATTGCCTACTTAAAAGTTAAGTTTATGAAACATCAATAGAATTATCCTTTCTCTGAGAGATCCATGATGAACGTCACCAAGATAAAGGCTCTAAGAAGTCCTAAATAAAGTTGTTTAAGTTTCCTAAACATATTTGACTTTGAAACTCATGTTTCTTGATACTTGTTCACATCGTGTGGTGCCTGCTATGGTGGAAAACACTGTATCAGGGCCTTGAACTGCTCAGGGTTGCCCCAAGCCCTATGTCCTGAAAGGAGAGCCCTGCTCAAAGGACCTTATTCAAGAGAACTAACCCTTAAGTGAAATCTATGGAGAGGGAACCAATTACAGTTTCATCTTAGCCTCTGTAGAGTGAGAAATGGCAATCTACTCCTGTATTCTTGCCTGGAAAATTCCATGGACAGAGGAACCTGGCAGGCTGTAGTCCCTGGGGTTGCAAAGAGTAGGACATGATGGAGCGACTGAGCATGCATGCTTAGCCTCTGAGTAAAATGGGAGAAAGCATATCTTTCCCCTATCTACCATCTCTTTTTTGAATGAAGGAAGAATTTTCAGCTGTATTTTTTTTAATTTATTTATTTTTAAATTGAAGGATAATTGCTTTACAGAATTTTTTTGTTTTCTATCAAACCTCAGCATAAATCAGCCATAGGTAGACATATATCCCCTCTCTTTTGAACAATCAAATATACCAGATCATTTGGTGAGGACAATGCTCATCTAGTCTTTGGCTATGTGAGCTTACACATACCTAAATAAGGCATCAGGGGAGAGGGTTATTAACCAATAAACATGAAGTGGCCAAGTAAGTGAAAGTCCTTTTTTTCATATTATAACCCAAAGGAAAAAGAAACATGACACGTCTGATAGTATTTCCATACTGACCTTCCCTGTTGCGCAAGATTTCCATGTAATTTACACACTTGCCATTCCCCTGGCTATTGAGCTTAAATGAGCTTTTCAGGTTGATAAGACAACTGTTTGGAGCATGCCTAGAGTCACCCTTTGGTACCATTTGTGTTGACTCTCAAAGGGAGATTGTTTTCACCATTTGGAAAAGTCGATGACAAGTCAAGCCAATTCCTGGCCCTAATTAGGAGCAGAAGGTCACCAGAAAGGAGAGTGGAGGCTCCCCAGGATCCTAACTGTTGTTGCTGTTTAGTCACTCAGTTATGTCTGACTTTTTTGCAACTCCATGGACTGTAGCCCCCCCAGGCTCCTCTGTCCATGGGATTTCCCAGGCGAGAATATTGGAATGGGTTATCATTTCTTCCTCCAGAGGATTTCCTGACCCTGAGATCAAACCTGATCTCCTTCATTTTCAGGCAAGTTCTTTACCACTGAGCCCACCTGAGAAACTGGCTAAACTTCAGCAATGCAGAAGCAGAGAGATATTCTGAAAAAGTGGTTTTCAAAGTGGTCCCCAGACCAGCAGTATCAACATCCCCAGGGAACATGGTAGGCATTTTAGAAACTGAGTAATTCTAATGCATGTTAGACTTTGAGAACCATTGCTGTAACACAAGAGTTTCCGGTCAACATCCCCATGTCAGAGTGTTCCAGGTCGCAGAGGAGTGTTCCAGGTCGCTTTGGGGGAGTTTAGTTCTAAGTTTCTTTTAAGTCCTGGTTTAGTGATTGAGTATTTAGCTCAAAGTTAGCTATTATAATTTTGGAGGAAATGGCAAGGATTTCTTTCTGGAAGACCTAGAGATATAATTACTCCTAAAAGAGGAAGAAGGATGAGAAGGTGGGTACAGATGAAGAGGAGGAGAGGAAGGAAAAAAGAAGAATCTGGGCTTCCTAACTAAGAAAACTGGCTTGTAGGATTGGTACCCAAAAGAGTAACAGTAGTAATAATACTGCAACAGGGAAACAGCTACACTGGAACTGATATTCAGGGATGACTAGAAGGTGTACCTATGTAACCACATGATCTATACCATGACACTACTTGGAAGTTGAGGAGCCTCTTAGAGAGAAATTGACTCCCAGTTCCAAGTGTCAAACACCAGTGGACACAGGTATCATATGGAAGTGTGGATGGATGAAGCTTATTTGGAGCAAAATTGCAAATGGTCGTGAGTGGACATCACAAAGATAATTCATCACAGTAAGAGTCCAGTCGGAGGAAATGGATGTTGTCACTGGACTCCAGGATCAAAAAAAAAAAAAAAAAAAAAAAAACAGCTGTTGGTCCCCAGCCCTCTCAGAAACTGGTTCTTAACTCTATTCTCCCCATTTCTCTGTTGGTATGGGGTCCCCTTGTGGAGAAAATGGTTAAGTGTGACATTACAGAGCTTGTGTCTCTAGTCTCTGAGGTCTCGAAAATTCTACCAGGGGCTCTGCTCAGTTTATTAGGAAGGGGAAAAGCTCTCCAAGATATTACCAAGCTGCCCTGGATCCTCGGGCATAAGGATGGCAGGAAGAAACAGAAGCCAGAGGAAGCAAGGCCAGAGGAAGTGACAGGGAGAGGTACAGGAGATGAGGGCAGAGGTGGTCAGGGAGTTCAAAGGTGGGCAGGAAGCCAGTGGTGAGATACTAACTTTTTAGCATGTACAAGCACACCTTTTGTACTCGTTTTCCCTTAAATATTCCCTGTGTTTTCCATTCTCTTTAAGATGTACTGGGGAAGACATGCACTTTGGAATCAGATTATGAGTTTAAATTTCAGCTCTGCTGTTTACCAGTTTGTAATGTTGGATAAATTACATGTTTTCCCTCATTCTCAACAGTGGAATGGGTAAGCCAGCTTTTTGAGTCTGTTTTGAACAGCAGTAATAATAACACAAATTATCACTTTTTGAGAATCAACCAGGTGTTCCACATCCATGATTATCTCAATCTGTCTTCATAACCACACATTGAGATAAATCTTTTTCCCTTTTCACAGGTTAGGAAACAGCCCCAGATGGGTAAGAGATTAGCTCAAGGTAAGTGACAGAGCCCAGGATTTTCAAAGTCAGGTTGAATCTGGCCCCGGTATCCAGGGTGTTTCCATTATGTAACCCTGTCTTTCAACAACGTCAAGTACGATGAGAGGAGGTGTCTATGAGGCTTAACTTTTCTTTCGCCCCCTCTTTCCTACAATGCTCTTCCTTTCATTCTCCAAGTCTGGCTGGCATTCCACCTCCTTCCAGATCACCTTTGTCAGAAGTGATGTTCTTCAGCCTTCTAATAACGATGATCCACAGTGCTCATGAGCTGTCTTTTGATTTCTCATCTACAACCCATCTACTAAGGCCAGGGAGAGCTACTTCAAGAGTTCATGGCCATCTCTCTTTTCTCTAGCGCATGCCTCTTCCTCACCCACCAGCTCATTGTCTTCTCATGCACAAATCTTAGTTTTTTTGTGTTTTCTACCCCAGGGCCTCCTTGGTGTCTGGCACACTCCAGTTGAACTGAATTTGTTTAACTCTTCCTTGTCTTGTGTACTGAGAGCTGTGGATGTCAGGACCTGGAACCTCTCCAGCTGCCTGACTTGGAGGGCATGGCCTCTGTTCAGGGGTCCCCAGTCCCCCCCCCCAACTCTCTGGTTTTTCTGCCTGGAGGCGCACGGTGACAGATACCCTCACTTGTTCTCTGCCTCACAGGATTCACTGCTCAGACATACCCGGTAATAAATAAAAACCTAGAAGATTGTGTCTGGTAGCTAATTGACTGTGTAACATAGGCTACCAGCCTCTGGGGCAGCACAGCATGCCGCTTGTAATTAAACACCCTCATCCCAGCCTGACTTACCCAGCTATGTCGAATCACAGAACAATTAGGCATTTCTGGAGTGGGTTTCCCTGCCTTGGTTGGGGAGGTAAGAAACATCTTATTAACGTAGCTTATTGTTGGTTCTCAGAACCATATTGATTCTATGGGAAATTAGAGCCATGTTGGCGCTGTGGTAAATGCTGTAGAATTGGCAAGATCTGAAAGAAATAATCTGTGCCCTTCAGGAACATATAGCTAAGTTAGGGTTATAAGACAGAGTAAGGATAATATAACAGATGTTATGTGAGAGGCATAAATACATTTCTATGAGGCAAAGGTGTGTGTTTTCTTATTGAAGTATATAGCTGGTGGATGATTTGCAATGTTTCAGGTGTACAACAAAATGATTCAGTTATACACACATATGTATGCATATATATATATTCTTTTTTCTGATTCTTTCCATTAAAAGTTATTAGACAATATTGACTAATTGTGCTATACAGTGGGTCCTTGTTGTTTATCTATTTTATATACAATAGTATATATCTGTTAATCCCAAATTCCCAATTTATTCCTCCCCTGCTTTTCCCCTTTGGTAACCATAAGCTTATTTTCTATGTTTGTGAATCTATTTCTCTTTTGTAAATAAGCTCATTTGTATTAATTTTTTAGATTCCACATATTAGTGATATCATATGATATTTGTCTTTCTATGTCTGACTTCACTTAGTATGATAATCTCTAGGTCTCTCCATGTTGCTGCAAATGGCATTATTTCATTCTTTTTTATTACTGAGTAATATTCCATTGTGTGTGTGTATTCCATTGCATACACACACACACCGCCCCCACATCCTTTGTATCCATTCATCTGTCAGTGACATTTAGTTTATTTCTATGTCTGGCTATTGTAAATGATGCTTCTATGAACAATGAGATGCATGTATCTTTTGAATTATCTTTTGTCTTTTCCGGATATATACCCAGGAGTGGTATTGTTGGATCACGTGGTAACTCTGTTTTTAGTTTTTAAAGGAATTTTCATACTGTTCTCCATGGTGGCTACAACCATGTACATTCCCACCAATAGTGTAGGAGGGCTCCCTTTTCTCCACATGTAAGGAGAAAATGGGAAATGAAGTTGGCAGCATGAAGGACAGAATCACAATATAATAATATAATATAATACACAATTTCATATTAGCATCACCAAGGAGAACAATTAAAAAATATAGACTTCCAAACCCTACTCAATACCTATGGAAACAGAATCTCTAAGAGAAGAGGAAGTCAAAAGTCTCTATCCAGGTATTTGAGAAATCCTCCCATAACCATGATTTAGGGCAGGTACCAGCCCTGTGTTCTGAAAGCTTTGACTCATTCTTACAAGGATGGGCCACAACAGCTCCCTGGCCCATGGACTCCCTCCATGCCATCCTGCCTTTGCCATAGATCACTGAAGCAAGCATGGTTCTACTGGAGCTGAGTTCCTTTGGACTTAAAAGTCAGAAATTCTGGCCAATCAGCTGAATATGCTGGACCTGAAATATGAGCTGGAATCTGGAGCTAAAGGCAGCATTTGAGAGCCATGATCAGTAAGGAAGGGAGAGAAATTGCTTCTATCTTTGAAAACATTTTAGTTTCCAGTCCCAGTTCCTTAAAAGAAATTTATACTTTTTGCAGGAAGTTTCATGAGCACCTCTGCTTCCTTCTAAGATAACTCCATTAACTAAAATTTGCTTGCATAAGTTTTCCTTCCACATAGGCAATATAGTTTATGGGAGACGGATCCTCAAAATTGAAGAAACTTCAGAGACTAGCTATTCCAACCTCCTAACCAGTGCAGGATTGATTCTCTCTTCTCCACTCTATGCGAAATTGCGTAACATCATGTTTGACAGAGCAGATGCTCCGCAAAGCACCTGGGTCTTATACTTTCTGAGAAAGGAAACAGTGCCTCAACTTTGGATGCTCTGTTAGAAACTGTCCTCATTATTGGGCTCAGATATTAGTCCCTATACATTTTTGTCATTGAATCTCCTCTCCAGAACCAAACAGACAAATTCCATTCCCCTTTCAACATAACACTGTACAAGTATTTTAACATGACTGTCTGCATTCTCCTTCCCCATCTCATCTTTTTTTTTAACTAAATGTCTTGGTTTACTTAATGGTTCTTTCTGTGTCCTCTATTCCAGATCCTTCATGATTCTGCTGCTGCTACTGCTGCTAAGTCGCTTCAGTCGTGTCCAACTCTGTGCGACCCCATCGACTGCAGCCCACCAGGCTTCTCTGTCCATGGGATTCTCCAGGCAAGAACACTGGAGTGGGTTGCCATTTCCTTCTCCAATGCATGAAAGTAAAAAGTGAAAGTGAAGTCCCTCAGTCGTGTCTGACTCTTAGCCATCCCACAGACTGCAGCCTACCAGGCTCCTCTGTCCATGGGATTTTCCAGGCAACAGTACTGGAGTGGGGTGCCATTGCCTTCATGATTCTGGTTCCTCTCAAATTTGCAACTCCAATTTGCCAATGTCCCTATTAAAGTACAATGTTTAAAATTGGATAGGTATTCTGCATGTATTACCATTATCTCTATGTTTTTTATAGGCTTGGGAGGCAAAATAAATTTGCAGGTCCCAGTGTTGTTACAGTTGCTTTATACAACAATCTTCTGATGAGGTAGGTTTTTCTCTTGTTTCATTTTACAGAGGGAGGAAAATTAAAGACTGGAGCAATTCTATGTCTTGCCCAAAGCCATGCAGCTAAAATGTGGTGGAACTTGGCTGTCATGAACTGAATTCTGTCTCTCCAAAGTTCAAATATTGAAGTCCTAATATCTAATACCGTGGAATGTGACTGTATTCCAAGATAGGGCTTCTTTAAAGAGGTAGCTCGGAGAAGGCAATGGCACCCCACTCCAGTACTCTTGCCTGGAAAATCCCATGGATGGAGGAGCCTGGTGGGCTACAGTCCATGAGGTCACTAAGAGTCGGACACGACTAAGCGATTTCACTTTCACTTTTCACTTTCATGCATTGGAGAAGGAAATGGCAACCCACTCCAGTGTTCTTGCCTGGAGAATCCCAGGGACGGGGGAGCCTGGTGGGCTGCCATCTATGGGGTTGCACAGAGTCGGACACGACTGAAAAGAGGTAGCTAAGATTAAAAGGACAGGTGGCTCTAGTGATAATGAATCCACCTGCCAAAGCAGGAGATGCACAGAAGACATCAGTTGGATCTCTGGATTGGGACGATCCTCTGGGGTAGGAAGTGACAACCATTCCAGTATTCTTGCCTGAAAAATTCCACGGACAGAGGAGCCCGGCTAGCTACAGTCCATGGGGCCACTAAGAGTCAGCCATGACTAAGCACACACACACAAGGTAAAATGAGGTCACGTGGATGAGCCCTAATCCAATATGACTGGTGTCATCATAAGAAGAGAAGATCAGGACACAGACACACAGACAAACCACGTGAAGACGGGGAGAAGATGGCCATATGCAAGCAGAGAGACCACAGAAGGGACCAACCCTGCCAGCACCTTGGACTTCCAGCCTCCAGATCTTTGAGGAGTAGATTTCTGTGGTTTAATTAAGCCAGTCTGTGGTATGTAGTTATGGCAGCCTGAGCAAACTAATACTCAGATCTTGAGCTTCATCCTAAGAATCCAACTGCATGTCTTCTCTACTTTACTATATAGTCTTTTGGCCAGATTCCCATACTGGACAATATCCTTTTTAGAGTACATTGAAGGCATTGAAAAGGCCCATCCGGAAACTATCCTGAGCAAAGTCTCTCTCCACTAGTAGCCACTGAGAGTTGATGATAAAGAGAGAGCCCTTGAATTCAGATCCAGGCACAAGGCAAACCCAGACAGGAAATGGAAAGTGACCTGGCAAGTGAGCCAGAGTCTGAGGCGTGGGACCATTTGGATCTCCACTGATGGAGCACATGCTCAAACAGAGCTGCAGCACCAAAGAAGGTGCCAAGTGAGAAAACACCAAGGTCACGAGCATGGGAAACGATAGATCTCTACTGCTCACCAGGTTAAAGCAGCGTAGCAACATGGTTAAAGCTGTCAGCTCTGGAATTCGGCTGTTTACATTTGCCTCTTGGCTCTTCCATTTGAAAAAAATCACTTGTTTGTCTGGGTCTTAGATTTTTCACTTATAATATGAGGGAGAACTTATTCTATAGAGTTGTTGTTAGGAATCTATGAATAATGTATAAGAAGTACTTAGGACACTGCCTGGCATGTAGTTTTAATTTAAACACTTAAATTATACTATGTGTCAAAAAGTGTCCTAAGTACTGTACAAATTAATTAACTTATTAACTCCTTATGACTGCTCAAGGTAAGTGCAAATGCTATCCCTACTTAGCAGATGAAGAAAATGAACCATAGTCAAGTGATATATTCAAGGAAAGAGGCAGAGTTGAGATACAAACCCTAGAAATGTTGGGTCTGGAATCCATCTTCAAGCCACCATACCATGTAGCATTAAGTAATCATCATTATTATTATTAGATGTATAATCTTAAGCAAGTTCTTTGGTCTTTCTGAGCCTCAGTTTCCTCATCTCTAAATTAAAGACAGCACCAACAATGTCATAAGAGAACAATCCAGCATAGTACGTGAAACATACAGAAGTATTCAAAAGGTGTTTTTCTTCTTACTTCTTTCAGTTCAGTTCAGATCAGTTGCTCAGTCATGTCCGACTCTTTGCGACCCCATGAATCGCAGCACGCCAGGCCTCCCTGTCCATCACCAACTCCCGGAGTTCACCCAGACTCACGTCCATCAAGTCAGTGATGCCATCCAGCCATCTCATCCTCTGTCGTCCACTTCTCCTCCTGCCCCCAATCCCTCCCAGCATCAGAGTCTTTTCCAATGAGTCAGCTCTTCACATGAGGTGGCCAAAGTACTGGCGTTCCAGCTTTAGCATCATTCCTTCCAAAGAAATCCCAGGGCTGATCTCCTTCAGAATGGACTGGTCTTACTTCTTTAGATCTCCCTAAACTTCCTTCTGTGTTTATAAGAACAGCCCTAGCCCAGGAGGAAGAGACTGATTGAGCATAAACCCTGACTGTCATCAGTTTTTCAGTTCCCTGTAGTTTTGCTTCACTGTCCTGAGGCTGTTTTGGACATACTTTAGCCTCCTGGACACTTTGTTTCAATGTCAGGGGCTGCCAAATATTACCCCACCCCATCCCAAGCTGGAATGCCCCCAAGGCCCACTGCCACAGAAAGACTCTTCTAGTTCTAAAGGGCATGTCTTCCTATTTACTGAGTTTCTGTTTCTGGAAACTTCTGAAATGACTGGAATGTTCTTTAAAACTCTCAGTTCTCACTTGTCTGCTCAAATTTTTTTAATCCTGTGGACATAGCTGAGTCATTCAAAGTGGTTTTAATGTTGGCAATTTACAAAAGACCCCAGAGGCAGTCATTGCCCCTTTTACGATTGTTCAGGCCTTCATGGAATGGTTTAGAGAAGAAACCAGAGTGCTAGTCACAGCGTTTGTTCTAGATTTTGCTAGTCTGACCTAGTCAGAGAGAAGAGAGAGCTGCAGGTTTGGGGCATGACTATGTCACACCTACAAATGTACATAGAGACCATGCTTCCTCACTTCCTTCCTTCCTACTGCCTTCAAGAAATTGATGGTTGGGAAACCAGGATTCCCTTGTTACCTTTACATGCTCACTGAGGATTAAAATCATGGGTCAGCAAACTTATTCTATCAACAGCCAGATAGTGAACATTTTAGCATTTGTGGATCTAGAGTCTGTTTCTCACTCAACTCTGCCTTTGTAGCAAAAGCAGCCATAGGTAATATGTAAATGAATAGGCTTGGCTGTGTTCCAGTAAAACTCTAGTTACAAGAAAAGGCAGCCAGTGAACATTTAATTGAAATCATAATAAAAAACACCTTCATTGTAAGAGCATTTAGGAAAAGATGCAAAAGAATACTGAAAAGAAGCGGGCAGTTTATTGTAGCTGTCAAATACAAGGACCCAGAAGTCGGCCTGCCTGCATCAGGGTTGTGGGATCTTGAGCAAAGAACTTAATTTCTTCAGACACCAGCTTCTTTATCTGCAAAAATAGGAATCATTGTAGTATATTCCTCGTAGTGCTAATGGGAGAATGAAATGAGATGATCTGGGTAAAAAACTGGAAACCTAGTTAAGCACGTACTTTGTGGTTCTCAGATGTCAGAGAGAGACTAGCAGGGCAGTGTGGGAGAGTGTGGGCTCAGAAACCAGAAAGCCTGGGTTTGCAGCCCGGCTCTGCCATTTACAAACTGAGACCAAGTTAAGCTACTATGCCTCAGCTTCAGCTGTAATAATATTCATTGTCTTACAGAGATATTGCCTTAGTTCAATCTGCTGTAACAAACATACCATCAACGGGGTGGCTTATAAACCACAGAAATCTATACTATTTCTCTCAGTTCTGCAGGCTGGAAGCCCAAGATCGAGGTACTAGCATCATCAGGTTCTTTCAGGTTGCAGACTGCTGACATTTCATTGTGTCCTTATGTGGCAGGAAGAGCTCTGGAGAGCTCTCTGGGGTCTCTTATACAGCACTAATCTCATTCGTGGGACTTTCCTGGTGGCTCAGTGGTAAAGAACCCGCCTGCAATTGCAGGAGACTCAGGTTTGATCCCTGGGTTGGGAAGATTCCCTGGAGAAGGGAATCCTCTCCAGTATTCTTGCTGGGGAAATCCCACAGACAGAGGAGCCTGGTAGGCTCTATAGTTCATGGGATAGCAAGAGAGTCAGACAGGACCTAGTGACTGAACAACAACAACAACATCAAATCTCTTTCGTGGGGGTTCTTCTCTCATGATCTAATTTCTTCTAAAAGGTGTTGACATGGTGGTGGTTTCTAGTTATTGTTATTTCAGATAATATTGTTATAATTGTCTCTGAGTGCATAGCTATTTGTTTATTTTTGTATTCTTTCCATAGGACAGTTTCTCCAAAGTGGAATTACTGGGGTGGAAGAACATGTGTAGTTTTAAGTTGCTGTTTGTGTGCGTGTGTGCTCAGTTACTTCAATCATGTACAACTCTTTGCGACCTTATGGACCTCTTTGTGACTCGCCAGGCTCCTCTGTCCATGGGATTTTCCAGGCAAGAATACTGGAGTGGGTTGCCATGCCCTCCTCCAGAGAATTTTCCCAACTGAGGGATCAAACATGCATGTCCTGAGTTTCCTGCATTGCAGAAGGATTCTTTACCCACTGAGCCACTGGGGAAGCCCTAAGTTGCTGTTAACAGGTGTCCAAATTACTGTCCAAAATGAAAGCACCCATTTACAGCACTGCCATAGCATTTGCATTCAGCAGAGTTCAATTTCCTCATCTCTCAAGCAAAGGTACTGAAGCTTGCTTGGTCTTACTTTATAAGATTATTGTGAGAATCCAAATGTACATAGACATGCTTTGAAAACTGCCAAGAGATCTATCACTGTAGTCATTTCTCTTTGGTGACAGCGTGTGATTAGGCCAAGTGGCATTGACAGGGAGAGATGGTGTTTTAAACGTGACCTTCCTCAATGCAGCTGAGACTACCTCTGGTGCAAACTGCCAATATATCCAGTTCAATGAAGGTTACCGTGCACTGCAGCCCTGACCAGCCCTTTGGACTAACCACAGTGAGCAGACATTGCTGTGATTTCACAACAGGAAGCTACTGTCTTAATAACGTCTTAATAACTACATTTCACAACTACTGTGTCAATTTGGGCTTTCCAAAGAGGAGCACTACTGACTTCATAAGAATGGTGTGGAGCCTTTTCCCAAATGGGAAACAAATGAACGCAAAAGCCTAGGAAAAAGCATCCTCTCCACTTCCAGTCGTGTCCAAGTCTGTGCGACCCCATAGATGGCAGACCACCAGGCTCCCCTGTCCCTGGGATTCTCCAGGCAAGAACACTGGAGTGGATTGCCATTTCCTTCTCCAATGCATGAAAGTGAAAAGTCCAGATGTATCTGATGCTTCTGAGTTTTGCATACTCCATTATGTGCCAATGTAGAAATCTCATCATGTCAGCCAAGAGACTGAAACAAGCACCAGACTTTGAATAAGGAGACCTGGGCTTAAATCCCACCATCACGACTTTTTTGTTTGAACTTGGGCAAGTGGTTTCTTTTCTCTGAGCTTCATCTTCCTGACATTTAAAATAATGATTCTCATACCAACCTCTCAGAATTCCTGGGAGACTTTAACATTAAATATGCCCAAGTAGAAATTGAAAATCAAGCAAAGTGCCACATAGTAGGTGTTCGATAAATAGTAAAAGACAAGCATGTTAAAACACCTACATAATACAGACCCCTTGGCAGTTACTTAAGATTGTTAATGCTGTTTCTGGAGCAATTATTTGTTTATTGACCCAAAATTGTGCTTGTCAACTCTTACAGGAAGCCTTTCTAGAATCCTCCTTCAATCCCTACCTTAGAGAACTGACCTTATTGAGTAGACGCACCATTGTTTTTTAAACAACTTAGAGCTTTTGAAAAGCATATTTGAATTATTTTTGTTTATTGTAATAAATATTGTTATGATAAATATCTTTTGCATAAAGCTTCTTCCATATTCAGAGATTAATTTTTTCCTCCATCATTTAAGATAGATTCCCCAAAGTAGAATTACTGGGCCAGTGTGTATGTCCACTTTGGAAGCTTTGCTTTCAAATTGCTTTATAGAAAGTTTATATTAATTGTCACTTACAGATCACTTACGTGCTTCAAATTTCCTACAGACATCATTTATCATACCAGTAATACCACAGCCTAGTTTCCTATATGATTCCCCCCATGCAATCGGGATCTCTTGGGGCCAGATTTGTTGACATTTGTTGAGGTGTGAATGAATGAGTAAGAAGGAAGAAAAAGAAGGAAGAAGGGAAAAGAGGGAGGGAGAGATGGAAGGAAGGAGAAAGAAAGGAAAGAAGAAAACCTAAAATAGAGAAAGAGGAAGGAAAGAAAAGAGATAAACAAGAAAAAAGTGAAGGATAGAAAAAGAAATGAGAGGAAGAAACAGAGAAGAGAGAAAAATAAAAGAAAGATGAAAAGAAAGATAGACCTAGAAGGCTATGCAGAATGAGAGAAATTAACTATGGGAAGGAAAGAGTCTCTGGCCATAGCTGCCAGCACTAATTAAAGCCTCCTGCCTCCTATAGAGCAATTTTCCTTGAAGAGAGGAAAGGCAACATGTCACATACCATAAGGTGCATATACATGAGTAAATAAATTGCCAACCAATACATTTTTTAAAGGGAACCCATTATGCTTATTTATTGAAGCTTTCAAGTGTTATATTGGATCCTGCAATGAAGTAAATTATTAAGCATCTTTGTATCTACTCTGAAAAATATCATGGTTCCTTCTTTTGAGTTTTGTTTCTATTTCTCCTTAAGCCATTCTTTGGGGGTACTTGGAGCATTTTTTCTATTTATCACTTGAACTCCTCTTAGGAAAATGCTGAAGACCACCCACTTCCAATTTTTGCAGGAACTCTGGAACAAGGAATTATATGTGTTCTGTTGATATGCATGTTGAAAACCAAAGTAATATTTATCATATGTATTTTCTTATGGTCCCTTTCTACAAGTTCTCCCATTTTTTGACCACATTCTCTTAATCTCTCCTCAAAGAAGAGTGTTTTCTTTCAGAAGCCAGACATTGGGAATAGCTGACCGGCACTTTGAATGCAACTGCAGTTGTCAGTCATGTGAGCGCCTCCCCATCCTGCAGAGATTTCACTTTCAAAGTGAAGGCAAAAATAACTACACAACTCAGTCAAATGAAAGCAAACGAAAGGGCTAGAAAATTAGAAAAGAGCTCCAATTCTATTTTTATAAATGCACTAGCTTATTGATTTCAGTGAATTCAAGTTTACTTTCCAATTCTATCAAACCCAGCCCCCTGCATAGAACTCTGTAGGGCAGGAGAGAGGGTTTCAAAGTCACACAGCCAGTGTCTGAGTCTGGCTTGACCACTTTGGTGCAGTATGTCTGTGGGCAGGGAACTCAACCCCACTGAATTCAGTTTCCTCAAATGCAGAATGGAGCTATTAGCGGGACTCACCTCATTAGACTCTTGGGAGGATGAACTACAATAAGGTACACATGTCAAGTCGTGCTGTGGTTCCTCACTTTCCCCCTCTGTGCTCACACTTTTCCCCAGAGAGAATTCTATCCATCCTTCCAAGCACAGTTCAAACATCACTTTTCAAGGTGAATTGTTCCCTGACCCACCTCTGACATCTCAGTCAGTTACCTACTCATCTCACGTGGCTTGTCATCTATTCTACCCTGGGGTTCTTTATGACAGTCCTAGGCACCAACACGTTTTATTTTTAACACAGAGTGATGGAAACATAGGTCCATTCCAATAAATCAATGTTCCTAGCCTAACCAACTCATTTACCAGGGCAGTGGTACTAAAGAACTGAAATAGTGAAGCAGGCAAAAGCTTGTGGTGGGGGTGGGTGGGTGGGGGTAGACTGATTACCCTTTATCAAAAATGAAACCTGACATCTCATCTTCTCTACTGGCAAGCTGCTGATGTAATATTTTTGGTGGATCTAGGCTTTATCACCTCAACTAGAGTATGAGCCTTTGAGAGCAGAGACCAAATCATATGCTTCTGGCCTTCTCCCCTTAATATCTGGCATAAAGTTTGCAGGTATTTATAAAGAGCACTTCAACCCAATCTTTAGAGATATCTGGAACGTCAGAGGAAATAGCACTTGTTAAGAAAGGAGGCAAACTTGGATGCAATGCATAAAGTTTAGTCTGGGAGACAACCACAGCACTTGTCACAATCTGAAAACAACCTCAGGCAAACATTTTACACAGAAGGAAAGTTGCATTGCCTGTTCGTTCATGCCTTCATCCAGCAATATGAAGTGATTGTCTTCTACTGTAGCAGGTCTCTGATCTCAAAAAGTTTACACTAAAGTTGAGGAGATAAAGTCTCTAGACCCACAAAAATGATCCTGGCATCAGTCTCTAGATTAATGAAAATGAAATGCCAGCTCCTGTGCTTGATAAATGGTATGACTCATCTCAGATTAGGTTGTGTTCTCATTAACTGGTCACAAATCTGTGTCCCTCATTCATCTAGAAGCTATTCAAGGGCAAGAGCCATGCATTAATCATTTTTCTATTCCAGTGTGTAGAACAGTCCTTGACATTCATTCATTCACAGATTCATTCACTCAATGCATTCTTAATGAGCAGCTACTATAGGTCAGGCCTAGTAGGTGTCTATCTTAGTTTGGCTTCTCCAAAGTCTCTGTTCTTAAAAAGTACACCAAGGTCTACATCAAATGGAAGTCATTTTAATTTCATTCAACTAAACAACACATTTTTTAAAGCCCCTACTGTGTGCTAGACATTGCATGAATGTGTGTGTGCTAAGTCACTTCAGTCATGTCTGACTCTTTGCAACTCTTTACAATCATGTCTGACTGTAGTCCACCAGGCTCCTCTGTCCATGGGATTCTCCAGGCAAGAATGCTGGAGTGGGTTGCCGTGCAACCATTCCAGTGAGCAATCCCCTGGAATGCTCATCCAGGGGATCTTCCCAGCCCAGGGGTCCAGTCCTCGTCTCCTGCATCTCCTGCTTTGGCAGGTGTTTGTTTTTAGCACTAGCACCACCTGGGAAGCCCATGCTAGGAACTAGGGCTACAGCCAATCAGATGGACACATTTCTTATCCTCAAAAGGCATTCAGTCTAGCAAGACAGATGCTAAACGAGCAGTGGGTTTCTTAGGGAACTTCTGTATCTACAGACTAAATCCAACTATCCATTACCTGGTCCATTCTTGCAACTTGCTCAGTTGTGTGACTCATCTCAGTTCCTGCTCTCCTTATTCCTTCCGGTCTGACCTCCCTCCTGGTCATGACCCAGCTCCACATACAGGTGACAGGCCCTGGGCTCCCTCTTGGTTCGGCATACTATGAACAGTCTTTTGGGTAACACCACTCAGTTCAGCTGAGCTCTGAAGGCCTACCCCGCCCACTTACCTCCAGGGTGTGGGCCCCAAGGCTGCCTAAGAAACAATGTGTAGTAGAAGACACTCACTTTGTAGTTGGTGAATGAAAGTATGAATGAAGAGGCAGCCCAACTTTTCTTTCAGGGAAAAGGTTTGCCAAGGGTCAGCCTTCACGTTAGAATAAGTTTAAGTGCTGTGATTGTCTTCCCAGAAATAGAACCC
Organism: Bison bison bison; assembly: GCF_000754665.1. NCBI lineage: Eukaryota > Metazoa > Chordata > Mammalia > Artiodactyla > Bovidae > Bison > Bison bison. Next base: position 2,241,732 of record NW_011495081.1, on the reverse strand, counting down.
TCCCAGCACTCACGGGCAAGGGGGGGATGGAGTGCTTAAAAACCCATTTTAATTAAGCAATTATGACAATTAAATATTTGAGACTCGGGGTTCCTAATCCTTGTTTGAGTTCCACTTTAATTTCCTAACCACGTCTCTGTTCTCATTGTAATCTTTGCCTTTGAATTATGTGGAATTCATTTGCTTGGGATAATTGCTTCTCTATAAGGCTCTCTCTTGTCACGTTCACAATGATCTAACAGCAAGGGGAGGGGGAATGTACATTTACTGTAGAGGGAAATTTTTGAAAGACTGACGAATGCCAGCTTTTTCATTATGTCCCATTAGAGTCGACGAAAGAAAGAGGTGACAAGAGGAAAGTATAACTCTGACAGTTCTGATCAGAAATTACATCAGCGTGCTGTCTCTTTTATCAGGTCCCTGAACTTAAGACAGGACTAGAAGAGGCAAGAGGAGAGTTGGGAACAAACTCTTATTGAGTGAGTACCTACCAAGTGTCCAGCTCTGACCTAGACACAGCTCATTGGATCGTCATAACCCAAAGAGGAAGCTGCTGTTTTAGTCACTAAGTCACGTCTGACTCTGTGACCCCATGGACCACAGCCCACCAGGCTTCTCTGTCTGTGGGACTCTCCAGGCAAGAACACTGGAGTGGGTTGCCATTTCCTCCTCCAGATGATGGTCCTGACCTAGGGATCAAACCCACATCACCTGCATTGCAGGTGGATTATTTACTGCTGAGCCACTAGGGAAGCTCAAAGAGATATTTATCGTGTTCCTTATTCTACAGATGTCTCCAACAGTGTGTTGTGCTGGGTGAATCAGCAAATTAGTGACCAAATCTGTAACCTATTTCCCCTTGACCCTTTGGTCTTGACTTCAGAAGCTGTGTCGTGTCAAGCACTTATTTAAGCCCTCTGAGCCTCAGTTTCTTCACCTGTAGAAGTGGAGAATGAAAGAAGCTTCTGGGTAAGAATCAAGTACATCAAACGCTTGGCACTAGACATTCTAGACACACAACAGCCTTATCATTCATTTATCATTGTGATGGGCTTCCCTTGTGGCTCAGCTGGTAAAGAATCTGCCCTCAATGCGGGAGACCTGGGTTCGATTTCTGGTTGGGAAGATCCCCTGGAGAAGGGGATGGCTACTAACTCCAGTATTCTGGCCAGGAGAATTCCATAGTCTGTATAGTCCATGGAGTAGCAAAGAGTCAGACACAACTGATCCTTTATCAGGACAGGCTCCTGAAGCACTAGGAAGTTGCAATCTCACATTGAGACACCTCACAGGCATCACGAGAGTGCTGACCTCAGCCAGGCAGCTGTCTGAGTGCCCCAGGCCCCTTGCATGTGCAAATCCACTCAATTTAGGCTCCCCACGTTTGCAATTTGGTATAGGCTAGGAGGCAAGGGCAGGGGTTCAGCTTCTGCAGGAACTTGTGGGAGCCATGGGGGACATTACTTGGTGCCCAGAAGGAAAACCTGGGGTTGCAGACAAATCGCTTCTTCAAGGGTGTAAGTGAGGCTGTAAGAACGGGATCTTGGTTTTAAGGCTTTAGGATTCGAGGAAAGGATTGTTTATAGGAGCAAGGCCCTAACTCAGAACCTATCTGCTGCTGACTTCCCATCAACTGAGTTTCAGAAACTGGACTAAGGGCTGAGAAGACAGCAGTAGAGGAGCTAGAGTTACTGCCGCTAAAGAGCTACAGGACTAGGATGAGGGAAAGTCAGGCACATTAACAAATGTCTATAATACAGCATGATTTAAAAAAAAAAAAAAAAACTCTACTAGAAGCATATACATCAAAAGCCTCAGGAAGAAAGAGAGAAGAGCAGTTGCTGGAATCACCAGCAATTAGTTGTTAGAACTAGGATGTTAAAATCCAAGACTGACGAGTAGCCAAGTTGCCAAACACTGTACGGAGCTCCTTAAAATTGTTCCTCCCTGTTTCAGCTGGAAATCGGCCCACAGAGAGAGGAGTCGACGATGTCTTTAGCTGGGTGGGTGAGAGGTGAAGTGGGGTGCAGGCGCTAATCTTGGTAGGTGATCCTCTGCCCCCCCGCCACACACCCTTCTCAAATAATGTTTCTACAAACACCCTCACACCTACCTGGCTGCATCCCTTCCTCTTACAAATACCACGGCAGAGGGGAGGTCTTTGATCTCCCAGAGCTCTCCGTGGCCATTGTGACTGGAGCCCTGAAAATATTTACAAAGCCACCGGGTTGATGGCTCAGCAGCAGGTCTCGCTTGGATCAAATACAGGAGGCTGGCTTTGTAAATCACCATGCGTGGCACCAAGAATGGACAAGAAGCATGCATGACATCAAAGACTTCCTGCGTCTGCAAGTCATGCGTGTTTGCTGGAGAACAGGATGTGAGGGTAGCAAGAAACACACAAACAGACGTGTGTGTTCATGTATTTTATAGGCAGACACCATGTATGGGGGTCCACGGGTAGACCTTTTCACTTGCCCAGTGTTTCAGACACACACCGGCCCACGTGCACACACATGTAAGATGGTCACAGAGGTCCTGATTGTTCTAGTGGTGTTTCACTGGGGCTGGCAGATGGAAGTCCAGCCGGAACCCAGCAGCCTTCACTCAAAAGCTGGGTTCAGGGCAACTTTAAAAGCACAGCAGGCTCATTACGACGCTATTACTTGGCCTTTGTGCAGAGGCAGGTGTGATTAGCCCAGCCACAGAGGCACTTCCTCGGAGGAAACGGGCAGCACTGTGTCTCCCCACCTGAGATGAATTGCTCCCAGGCTGCCCTCCTGTTTTGACATCTGAACTCCACTGATGAATCTGTGATTTTAGGGCAAGAGCCTCAAGTATAATGCCAGGACTCCTGAGTTCTAGTCTTTTTCTCCGTCCCTGCCTTGCTATGTGGTTTGATGGACCATTTCCCATGGCAGCTCTGCCCCATTCTATAAAATGAGGATATCGGACTAGGTCTGAAATCTCTGCTTATAAAAAAAACTCCAGGGAACGTATAGAAGTCAGTAAAATATTGATCTGTGGGCATCAGACCTTTTGAACCCAAATTTCCTGGGTAGGACACAGGAATATGTATTTTCACAAGTTTCCAAAGAGATTCTGATACAGATCTGGGAGCCAAGGGTGAGGGGGTGGGGGGTATGGTTTCAGGATGATTCAAGGGCATTACATTTATTATGCACTTAATTTCTATTATTATTACATCAGCTCTACCTCAGGTCATCTGGCATTAAATCCTGGAGGTAGGAGACCCCTGGGCTAGAAGATTCACTTCCAAAATGGCTCACTCACAGAACTGGCAACTTAGAACTGGCTGTTGGCCAAAAAATTTAGCTCCTCACTGTACGGGCCTCTCCAGGACTTCCTGGGTGTTCTCACAATATGGTGGTTAACTTCCTTGAGAGCAAGTATTCTAAGAGACTCAGGTGGAAGCCATGCAACTATTTCTAGATTATCTCTGGTTCAGTGTAGGAGACTACACAAGAATGTAAATATCATGAGGACCTTTGAGGACCATCAGGGGGACTTTACAGTAAAGAAGTTTTGTGAAAGCCAGTCCTTAGATAGGAGACATCAGTGCATTAATGGCATTAAAAAGATGATGGGGGCAACTTACCCAAACTCCTCCCTGAGCTCTGAAAATCCCCACATAGGTCACAGGCCTGCTTAAGTGATCGCAGACAAGTTCCTAACCTGTGTCTATCAGCATTTGACTCGTCGTACACATCCAAGAGGGCAAGGCCTCCTGTCTGCAAACACTGCTAAGTAGCTTCAGTCGTGTCCGACTCTGTGCGACCCCATAGACGGCAGCCCACCAGGCTCCCTGGTCCCTGGGATTCTCAAAGCAAGAACACTGGAGTGGGTTGCCATTTCCTTCTCCAATGCATGAAAGTGAAAAGTGAAAGTGAAATCGCTTAGTCGTGTCCGACTCTTAGTGACCTCATGGACTGTAGCCCACCAGGCTCCTCCATCCATGGGATTTTCCAGGCAAGGGTACTGGAGTGGGGTGCCATTGTGTTTTCCCGTCTGCAAACACAGCCCTTGTTAAAGAAGGTCATTCTGGGAAGTTCATTCTATAGTCTCCTCAAAAGCTACAGGCATCAACCATGAACCTGAGCTATCTCGACAGAGAAGGAAACCAAACACTGCCTCTTTGCCCCTACTATCCTGACAGTCTTTTGCTCTCCCTTTGTCTTATCTAGAGATTTTTCCCTGGGGCCCTTACACATACTATTTGATTTGTCTTATAATAGAATTTGCTATATTAACTTGACAGCCTGGTATCTTTATCCTCATTTACAGACAAGGAAAACTGAGGCTCAGAGAAGACTAACTTTACAAAGTCACACAGACTCTTGGAGGTGGAACTGTTGGCAGTTTGGCTTCAAAGCCCAGGGAGAGAAGAGGAAGTCCAAAACAAGGCTTTCAGCTGCCTCCACACGGACAGACCACCCACCCAGCATCTGACAGGGGCACCGTCGTTCCCGCAGCAGGGAGATCCCCCAGAAGTCTCTCCAGGGGCACAGGTCATAGGTAACCACAGGTTTAGACTCCCTCCAGGACAACAGTGACTCCCCACATAGGCGAGCGCCTAGATCTAGTGGCGGGAGGGTCCTCTCAGTCGCCCAGCTTTGAGGGGCCAGGGCAGAGGTCATGCCCTCTTGTAACCAGAGAGCCTTGCTCTGCCAGGGGGCCAGCGTGTGTCAGCATGCTAATGTTTCACGATGGCGACTCAGTCTCTCACTTCGACAGAGCAATCATCGCAAAGCGATACCGGCCGGCTGCCCTCTGATTATTTTACAGCCCTCCCTCCCCGGTCCAGCTGCATCAGTCTGTCCTCTCTGGTTTCTTTTTCCTCCCTGTTCCTGGTGGGTGAGGGGTAGGGGGTGGTTAGGATGGAGAGGTAGAAAGGATGAAAGGCTTATGCAGCAGCCCACCAGGAAGAGGGGCTCGCACTTCCTCTGCACCCACCCTGTGCCAGGCCTCCTGCAGGATGCGGGGCATGTGTGATGCACCAGATCCCGAAGCAGCCTTGGAAAACGGGGGGCATTTTCTAGCCCCCCTGGTTGTCACTGTGTGCTCTGAGGAAAGGCTTAAGGTGGCAGAGTTCAAAGAAACTCTAGAGATCACTTTTGTCCAGCGACCTCCTACAGTGGAGGCTGGGCGTCTCCTTCTCTAGAGTCAGATGGCTTTGTGGCTGTGCAGTCGGGTCCAGGGTCTTTCCAACACCCCAGGCTGCTTGTCATCATCCCTGTCATTAGAATCACATCTGTAGAGAACGGTGAGGAAAGTTAAGAGCAGCAGGGGCACGTAGATAAATGTATGGAACATTTATTTGAACGTCTGCTAGAAAAAGTAACCAGTACATCAAACCTATGATTATTTTAGATTTTTGGTTTAGGATGGGGCAAGATGTATTAAAGTGGAAAAAAGAAAGGGGATTGTTTGAAAGAAAAATGTCAAACTATAAGTTCAATGTATGAGGATATGGCAAAAACAAAATCATGCAAAGAGAAAAAAAATGAAGTTAGGAAAATGCTGGTGTGGGGCATGAAATCTGAACATGACTTGTGTTCAAATTTAAACTGTTCACCAGCTGCCTGATATTGGGAAAGTCTAACCTCTATTTCTACTTCTATAAAATGAGAACAGTCAAAGGATTGCTATGAGACCCAGATTGCATAAGGCATGTCATGCCCCATAGAATCACTCTCTCTTAGGGGTATGAGAAGATTAAGGGCCAGGCTGAGGGGCGTACTCAGGTCCAGGGTGTGGTGGGTCTGGAATGTCAAGTTTGCACTTGGTATAACCTGAGCTGTGGGAGCCTCAGAGGTGGGGCTGTTCCTGAGCTGATCTGGTTGCCATAGAGCTGGTGGAGGATGAATCTGGTACAGCACACAGTAAGGAGCAGGGTGGGTCCCAGAAAACTGGCACAAGACATCCTTACTGGCAGCTGATACCTTGGAGGACAGATGCAGACTGTGTAGTGTGATGCCAAAGAGCCAGAGCTCTGAGGTCAGGCTGCCTGGATTCAAACCCTAGCCCCCCTTCTGTGAGCATTAACTTATTTACCTAGAATATGGGATAATAATTACCTATTTAGAGGATTTTTGTAAAGAGTAAATGAAGCAATGCATGGGAAACAGCGCTGGGTGTATTATAAACACTGCACAAACATCACTTCCGCTTTAAGTAGCTAGTGCTTTATTTTAAGTACTAACCATAGCTAGCATGGCACCTGGCAAATAGGCGGTACTCCGAAAATTGTGTTTCGTGAATGTCTAAGTTAACTCTTCATCACTGACCACGTCAAGCCTCAGCCTTGCTTAGACAGAAGGGCTAATCATGATGCAGTTTGACATAAGAGAAGAAAATGAAACTGGCCAAAATAGCCAAATGTGTCCCAAGGTCCCAACCACAGTTTCTCTGGGAGACCTCCCAGATGGCCTGGGACCCTGCTTTTCTAGAAGCACAGGCTCTTGGAAGGGAACAGGATCCTTGGAGCTGTTGTTTAACCATTGATCACACAGACGGAGCTCAGAGAAGCCAGTAAATCGCGGGAAATCAATGACAAGAGCAAGGACTAGAACCAGGATTGCTCACTCTCGGCCAAGCCCTGTCTAGAATGCCAGCCAGCCTTTCTTCCAGGCCATTTGTCATCGGCTCCAGAGAGCTGGATCAGGGCCTGGATTCCTCCATTCAGCAGCCCTGGACAGCTGGAGACCCTCCCTCCCTGGATCGTTCTAGAGAGGAGCCTTGTTTGTTTTCTGATTTTGAGTCGACTGGACACCCTACTCACAGACCTCAGGGAGGTTAGGAAGGAGAGCGGGTGTTTTGCAAATGGAAAATACCAAACGAAAGGCCCAGCAGGAAGCAAGTGTGTGCTGCCAGTCCTTGTTCTATGAGGAAAGAGGAGGAGAGTAAAAGTCCCGCGCTTCATTGGCAGGAAAGATCTAGTTTGATGCCTGGCAGGTCCTGGATCTGATAGAGAGCTGACTAGAGGGGAGGTGTTGGGGAGGACAAAGCGACAGTCAATAAGGCAAGAAAGTATATAACAGGTTCTTACATTATAATCTTCATTAAGATTCCTCAGGACCACTCCCCATAATAACTTGGTCTAGGATGGGGCAAAGAATCTGCATTTTTATCAAGCAACCTCATTAATTCTGATCACCTTGTTCTGCAGACCACTCTTTAAGAAACACAACGGCTGACTCTGCTGCTTAGTAGCTATGTGACATTAGGCATGGTTATTTCATCTCTGTGAGCCTAAAATTTTTCACCTGTGAAATTGATACAGCGGGAATAACAAACTTTAAGGACTTAGCCCAGGGACCGGCACGCTGGAGGGCCTCAAAAATGGTCTTTATTAATGTAACAAGTAAGAATTTTGTTTTCCAGACATCCTCCGAGAGAGTGACTCATTGAGACATAGTCAAAACGAGAAAAGAAAGAGACTTCCTGCATGAGTTTGTGTCTTCCGTGGGGTACGAGCAAAGAAAGGAGGACCCAGAGCTGCCAAGCCCCTCAGTAGTCATGGAAAGCGATCTCCAAATGCCACTTCTGGAAGGAGAGACTTGGAGGAAAGAATGAAAAACGTAAACTGGGAAAAAGAGGAACCAGAACATTTTTGAGACATAAATAAATCAGGGAAGAGAGACAAAGGGATTTTTAAAACTCTGTCTGAGTTAAGTAGATCCCATTTCATTTTTTTGGAGAGAAACAACTAAAAATTGAAAATGCATTGGACTGTACCTCTTTGTATATGACTCTAGACATAGACTGGATCCTATGGGCCCTCAGATATATTAAGGTTATATTGTGCTTCCTGAAAGCATTTTCCACATAGTCCTCATTTGGTTATGGATCTGCTAGAGACTTCTGCTTTGAGCTTTTTGGATAAAATACTTCCTGAGCAATCCATGAGCTCCACAGGCACCCTGGCAGAGATGGCCTCAGCTTAGCTCAAATACTTCCTCCCAGCATATGAAAGATTTTCATAAAGCATCATGTGTAGACAATTTTTGCCACCCTCCATGCCCCAGGCCAATCCAGAGGAAATAACATGAATTTAGCTCTAACAGTACAAAAGTGAGCTCCAGATGCAACTCAATTTAGAGGCTGAAAACACAGTTCTGGAGATAGACGGTTGGGGCTTCTGTCCATTCTCTGCTCACTAAATATAACCTTGGGAAAGCTCCTTAATCTCTCTGTACCTCAGTAATTTCTTCTCTGTAAAATGGGAATAATATTAGTACCTACCTCATATTGTTGCTGTGATGATAAAATGAGTAAATATTTCTATGATACTTAGAACAGTGTCAGGAACATATTCATTGGAAGGACTGATGCTGAAACTGAAGCTCAAGAGCTGACTCATGGAAAAAGACTGATGCTGGGAAAGATAGAGGGCAAGAGGAGAAAGGGGCGACAGAGGATGAGATTGTTGGATGGCATCACTGACTTAATGGACGTGAATTTGACTCAGCTCTGAGAGATAATGAAGGACAGGGAAGCCTGGCATGCTGTAGTTCATGGGGCCACAAAAAGTCGGACATGACTTATCGACTGAACAATAGGAACATATTAGTAGGCCCTGTATTAGTGATAGCTGTTAATTTAATTGATTGTCAAACAGAGGAACCGTGAGATGAGCTCTTAATGGAGGTCGCAATTAATGAGTACCCAGCTGGTCTCCAGGAAGTAAAGGGAGTGGTTTAGACCAGGGTTTGGCAAACCACTGTCTGCATACCCATGGATGCAATTAACATACTATTGGTTCATAATGACGAGAGCTGTGGAGAGGGACCTGCAAAACTGCAGGTGCACAGCTTACCTATGCTAATGGCAGAGGGAGGGAGGCTTCAGCGTTTTGTGCCTAAGACTGTGTTTGCCCCCTTAACCCAAGAAATACATTCACACCCTAGTCAGCTGGCAGCCAAGAAAAACCAGTTAGGAGACCCCAGGGTCTGTTTCACTCCGCCTTCGGTTTATGTTCTGCCCAGCTTTTGACTGTTTATCTTTCCATTCTGTTTCCAGCCCTGCTTTTCTCTCTTAGAAATCAGCCTCCACCATTCAAATCCACTCAAAACAGTCACCTTTTGCTCACTTGATATTTCCTCCTACTTCTGGCTTCCTTTTTAACCTGCCCTCTTAACCCCTGAGCATCAAAATTTGCTTAGGTCTACACAGTTCCCCTAGGGGTTTCCCTGGTCATGCAGATGGTAAAGAATCCGCCTGCAATGCAGGGGACTTGGGTTCGATCCCTGGGTCAGAAAGAACCCCTGGAGAAAGGAATGGCAACCCACTCCAATATTCTTTCCTGGAGAATTCCATGGACAGAGGAGCCTGGCTGGCTACAGCCCATGGGGTCGCAAAGAGTAGAACACAATTGAGTGACTAATACTTCACTTCACAGTCCCCTTAAGTAGAGATCAAACGTCTACCCACTACAACCTCCCTCAGCCTCACTTCAAGTAGAGGAGGAAAATGAGAACCATTATGGGAACTTGCCCTCTCCCTGACTGAGATGTCCACGTGTCTTGAGATCTTAGTTGTAGCCAGCCATGCCCTAATAGCTCCAGGGTTGGGTGCAGACCTCTCAAAGACATCGTCATCACTGCTTTACATTGAGGCTTTCCTACATGCCTCCCCTCCAAAGAACCCCCAGATACCATGTTCATTTCATAAATTATGATGCCTGCCTTCCAGGAACTTAGTGTCAGCGAATTTGTGATCCTAGCGGTCTCCATGCCAAGTGGTCTTGCCCAAGTCACAGAGGCTCTTGCATTTAACATTCCCCCAGGTGGTCAGTTCCCATGATTCACTTGCTATTGCCAAAGGGAACTGCCAAAGCTGGTGGCTCCCATAATTGTCTCTCTGAGGCAAACACCTGTCATTACAGGATTGTGAAGGGCATCTCAGTTCATTCAAGGACTGGCTCAAATCCAAGACTTTATTAACTCTTTCTGAGGTGAGTTTCAGGGTGTTGAAACATGCTGTAATTTGACTGGGACTGATGTCTAGTCACCGCTGACGTCTAGGCCCCCAGAAGGGTGGCTCTTCATGCAACCATCCCGCCACCCCCACCCCAGCACTGGGTTTGCACCAGCACTGAGGAGCCTCAGGAGTGGTTCCCTTTAGCAGCACTAGGAGTAAACGGAGCTGGGTGGGAGTAGACAAGTGGTTAACCAGCAGCTCACTTGGCCCCATCCCAAGCCCGGGATGTCCAAAGGTAAGACCAAAATAGGCAGGCATTTTCTCTTTCTTAACAGAAAGCAAATACCGTAACGAGGGCCTGCCCTCGATGGCAGTTACAGCTTGTTCGACATTTGAGTTAGTGGTGCTGAAAAGAGGAAATCCACCCTGGACGAAGGAATGTTGTTTCCGTGGCTAATTGACTGGCTGACACCTCCCTCCCAGGCCCTCTGGGCAGCCAAGCTGGGTTATTTGCCACGGATGATGGCCTCAGCAATTTATTGCACCAGCCTGGAGGGACTGTCAGGCTGCCGATTTTGCTGTGGTTTGCTAGAGCCATGCCCCATCTCTCAGTGGGCACATTCGTTCCCTAGCAAAAGATGGTGATGGCAGAACTGGCATCATCTGAAGTAGGCTTTTCAGTAACTGGCACCACAGTGGGCACTGAGCATTTGCAGGGATGGTGAAGCAGCTCTCGAGGTTGGCCTCTAAGAGGGGAGTCTGTCTCCTGCTTCTGAAGGCATCAACCCATCCTCCTCTGTTCTGGCTGGACCTGTTCACTGTCATTCTCTCTCTCTTTTTTTCTTTTTTCTTTTTGTTCCCCATCCTGAATCCCGCTCCCACCTCCCTCCCCATCCCATCCCTCTGGATCATCCCAGTGCACTAACCCTGAGCACCCTGTCCCATGCATCGAACCTGGACTGGTGATCCATTTCACATATGCTAATATACATGTTTCAATGCCATTCTCCCAAATCATCCCACCCTCGCCCTCTCCCACAGAGTCCGAAAGGCTCTTCTATAAATCTGTGTCTCTTTTGCTTTTCACGTATAGAGTTCATTACTATCTTTCTAAATTCCATATACATGCATTAGTACACTGTATTGATGTTTTTCTTTCTGGCTTACTTCACTCTGTTTCACCGTCACTCTCTACTGATACTGATACTGCAGGACTTTGGGCCACTGTCTGAGTAACAAGGGTCTAGAGCAGTTTGCCAAATCTACCCTAGTACTGGTTCCACGATTCTCATTTACTTAGTCTGGGATGGGGCCAGATGAGAGTTCCGGTTTGTTTAGGTCTCCTTGCTATATCCTAGGGCAGTGGTGGTGATGTAGTTGCTAAGCCAGGTCCGACTCTTTGAGACCCTATGGACTGTAGCCCACCAGGCTCCTCTTTCCATGGGATTTCTCAGGCAAAAATACTAGAGCTGGTTGCCATTTCCTTCTCCAAGGGATCTTCCCAACCCAGGAATCAAACTTGCGTCTCCTGCTTGGCAGGCGGATTCTTTACCACTGAGCCACCTGGGAAGCATATACTGGAGAGACACACCTATATACTAAGGAGACACACCTGCACTATATAGGTTTGGATATACATCAATTATTCCTGGAAAGATACCGCATTTGGTTTAGGGGAGGGAAAATGAAGAACTGAGGTTATTTTTTTTATACCGTTCTAAATTGCCTGCATTTTTTGATTGAGTGCATATGTTACTCTTTCAAAAGGGATTGAAACAACTTTTTAAAAAAGAACTCTTGGAGTGATTCTTTTTTTTTTAACACTGCAAAAAAGTGATTCTTATAATCACTGAGTGTTATGGGCTGAATTAGTTGCCTTCCAGATTCATCAGCTGACATCCCAACCTCCAGTACCTCAGCATGAAATAAGTTGGGACTCTTGGAGGTGGAGTCTTTCAAGAGGTAGCTCAGGCTAAAAGGCCATATGGGTGAGTGTTAATCCAATATGTCCAGTGTCCTTATTAGAAGAGAGATGAGGACATAGACATGCACAGTTGGAAGATCATGTAAAGACATATGGAGAAAGCCTTGGGATGAAATCAACCTTTCTGTCATCTTGAACTTGAACTTCTGGCTTCCAGAACTGTGAGGAAATAAATTTCTTTTGTTTAAGTGGCCAGTCTGTGGTATCTACTCTAGTAGTCCTAGCACAGCATCACTGATCTAGTGGAGGAAGCAGTAGATCCGGGATAACAGAAAGGCTAAATTTGTGGAGTTATCAGCTTGTCACGAGGTCTTGGGCAAAGGAGGAAACTCACCTATCATTCCTTCATGCTCAGAAGGGGGCATTCTATATGTACGTAAAAGGAGATAGAAAAGGGCAACACTACTGAGTGATCAGCTATTCTAGCCCAATGAGTTTTTACTTTTTAAACTCATGAATCCATTTTTAAGTATAAACTGTTATGGAAAAGTCAGTATAAAGTAACTTAATTGAAATGGACCTTCTCTGGTTGAAGAAGCTCATATCGTTCCAATCCCTTTGCCTTTATGGTGGACCTACATCAACTCTGTGAACTGTTAGGGATCCCTGGGTGATGGTCTGAAAACCACTTATTGGTCTAATCCTGTCATATCTCAGACTTGGAGGCTAAAGCCCATAGTGCTAAACAACTCACCTCAGAGTCACCCAGTGACTCAGTATGAAAGCTGGGCTCTACTCCTGACTGAGTCATTCATCTTTTCTCTGCGTTTGCAAGGCATTAAGAATAATTCAGTGTTGTTGATAGCATACAAAGTATAACGTCTCTTTTTTTTCCTATAAAACATTATCAATATAAATTTGCATGGGAGACAACATTTTTACCAGAGGATCTGATTATATTCACCCAGAGTGCAGACATAAGTGAGGCTGTCTACACCAAGAAGAGCACAGTTTACTCACATTAAAACTCCCCATTCTCTTCCGAGACTCAGCAGGCTATGCTATCTTCCAGGACTAACCTCTTTCAGCCTTCTATGATTACACAGGCTAGGCAGAAGTAGGGAGACATACTTGTTCAAATAGATTTGAAAGGAGAGAAAATAACCAAACTATAGCATGAGAAAGAAAGAGACCTGGAGGAAAGAAAACATCACATGATGGGGATTCTGTGTTTCTTGGCTCCAGCTCCCATTTTCATACCTTGTTTCCTTTAAGAAAACCAAATTTCCCCACAAGCTGTCTCCTGATTGACTTTCACTTGATACGGTCACTCGATAGCACCGATCGGTTAATCCCTCCATATGGTTAAAATTAAACCACCAATCCATGCTCATTTTCCCCCTTACACTTGCTAATTTCTTGTGAAGATTATCCTTCCAGCTAAATTACCCTCATTCCTTTATTATCACATCCGTATTTCCACAGGAAGCTGTAAGGTTCTGAAGAATGGGAGACTTGTTGGAGCACTTCCTCTGTCCTTGACATCCTACAAACTCTTATGTCTTTCCCAACTTAGGAAAGACAATGGCTGGGGTTAGGGGCTCTGCATTCAGTGACCTCTGAAATTTCTCATAGCCCAGGGACTGGTTATGTGAGATCTTTGCTAGGAATGTGATGGTGGGGGCAGGATGTCTTGCTTTTGGAATTCTCCACTTCTCCCCTCAACTCTGAAGTCTAAAGCAAGACAAATATTCTTATGTGTCATCCTGACCTTGAAAGCCAATGCCATGAAGTGATTTCCTTTTCACGGTTGTGGATTTCCATTCCCAGGGCCTCACAGAGGTTGCCCCAGAAGAATCCAATCTGGCCTTGCTGTCCCAGCCTTTGTGTTTAGCATAGCTTTGCATAAACTAAAGGTACCAAGCAAGGTTTGGATATAAGTGTTAGGCTAAGTTATCTAGATCCTTTTGACATTTAACCTAACACCTTACCTAATTACTGAGTTTTACCAACTGACTCCATTGGTTTTCTGATGGAAAACTTACCATTTATGAGATTTTTAAGATTTAACTTGAGTCCCTTTAAGGCAGGTAGGCCCTTGACCCTGAACAGTCATGGTAGACAAAACTACTCCTACATCCCCTGATGGGATAAGCTTCAGGTCCCTAATAAGTTAAAATTTTGTGTGCTAGTTTCAATTTTCTGCTCCCAGGGTTGTTTCTCATCTGGGCAAAACACCCAAGCAAGCCCATTATTTTTGCTTTTCTTATGACTCTTGTTATTTCTTTCTGCCCAAGTTGGCTGCACACAAGCCCAGTCCCTCACAGTGCAAGAAAAGATAGGATTCCTGCCCCAAGGGTTTAGCAACCTCACATTTTCCTCTCTGCTGCCTCTATTTTTGTTCCAGTGTACCAGGAGTTCTGAAGCCTTGGCGGTTCTGAAACACTTTACTGTGTTTTGTTTTGTAGGAAACACTTGGGTTTTATGGCTGTGGGTTATAAAAGGTTTCCTCCCCTCCCCCTCTGCTTCTCCCGGGAAATTTGATGGGTGTGACCGGTACCAGTGGGCCCTGCTGGGAAAGCCCAGGCCATGCTCAGCTTTCAGCCTGAGCCATGACTCTTTCCGTTTTGGCTACGGCTTGGTCCTAATTTTGTCCCCCTCTGGCTGGCTCTGTTTATTGGCATTAATGTTTCATATTAAAATTTAATATTTAACTTTTGCTTTCAATATTTAATGTTCTGCATCTTACATTTGGATGTTTCCCTTCTGGGAGCGGTCAGCTGCCCTGCGTGATGCAAGAGCTAATCCCTTTGACTTCCAGTAAAATACCCCCTCCCCCACCCCCACCGCCTTTCTTTCTTTCCTTGTTCACCATCACTCTGCATTCAAATCCATCGCGGTAACTACCTGGAGGACATTTCTGTCTTCTGCTCACACACGTATTCAACATTTATTTATTGCATGCCAACTCAGTTGGATATTATAAACGGTGCTGCTATGGACCCACACACACAAAAATGAGACCCAAGTCTTAACTTGAGAAAGTCAGAGAGAAAGCATCATACAAATAAGGTGACAAGTATTAAACAAAGTTATGTGGGAGATTATAGAGGAGAGGATGACTAGCTCTGCCTTGGGAACTATGGAAGGTTATTCCAGAATGCATGCACGCTCAGTTGTGTATGACTCTTTGTGATTCCATGGACTGCAGCTCACCAGTCTCTTCTGTTCCATGGGATTTTCCAGGCAAGAATATTGGAGTAGGTTGCCATTTTCTAAACCAGGGGATCTTCCGGACCCAGGGATTGAACCAGTATCTCCTGAGTCTCCTGCATTGGCAGGCAGATTCTTTACTACTGAGCCACCTGGGAAGCCCCTTATTCTGGAAAAGAAACCATCAAAATGAGTCTTAAACAGAAGGCCTTATCAGATTGGTGGAGGAAGGGAATTCTGTATACATTGGGCAAAGGCATCAGAAGGTAAAAACATCTGGAATCCAGAGCATAGAAAACATATTTAGCTCCTTCTAGGTGGAGTAAAAAGAACTGTATTTAAGACACCTGCCTGTGAGTCACTCAAAATATAGCTGGAAAACTAAGGCAAATATCAGGAACCAATGAGAAAGCAACTGGATATATAACCTAGTACCTGATTGTGTAGAGTCAGAGAAGGAAACTTTGTATTCCAACCATCTTTCCTTTGGCACCTTCCCTATCAGATGAAGTTCACCTTCACAGACCACCGGTTCATCCACCAGAAAGGAAATCATAGGCTCTCGGGGAAGTATGAGCAAAAAGAGGAAGAACTAAAATAAAGAAGCTGGAAGAACATAACTAGAGCTTGGTGACTCAAAGGAAGCACTGTGTGAACAAAGCAAGTAATGGATAGAATGGACCAAGGTACAAGTGAACAAGATGGGATAACTGGAGATTAAGGTTGTGTAGCCTCGATGTCTTTTGGGACATTTCCAGTAAGCTGATGACAAAAAAAATCTTTAAAAAAAAATTTTTTTTGAAGCTATCTTTGTTGATGCTAATTATAAAGGTAATGTTTGTAAAAAGGTTGCTTTTTTCCAATTCACAAATACATAGAGAATAAAATTCTCTCCTACCCCAGGTTTGGCACATGATTGTCAAAGCATATGCACTTCTGCTGCTGCTGCCAAGTCACTAAAGTCGTGTCCGACTCTGTGCGACCCCAGAGACGGCAGCCCACCAGGCTCCCCCGTCCCTGGGATTCTCCAGGCAAGAACACTGGAGTGGGGTGCCATTTCCTTCTCCAATGCGTGAAAGTTAAAAGTGAAAGTGAAGTCGCTCAGTCCTGTCTGATTCCTAGCGACCCCATGGACTACAGCCCACCAGGCTCCTCCGTCCATGGGATTTTCCAGGCAAGAGTACCAGAGTGGGGTGCCAATGCACTTCAAATACATACAAATATATGTTGTCAAGTGGGCTGAATGTCAAAGGCTTTTGTAACACCGTCACACCGAGCAGAGGGTTGGTGACCCTAGCACAGTCAGACAGTAGTAAGAGAACGTGCTGGAACTGGAGGAAAGAAGCAGAGCTCCGCACTTTGCAATATCGGCAAACCACAGACAGGTAGCTATCTGAAGTCACAGTAGGCCTGGAGCCTGAAAATAAGCAAAACTCTCAAATCAAGTCAGGAAGGCACCACGAAGAATATCACAGTGGAGGAACTACCGCGAGGAGTCGCTCGTACAGGGCTTCCGAGGAACTCCAAACATAGTCGGGGAGATTAACACGGAGTGAAAGACAGTTTACGGGAGAGAGGATGACTCGGAGGCTGAGATCAAGGTTGTTGTCTCAGCTCTGCGGTCCAGAAGCTCTCTGACCCAGGGTATTGATGCAGCGGAGACTGCCTTTTGCGGATGTGGAGGATGAGAGCTACACTTGCCCTACGGTCACAGAGGTGCGATGAGGGTCACGTGACTCACTCCCTCTACAGGTGTGTGCTCCGCGCCTGCTACGTGCCAGGCCCCCTTCCAGGAGCCAGAGTTAGAGAATAAACAAAATAAGCAAACACCCTTCCCCCAGGCAGCCCGAATTCTAGCAAGTGCAGTGCACATGAGAGTTCAGGTCATTGATTTCACGTGAACTGGCTATGCCCCGAGCATAAGAGGACGCCTGTGTTCTGTTAATTAACCTGCTGCTCCTGACTGTGAGGAAATCGCTGAATAGGGTCTCGCTGACATGGGACTTTGATGGGTAGATCGGATCTAATCTGGCAGAAAGGAGGGGAAAGGATTTCCAGTAATTTGGCTTAACCGGTGTAATGGTGGAAATCCATGGGATAAAGTTTTGGCTTTGATTGGAATGGGTCAGCTTCTCAGGCACTCACTTCAGCAGTTCCCTCAGGAGTCTGCTCCTCATCTCCTAACAGGAGGCAAAGATCCTGTACAAAGATCTTTGTCTGTGGGCAAAGAACCCCACAAACATGGTGGGGTTCCCCATGATCACTGCTATAGCAAGATGCTCTGGTGTTCTGAGCAGGACGGCATCACAGGGAGGAAGCTGCAGATTCTGGAAAGAATCCACCACCACCCAGGGCTCTGCGCCAGCTTCAGTGCCCTTTCTCTCAGATCTATTGGACAGATTGATTTTACTTTAACTTACAAATTCTTGACCAACTTGGAGCTGTAGAGATGTCTGGATGGAGGTCAAGGCTAGGTGAGAGAGAATTTTGAAAAGTCACTCGTAGAGCTGGAAAAGGAACAAAGGCGGGAGAGACTAACCCCAAGTAGGCAGCAACCATGGGACTGTTAAATGCTCTGTTTTGTTTTCTCCTGTTGTTAAGTCACTAAGTCATGTCCGTCTCTTTTGCAACCCCATGGACTGTAGCCCGCCAGGCTCCTCTGTCCATGGGATTTCCTAGGCAAGAATTCTGGAGCGGGTTGCCATTTTCTTCTCCAGGAGATCTTCCTGACCCAGTGATCAAACTCACACCTTCTGCATTGGCAGGCAGATTACCACTGAACCACCACTCACTCTTGTTTACTGGTCATAATACCAGTATTTTTTGAATGATTATGTGCCAAGCATTAAGCTTAAGTTTCTATACATGTTATCAATATGGAACCCTCTCAACCACCCTCATTCATTCAACAAATATTTATTGGGTCTCTTCTATGGAAGATAGAAACTGCTACCATCTCCATCAAACAGACGAGAAAATGAGAACTCAGACAAGTTAATTTTCCAGGTTTACTTAATTAACTACAGAAGTAGGACTCAAGCCCACATAGTTTGAATCTGTACATAGAACTTATACATTATGCTGTAATATAATTCTGGCATAGTTCAGTGCCCCAAAACATGAGCTGTTGCATTTTACTAGCACCACAGGTATCCTTATTTTACAGATGATGCAACTGAGGCCCAGATAGGTGATAAAACCTGTGCAAAGTTCCACAGCGAGACACTGGCTGAGATGAAATTTGAACCCAAGTCTCTTGGACCCTACAGCCTGCCCTTTCTGCACCATATCCTTGCCTCCTTCAGGCTCATCCCCCGCTGATTCAGGAATCTTTCCCCTTTCCCATTCATTCCCTATGCACATTTCCAAATGCAGCCATAGCATCTCAGGAACAATTGCAAATACAGTGACTAATAACGGTCAGGGAGTCCTGACTGTTTGCCAACATCATCACAAGACAGGGGCACTCTTGTCTCTTGCGGCCCCTGTCTGTCTTCAAGCCCTGCCTTCCAGACTTGCATCTGGTTCTCACTGGTGAAAGTGCTGGGTGTGCGTGAAGCCCACACTGTTTTTACTTCCCCCAGGGAGACTAAGGCTGACATGACTAGTCCCCCAGGCCAGGCAGGATCTTGTGTCCAGCACGTTCTACCTCAGCTCTTCCTCTGTGCCCAAACTGCCCGCATCCCACCTCTTCCCCAGTGGGTTTGACATGGTGGAGCTGAACTGCAGAGGAGGAGTAGAAATAGGTGCTGCGGGATGAACTGACCGCACGCTCACAACCGCCAGCCTGACTCCACTGTCAGCCAAGCCAGCCGACGGCAGGGGCAGCGGACACTCTGGGGTTCTGAATTCCCTCTGGATTATTCATGAGTGCACATAGTCCCCTCTGACAGCCGCAGGTAAAATCCCAGATCAAATTTTTCTCTTCCCCTTAAAAGGACCCTATCAGTATCCCTGGGGTCAGGCAGATTCACCATCTAGCCTTTCTTGCTGGAGCTGGGGGTACTTGGAGGCCACTTGGAATTTGCCAGGCTGGGTTAGGTTTCCTGCTGCTCATTGTGTCCTGGTGAATGAGATCCTAAGTGTGGGAAGAGGTGGGGTGGGGGAGGGGGGCTGTCAGAGTAATTTAATGGTTTACAAAAACCTAAGGTGATTTTTGTATTTTTTCGACCTACCTTATTGCTGTACTACCCTGCCTGCATCCAGCCCTGGCCCCTCAATCTTTCGTGCACACTTAGGCTACACTCATCTTCCTTCAATGCCTTTGCACACATCACCTCACACCTAATGCCCTGTGGCTCTGCATTGCCCACAGGTTTATCCCAGTACACTCATCTCAGAATCAGGTGTGGCTCTAGCAACTTATGCCTTCAAATCTTGAGTAGTCATATTGGAGACCAATCAGATTATTAAAACTAATTAAAACAGATTTAGGGTCCTCCTTCTTCTTTCATGTTCTTGTAATTGCATTTTTATATGATTCCTTATCACACATTTTAAAAAATTTGTTTTACTGAAGTATAGTTGATTTAAAATGTTGTATTAGTTTCTGGTGTACAGCAAAGCATTTTTTTGTATTCTTTTCCACTATGGTTTATTACGGGATACTGAATATATTTTCATATGCTATACAGTAAGACCTTGTTGTTCATCCATTCTATATATAATAATTTGCATCTGCTAATCCCAGACTCTCAATCCATCACTCCTCCATTCCCCTTCCCCCTTGGCAACCACAGTCTGTTCTATATGTTTGCCCGTCACACATTTTAATACATCATCATATCATAAAACCTAGCCATGCGACCCTTTAAAAAGAACTAAGACTCAGTTTCTTCAACTGCAAAATGAAGAGTAAAAAGGGCACACGAGTCGTGGACTTATTCATTGAATAAGTATCGGTTGAGTTTCTATTATATTCCAAGCACTTCTGTTACATCTTCATGCACGATTGTATCAGTTGCAGGGAACAGATCAAGCATCTGTGGTCTCACACTAAGGATGAAGTGACATAATAAGAGCTAACACTTATTGAGGGCTCAGAACAGAGCCTAGCAAGTGGTAAAACCTCAATGACTGTTCTGCATGCTTAATCTTTAAAATAATCTTGTGAAGTAGGTGTTATAGTAGCCCTCCTCTGTGGGTACACCTAAATGATGAATAAAATAATGGTTTAAAGAACTTGATCCAGTACAACACCTAGCAAATGGCAGAGCCAGGACTGGAATCTAGGCAACCACTGTTCTTTGTTACATCTGGATTTGGGCTTAAAACATTTAGCTCAACACCTGGCACATAATCAGCACTTAGTCAAAGCTATTATTCTCAGTCTCGTTTTCATTATTATATTTCAAATTCTGAGAAGTGCTTATAACTCACTTAATCTCTTGCGTATATTATTTTGCATAATTGCACCAATTATAAATTATGGTAAGGCTGGCGAGTGCCCTGTGGTACTATCTGTTTACATTTATGCAAAATACCATCTGATTTCCATCAAACTCTGAATACACCATGAAAACATATTGCATTCATGAGTGTCTTCTGCCACATTTGTTGTGGTAGGGGAATAAAAAAAAAAAAACTGCTGCAAATAAAATCTCAAAAAAGAACTGGCCTTTCAAGGTCATAGTAAGAAGCGTGATTAAGTGGAAAAGGAATCTGCTTTGGTATTGGGTCAATTGTTCAAATTTCCAACTCTGCCACTTGTTAGCTGTGTGTGTTCGGGTAAGCATCTTACCTTCTCTGAGCCTTCCTTCTGTTCTGCAAAATGAGAGGGTTGCTTCAGGTTATCACTCTGGTCCTTTTCAGCCTGCAAGTGTGTGATTCCAGGTGTAAGTACAGAGTCTCACAAAACTTTTCCTTAATCCAATTTTCTTAGGACAAGTTGTTAAAGAAAGACTATTAGGCTAGAGGCAAAGAACATTCAGTGACAACAACCCTGAATTCCATTACCAATAGAAAACCAATAATGAACATTGAACTTTTTGCTGGTGCCCTAAAAATAAATGGTCCTGGATTTTCTTTCAAAATGCAAGATTTTGAACTTCATCCTTGGGGTATTAATGTTGGAAGTTATTTGCAAATGGAAGGTGTATAGCATGGTGATAATTCCTTTCCAGGGAACCTACCCAAGATCTAGCATTTCAGCATAAAAAGAAGCAAAAGATTGTTTATCTGAAAGTTGTGCTGAGGTTCAAATTTATGATGGAGCTTTGAGACTTTACTTTCTTCCTCTGAGTCATGGATAAATAAATGCATCTTTTCAAATAGAAAGACATAGATAAATTTTCAAATAAAAAGACATTCTTTTGAGGGGGAAAGAGACCTTAGGGATTATTTGGCCAAAATCTTTTTATTTCAAAGATGATGAAATTCAGCTTCAGTAAACCTCATCCATAAAAGGGAGCTAATAATAGCACTTGCTTTGAGGTTTAAATAAGGTGATGTTTATAAACCACTTAGCATAGTACATGATATGAAATTAGTGCTCAATGATAGCACCTACTTATTATAATTTTTGCTTGATACTGTATACCTGCCTAAAGCCACTTTGGTAGTCTTGGCATAGCTAAACAAGAACCTTAGTTTAGTCATTAAGTGTCCCACTCTGTGTGACCTCATAGACTGCAGCCCCCAGGCTCCTCTGTCCATGGAGTTTCCCAGGCAAGAATACTGGAGTGGGTTGCCATTCGCTTCTCCAGGGGATCTTCCTGGCCCAGTGATTGAACCCACATCTCCTACATTAGCAGGTGGATTATTTACTGCTGAGCCATCAGGGAAGCCCAAAATGAGACCCAGGGCTCCTCAAATCCAGACCAGTGCTCTTTTTAAAATATTCATTCAACACATATTTACTGAGTGTCTGCTAAGTTTCATGCATTTTTATAAATATAGCAGTTGAGAAAAACAGACCAAAAAAAAAAAAAAATACTGGTCTCATGGAACATAAATTCTAATGGGGAAGACATAATAAACAAATAAGTACATGCATCTGTCTGTAAGATGGGAAAAGAAAAAAAGAGATGAGGTAAGAATTTGGGGGAAGGGTAAGGGGGCAATTTCAAATAGGATGGTCAAGATGGCAGGAGGTGAAGGAGGAAGCCATGTGGATCCTTGGGGGAAGCATTGCAGGCAAGAGAATAGGAGCCCACGTGTCCTGAGGCAGGAGCCAGGTGCTTATGTGAGGAGCATCAAGGGGGCCAGTGTGACCAGAACAGGGTGGTAGGGGGATGCACGCAGTAAATGGGCAGAACTCTGCAGAGCATCGTCAGGACTTGGGCTTTTATTCCTAGAGATCTGGGAAGCTGTGGCAAGGCTTGAGCTGAAGAGTTGCTGGAGGAGACAGACTGGTATAATCCACTTCTGACCCAGAACACATGGGTTCCTGGGGTTAACAAACCATATATAGAGAAAGAATATAAGACTGATACTATATGTGTTCTTCACCACCTTAAATATTTATTATTTGGTGTTTTTCAAGATAAGTCATCTTAGGGAACTAGATGAGGCCAGACAAGAATGAAAGAGAGAGAGAAGGAAAGAGGGAAGGAAGGGAGGGATGGAGGGAGGAAAAAAAAAAAAGAGGAAATGAGGGAAGGAGGGGTCTGTATTGATTATCTATCACTGTGTAACAAATTACCCCCAAACCTAAGGAAATAAAAACCACACATTTATTATCTCATCATTTCCATGGGTCAGGATGCCAGGCATAGTTTAGCTGGGTGTCTGTTATGGAATGTTCTATTATTATGCATCCAGTATATTATGGACTAAATGTTCCCCAAATTTTTGTTGAAACCCTATCAACACAAATTAGAAGGTAAGGCCTTTAAGAGGTAATCAGGATTAGATGAAACTAGGATTAGAGGAATGGAATAAAGTGCCCTTATAAGAGTCATGCATGGGCTTTCCACACTCTGCTCCTGCCCGTGATAGGACAAGGAGAAGACCAAGGTCTGCCGCCTGAAGGAGGGCTCTTATCAGATCCCGGTCATACTGGCAGCCTGACCTCAGACTTCTAGTCTCCAGAACTATGTAAAATGCATGTTGTTTATAAATCACTTGGTCTACAGTGCTTGATTATAGTAGCCTGAAGGGACTAAGACAGCGTCCCTGGCTCCAGGTCTCATGAGGCCCCCATCGGTGTCAGCCAAGGCTGCAGGCATCTCCAGCCTGCCCTGGGAGAGGACTCACTTCCAAGCTCACTCATGGCAGGCCTCGGGTCCTCCCCAACCGTGGGCCACAGATACCATTTCCAGGCCACAGGACCTCTTCAGAGGGCAGCTCACAACTTAGAAGCTGGTTTCTGTTTCCTTGGAGCCAGAAGAAGAATGTGAGAGGGCACTCAAGGCAGAAGACGCAGTCTTTTGTAACCAAACCTGGGAGTAATATCCATTGTGTCTGCCACGGACTATTCATTAGAAGCCAATCAGAACATCCAGCCCACAATCAAGGGAGACTGTTATCCTGGACACGAATACCGGGAGGTGGCAGTTGTCTGGGACCAGCTCAGAAGCTGGGCACATGAATTCAGGAAACAGGCCAACTTTCACCCAAAGGGGAAATGACAGATAAAAACAGTAGGAACTCCAAGGTCAGCCTCTCCTGATTTCTAAGAATATCAGTTTAGAGAGAGAGCCAGGGACCCACATGCAGCAGTAGCAGCCAGGTTTTATTTCAGTGACCTCAGAGCCCACAGATGGGGGAATTCCAGAGCACATAACCAGTTCCATATCCCAGATAGGCAGGCAGCTGAGTTTGATGGGGTGACTGTGATAGGCAGAATATTGGCTCCCAAAGATGTCCCCATCCTAATCTTCAGGACCTGAGAACACGTTACCTGACATGAACAAGTGACTTTCAGCTCAAGGTCTTGAGAAGTGGCAGTTATCTTGGATTACTTGAGTGGGCCCAAGGTAACCACAGGGGTCCTTGTAAGTGAATGAGGAGGAGACACGATGACAGCAGCAGAGGTCGGAATCAGGTGGCTGCTGGCTTTCAAGATGAAAAGGATCCAGAAGTCAAGGCATGTGGGTGATCTCTGGAAGCTGGGAAAGGCAAGGAAATGCATTTTCACCTAGAGCCTCCAGAACTACCATAGCCTTGTTGCTACCCTGGTTTCAGCCCAGTGAGACAAACTTTGGACTTCTGATCTTCAGAAATTAAATGTTCTTATCTTAAGCCACTAAGTTTGTGATGAGTTGTTAACGACAGCCGTGAGTTCAGTTCAGTTCAGTTTCTCAGTCGTGTCTGACTCTTTGCAACCCCATGGACTGAAGCATGACAGGCCTCCCTGTCCATCACCAACTCCCGGAATTTACTCAAATTCATGTCCATTGAGTCAGTGATGCCATCCAACCATCTCAACCTCTGTTATCCCCTTCTCCTCCTGCCTTCAATCTTTCCCAGCATCAAGGTCTTTTCAAATGAGTCAGTTCTTCGCATCAGGTGGCCAAAGTATTGGAGTTTCAGCTTCATCATCAGTCCTTCCAATGAATATTCAGGACTGATTTCCTTTAAGATGGACTGGTTGGATCTCCTTGCAGTCCAAGGGACTCTCAAGAGCTGTAGAAAGCCAACATTATAACCTAGTTCTTTTCTCTGTTAATACTTCTAGATTTTTATCTCCAGTCTTTCTGATTATAAATAGTATTATCTTCTTTCTTATCTTCAAAGTGGTATTTATTTATTTTTATTACACAAGTAATACCCGTGCATGTGTGCTCAATCGAGTCAGTCATATCTGATTCTTTGTGACCCCATGGACTGTACCCCTCCAGGCTCCTCAGTCCATGGGATTCTCCAGGCAAGAATACTGGAATGGGATGGCATGCCCTCCTCCACAAGTAATGCCCAAAACACATAAAAATGAAAACATATATACAAAATGAAAGGGCTTCCCTGGTGGTGCAGTGGTAAAGAATCCGGCTGCCTATCTGGGAGATGCAGGTTAGATCCCTAGGTCAGGAGGATCTCCTGGAGAAGAAAATAGCAACTCACTCCAGTATTCTTGCCTGGAGGATCCAGGATCCAGGACAGAGAACCCTGGTGGGCTACAATCCATAAGGTCACAAAGAGTTGGATATAACTGAGTGACTGAGCATGCATGCATGCACAAAATGATAACAACACATGCAGATTAATTTCCTCATGGTCATTCTCTCCAACCTGTCCTTTCCCCAAGTAACCATTGTTGTCATCTTGGTATATATCCTTCCAGACTATTTTCTATACCCTTTCATTCATAGATAAAATACACAGCCATTCAATATTTAGCTCTTTCAGCAATTATTTATGGTGTCATTACTATATACTAAGCACTATTCTAGATGCTAGAGACATAGCTCAAATCCCTGCCCTCCTAAAACTTACATATGTGAAATATACCTGCTAGACAGGACCAAGGCAGCAGTGGGAATCAAGGAAGTGACGTGATTTGCCAGGTCTGTGCTGTCCATTACATAGCTGCTAAGTGCGTGTGGATACTGAGCACTGGTCATGTGGCCAGTCCTAACCAAGATGTAAGTGTAAATATACATTGGATTTTTTAGACAAATACAAGATACAGGATGTAAAATAGCTCATTAATAATTTTTACATTGATTCCATATTGCCATAGCAATATTTTGGATATCTAAATAATATAATTTGTGTATATCACTAAAATTAACTTGACACATTTATTTTTACTTTTTATTAATGTGACTACCAGAGCATTTAAACTTAACAGGTGTGGCTTGTATTATGTTTCTACTGGACAGAATGTGATATATATATATGTCTGGAGATCACATGGTCTGCTGACGAATGGACTGCTGCAGGCAAGAGTGAATGGGTGGGAAGACCAGCTGAGGGGTTCCTACAGCAGCCCATTCAGTGCTTGGTGAGGGGAAAGTTTGGAGGGAGCCTAAGAGGAATTAATAACCAATCAATAATACAAGGTAGTGTTAGTTTCTTCTGTACAGCAAAATAAATACATTTTGTACAACAAAATTTTTATTGTTCTGTACAAGAAAATAAATCAGTTTTATGTACACATATATTCCCTTCTGCTTGAGACTCCCTCCCCCAATCCCCATCCCATCCCTCTAGGTCAGCACAGAGCACTGAGCTGAGTTCCCTGTGCTATACAGCGGCTTCCCACTAGCTATCTGTTTTACACATGGTAGGAGGATCCCCTGGAGAAGGAAATGGCAACCCACTCCGTGTTCTTGCCCGGGAAATCCCCTGAACAGATGAGCCTGTCGGGCTACAGTCCATGGGGTCGCAAGAGTCGATCACGACTTAGCAACTAAACCACCACCACCACAGCATATGTATGTAAGTGGTACTCTCTCAGCTCATCCCACATTATATTATAAAGCAATTATGCTCCAATGAAAAAAGAAACAAACAAAGAGAAACATACATGCAAAAATGGCAAAACAGTACTAATTTGCATCCGAAAGGAGATCAGTCCTGGGCGTTCTTTGGAAGGAATGATGCTAAAGCTGAAACTCCAGTATTTTGGCCACCTCATGCGAAGAGTTGATTCATTGGAAAAGACTCGGATGCTGGGAGGGATTGGGGGCAGGAGGAGAAGGGGACGACAGAGGATGAGATGGCTGGATGGCATCACCGACTCAATGGACGTGAGTTTGAGTGAACTCCAGGAGTTGGTGATGGACAGGGAGGCCTGGCATGCTGCGATTCATGGGGTCACAAAGAGTCGGACACGACTGAGTGACGGAACTGATCTGTTGTTCTGTTTGAATGTTTTATGAAAGACTTTAGACTCAAAGTTTCTTCTCTGTCTCAATCATATCAGAATTTCAGTGGTATAAGAAGGAAGGGTGTAGTCATCTTACCTAGAACTTTTTAATACATTCCACTGATTGTTAGTTAGTTTCCAGAAACTAGAGGACTTTGTCCCATTCTTCACCTTAACTGGGCCCACCTGAGGTAACTTTCTTAGTAGGACTAGACTTTCCTTTAAATTTAATCTCCCTTGCTCTACCTACAGTGCCCCCTCCAAGAATCCCAGTGCTCATACCTTGATCCACAAACATCCAGGGCTTCTCACTATTATAGAATCTCAGCCACCTTCTCCCCACAAACCCAGGAAATCTCCAGGTTTTCTAGGTCCATATGCAACACCTTCATTCACAATCATTCACCACTCACTTTGACAATTCCATAAACTAGGGCCTGTGGACTGAGATCTCTGTGCCTCTTAAAAACAAAATAAAATTATCATTCTTTGAAATCCACAGAGAACATTTGCAAAGATCTTTTTTTAAAAAATAACTCTGTAAAACAGGCAGAATAAGAAAAAAAGAAAGAAAGGTATTTAAGCAATGACTTTTTCTTAAGCCTCAGGCATTTACCAGTGCATTTTAGATCTGATTTGGCAGCAGATTATTGATGTAATCATTTTAAGATTCACATATCAATTTGTCCATGGTATCCTGTAAAAGCATCATGACTTCCTAGCAGTGGGACACATGGGCAGGTATGTGAGCCTCTGGCACAAACACACTCAGCTTTCTGGTGTTGGATGGATATGCCAATCCTCCACCCCTAGCCCCCAACTCCCACCCCATCCCACCACCATTAATCATTAATGTGACTTTGAATAAGCTCTCTGGCCATTCTCCTAGGTTTCTATGTTTTGAAAAATAAAGCAACTTTAAACCACAACCCTCCAGTGGAGAGACTATAACACAGTTAAGAAAGGACATCATTTAAGAAAGGATGGGGGATATGAAACTGCTTTTTCCTTCATATTCGCAGATCCTCTGGCCTTTTGTGGTGTGAGCATCTTGCCTTGCTGAGTATTATTCCAACCAAGATTTATATTTTTTTTATATATTGCTGTCTTCTTATCATGAATTACTACAGATGACCAAATACATTATATATTTATAAACATATACATATGTATATACGCAAGGTTGTATATATATACCTAGACAAACAGACATATATATGTGGGGTTGTGTACAGCAAACCATGTGCCCTATTCTACACCAATTATTTAAAGGCTCTTTCAAGACCGCTTTGATAGCATGCAATTTTGCCTTAGGTGTTAACTTTAGAATTTAGCTAGACTAAATTCTTTGCCTCCCATTTAGAATACAATGTCACTAAACTTCCCCAGGCCTAGATACAGAGGGGGACACTGTATGAGGGATTCCTGCTGGTTAACAAAATCTTCAGGCCCCTCTGATGCCAGTTCCCTCTGACCTCATGGGTTGACCAGTCCTTAGCTTGGGGCCTTTCTGTTGGAACTGGGAAGCCTCCTTCCATTTTAGCATCTTCTAAGACCTCTGAAGTCTGGGGTAAGTAATAAAAATCATCCAAAACAGGGCCAAAGAGAGCCAAAACAATGAATGTTCTTTTGATACACTTGGAAAATGAATTGATTGCCTATCTCCAGAGGAAAAAAACATGATGTTTTCCATGTGGCAAGGGAGTGGAAGAATAATGTTGCAGAAACAAGAGTCTATTCACTGGAGCCACTGTGGCCCAGTCTTGGAGCTGGGAGTGGCAAGTTTACATCACCCCACCCACTTACAAACACTCAAATGTGGAGTTCTGTTTACTGGCAAAAGTATTTTCAAACTCCCTCCTCCTCATCCCCCTGCCTCAAGTAATTTTTGTCTAATAAATGACTAAATATCATTCTGTTATCTCAAAGTTGGAAGGGAGGTCAGAGGTCCATGGCCCTTAGCCACACAGGCTCTGATGAAGAGCTAGCCACTTGGCCCTGGTTGGGATGCTTTGCGCTCCGTGTGACATTATGCCCTGACTCAGACCCCAGTGCGAGGAAAAGCTGTCTCCCATGGCCAGAAAACTCAGAGCAGAAAGAGGGCAGTTCTCAGGCCTGGTACCACTGCAGGTCAATGATGTCATCACAGACCCATCTTCCTTCCACCTCCCTTCCATTTTTATGCTCTGCAGCAGCTTCCTTCTAAGACAAATTCCCCTAATAGTCACAAAATCCTTGCAGCAGTTACAGATGTCACAGCCAGGGTCCAGAGGCAGCAGAGAGACTATTTTTTCTTGTTCACCTTCTTGAAAGGGGATACTTTCTCAGGCCCCCTTCCAACCCCAAGCAGAGTTCACTACTCATCTCATTGACAAGAAGTAAGTACTCACTCATTCCAAAATCAGTCACCACCAAGGCAAGGGGGGCTCCCATGACTGACTTGACCAAGACATATGGTTGTCTAGAGAGGATGCTCTCTGGAAGGAACAGAAAGAATATTCTGTTACTAAGAAAGAAGGGAAGAAATTAATTACAATAATAATTAATTACAATAGATGGGAACAGATTATGTAGCTTTATGGTGTTATGAACTGAATGTTTGTGTCAGTTCAGTTCAGTTCAGTCCCTCAGTCGTGTCCAACTCTTTTCAACCCCATGAATCGCAGCACGCCAGGCCTCCCTGTCCATCACCAACTCCCGGAGTTCACTCAGACTCACGTCCATCGAGTCAGTGATGCCATCCAGCCATCTCATCCTCTGTCATTCCCTTCTCCTCCTGCACGCAATCCCTCCCAGCATCAGAATCTTTTCCAGTGAGTCAACTCTTCGCATGAGGTGGCCAAATTCCTGGAGTTTCAGCTTTAGCATCATTCCTTCCAAAGAAATCCCAGGGCTGATCTCCTTCAGAATGGACTGGTTGGATCTCCTTGCAGTCCAAGGGACTCTAAAGAGTCTTCTCCAACACCACAGTTCAAAAGCATCAATTCTTCGGCACTCAGCTTTCTTCAAGTCCAAATCTCACATCCATACATTACCACTGGAAAAACCATAGCCTTGACTAGACGGACCTTTGTTGCCAAAGTAATGTCTCTGCTTTTCAATATGCTATCTAGGTTGGTCATAACTTTCCTTCCAAGGAGGAAGCGTCTTTTAATTTCATGGCTGCAGTCACCATCTGCAGTGATTTTGGAGCCCAAAAAAATAAAGTCTGACACTGTTTCCACTGCCATCTATTTCCCATGAAGTGATGGGACCGGATGCCATGATCTTCGTTTTCTGAATGTTGAGCTTTAAGCCAACTTTTTCACTCTCCTCTTTCATTTTCATCAAGAGGCTTTTTAGTTCCTCTTCACTTTCTGCCATAAGGGTGGTGTCATCTGCATATCTGAGGTTATTGATATTTCTCCCGGCAATCTTGATTCCAGCTTGTGCTTCTTCCAGCCCAGTGTTTCTCATGATGTACTCTTCATAGAAGTTAAATAAGCAGGGTGAAAATATACAGCCTTGATGTACTCCTTTTCCTATTTGGAACCAGTCTGTTATTCCATGACCAGTTCTAACTGTTGCTTCC
>NW_011495081.1:2210917-2211184 GCF_000754665.1 Bison bison bison | reverse complement strand
CAACTCTTCGCATGAGATGGCCAAAGTATTGGAGTTTCAGCTTCAGCATCAGTCCTTCCAATGAACACCTAGGACTGATCTCCTTTAGTATGGACTGGTTCGATCTCCCTGCACTCCAAGGGACTCTCAAGAGTATTCTCCAACACCACAGTTCAAAAGCATCAATTCTTCGGCATTCAGCTTTCTTTTTAGTCCAACTCTCACATGCATACATGGCCACTGGAAAAACCGTAGCCTTGACTAGATGGACCTTTGTTGCCAAAGTAA
>NW_011495081.1:2196111-2210817 GCF_000754665.1 Bison bison bison | reverse complement strand
TCTGAGGTTATTGATATTTCTCCCGGCAATCTTGATTCCAGCTTGTGCTTCTTCCAGCCCAGTGTTTCTCATGATGTACTCTTCATAGAAGTTAAATAAGCAGGGTGGAAAATATACAGCCTTGATGTACTCCTTTTCCTATTTGGAACCAGTCTGTTATTCCATGACCAGTTCTAACTGTTGCTTCCTGACCTGCATATAGGTTTCTCAAGAGGCAGGTCAGGTCCTGGTCCTTCCACTAATTGTGCAAATATGGGCAAGTTACTTAACCTTTCCTGGGCTTGATTTACTGTATAATGAAGATAACAATACCTATTTCACAAGGCTGTTGTGAAAAATTAAGGACAGAATTCATGGGAACAGCTTTGCACAGTTCCCGGCACATATTAAGTATTTAGTAACTTTAGGTGAAAATAAAAATGATGACGAGAGGCTGTAATTTCAGATCCAAGAGTGAGAGAAACAGAATGAGAAGTCAAATAAAAGGTTCCAATTGTTCCTACACGTTTCAGTCCATTTATGCTGCTATCACAAAAATATAGACACTGGGTGACTTAATAAACATTTCTTTCTTATAGTTCTGAAGGCTGGGAAAATCAAAATCATGGCTCTGGTTTTCTAGTTCTCAAATGGCGGCTGTCTTCTCACTGTGTTCTTATATGTTGGAAGGGGTGAGAAAGTTCTCTGGGGTCTTTGTTATGAGGGCACTAATCCCATTCATGAAGACTCCACCCTCATCATCTCTCAAAGGCCCCACCTCCTAATAGCAACACACTGAGGTTAGGGTCGGAGAAGGCAATGGCACCCCACTCCAGTACTCTTGCCTGGAAAATCCCATGGACAGAGGAGCCTGGTAGGCTGCAGTCCATGGGGTTGCTAAGAGTCGGACATAACTGAGCAACTTCCTTTTCACTTTTCACTTTCATGCATTGGAGAAGGAAATGGCAACCCACTCCAGTACTCGCCTGGAGAATCCCAGGGATGGGGGAGCCTGGTGGGCTGCCGTCTATGGGGTCACACGGAGTCAGACACAACTGAAGTGACTTAGCAGCAGCAGCAGCAGAGGTTAGGGCTTCACCATATGGATTTGGTGGGTTGTACACAAACATTCTCTTCACGGCTGCTCCTCCAGGTAAGGAGCAGCGGCTGCGCTTTGCTGGAGCAGCCACGAAGAGAATGTTTGTGTACAACCCACAAAATCCATATGGTGAAACCCTAACCTCAGTGTGTTGCTCTTAGGAGGTGGGGCCTTTGAGAGATGATGAGGGTGGAGTCTTCATGAATGGGATTAGGGCCCTCATAACAAAGACCCCAGAGAACTTTCTCACCCCTTCCAACATATAAGAACACAATGAGAAGACAGCCGCCATTTGAGAACTAGAAAACCAGAGCCATGATTTTGATTTTCCCAGCCTTCAGAACTATAAGAAAGAAATGTTTATTAAGTCACCCAGTGTCTATATTTTTGTGATAGCAGCATAAATGGACTGAAACGTGTAGGAACAATTGGAACCTTTTATTTGACTTCTCATTCTGTTTCTCTCACTCTTGGATCTGAAATTACAGCCTCTCGTCATCATTTTTATTTTCACCTAAAGTTACTAAATACTTAATATGTGCCGGGAACTGTGCAAAGCTGTTCCCATGAATTCTGTCCTTAATTTTTCACAACAGCCTTGTGAAATAGGTATTGTTATCTTCATTATACAGTAAATCAAGCCCAGGAAAGGTTAAGTAACTTGCCCATATTTGCACAATTAGTGGAAGGGCCAGGACTGGAGTCAGATTCCTAAAATTCCAAATAGATAACCATTCAATGGCAACCCACTCCAGTACTCTTGCCTGGAAAATTCCATGGGCGGAGGAGCCTGGTAGGCTGCAGTCCATGGGGTTGTGAAGAGTTGGACACGACTGAGTGACTTCAATTTCGCTTTTCACCTTCATGCATTGGAGAAGGAAATGGCAACCCATTCCAGTGTTCTTGCCTGGAGAATCCCAGGCATAGAGGAACCTGGTGGGCTGCCATCTCTGGGGTTGCACAGAATCAGACACAACTGAAGCGACTTAGCAGCAGCAGCAGCATGTAACAGCTGACTCTCCATGCTAGGGAACAGAAAAAGCAAACAGACACAGTTCTTGCCTTTATGGAAACTACTATTTACTGGAAAAGAAAAATAGAAACATATTACACAAATTCTATGAAATTTTGATAGTTATGATTCAGTTCAGTTCTGTTTAGTCGCTCAGTCGTGTCTGACTCTGTGACCCCATGGACCACAGTACACTACACCTCTCTGTCCATCGCCAACTCCTAGAGTTTACCCAAACTCATGTCCATTGAGTCAGTGATGCCATCCAACTATCTCATCCTCTGTCATCCCCTTCTCCTCCCGCCTCAATCTTTCCCAGCATCAGGGTCTTTTCAAATGAGTCAGTTCTTCACATCAGGTGGCCAAAGTATTAGAGTTTCAGCTTTAGCATCAGTCTTTCCAATGAATATTCAGGACTGATTTCCTTTAAGATGGACTGGTTGGATCTCCTTGCAATCCAAGGGACTCTCAAAAGTATTCTCCAACACCACAGTTCAAAAGCATCAATTCTTCGGCTCTCAGCTTTCTTTATAGTCCAACTCTCACATGCATACATGGCCACTGGAAAAACCGTAGCCTTGACTAGATGGACCTTTGTTGCCAAAGTAATGTCTCTGATTTTTAGTATACTTTCTAGGTTGGTCATAACTTTCCTTCCAAGGAGTAAGTGTCTTTTAATTTCATGGCTGCAGTCACCATCTGCAGTGATTTTGGAGCCCAAAAAAATAAAGTCTGACACTGTTTCTACTGTTTCCCCATCTATTTGCCATGAAGTGATGGGACCAGATGCCATGATCTTAGTTTTCTGAATGTTGAGTTTTAAGCCTATTTTTTCACTCTCCTCTTTACTTTCATCAAGAGGCTCTTTAGTTCTTCTTCACTTTCTGCCATGTAGTTATTATAAAGGAAAAGAAATGAAAGCGAGCTGTCACTTATACTATGAAAGTGAAAGTTGCTCAGTTGTGTCTGACTCTATACAGTCCATGGAATTCTCTGGGCCAGAATACTGGAATAGGCAGCCTTTCCCTTATCCAGGGGATCTTCCCAACCCAGGAATCGAATTGCAGTTCTCCTGTACTGCAGGCAGATTCTTTACCAACTGAGCTATCATGTATAAACCCACATACACTATGAGCTATCAGTATAAGCCCACCTATGACCCAAAAAAGCAGGCTTTCTGAAAGGGGACTTAATGCTAAATATGAGCAATGAGTAGGAACCAAGTGAAGGGAAGAAGGAAAAATTCCAGGAAAAGGCCCTGAAGTGGAAAAAGTTGGACACTTTTAACACATAAACCAAATCAGTGTGACTGGAGCACATAGAGAATTGTACAGGTTCTAGAGACACCGGCAGTGGTCAGGTTATTTGGGCCTCACAGGTCTCTTAAGGATATTGAATTTTGTTCTAGGTGCATTCTGAACTGTTGAGGAGTTCTCACCAGAAAACTAATGTGATTAGAGTTGACCTTAGAACTTGATCACTGAAACTACGGTTTGGAGAATGGATGAATTGGAGAAAGAGCAGACATAAAGAGGTCAGTTGGTAGACTCTTACAGTGCCCAGGAAAGCAGGGGTGGTCGGTGACCATGGAGCCATAGAAGATGGAAATGCAAGGTGGAAGTGACTGGAGTTGAATGGGATTGAATGCAATGGGGAGGGGGAGGGAGCTGTCGAAGATGGTTCCCAGTTCCTGGTTCCTACAGCTGATGTGAAATAGAGAAGCCACGGGCAGGGGACAAAACAACAAGCCACATAGAAAGAGCTGGATTCAGAATAGCATGAGATACTGCTAGAGTAGCATTAAAAGCTAAAACACAGATGGATAAAGTCTTCAAAATTCCAAGGGAAAATGATTTTCAATTCAGAATTATATTCCTAGTCAAGTAAGAGAAGAAGAAAAATTTATGCAAACAGGAAAGATTTTTAAAAGTTTACCTCCCATATGTCTTTTCCCAGGAAACTACCTAAGGAAGCTATCCCATAAAATGAAGGCATGGTCAAAGGAAGAAATCCCAAGAAACGGGATACGAAAAAGAGAGAGGCGAAGGACTTTTGCAGAATGGCGATCAGTGGAGGTTCCAGGATGACAACTCTGTAGAAAGATTTGAAGGTAACCAGTCCCAACCGAGTACCAGGGCTAAGGGCTCCAGAAGAGATGCTGGCAGCTGGGGGCAGAATTCAACTGTTAAACCATGCGGTGTGACTTACCGCATTGAAAGAGTTTAGAAAGAAGAAAAAAATAGACTGAATAAGTAACAGGTACTCAGAAAACAAAAAAACAGTTGTTCATTCCAATGTTAAAGACTGATTTTCAAATCAAAAAGATCTTTTTTAAGACCAAATCATGACTGTACTATAAATATAAAATGAGCATGTGTCAAAGATTTTTATTTAACTCATCACCTTAGGAGGGAACCAGTAAATCAGTACAACTAGTACAAAGGGTGAATTCAAAACTCAGAATCATATATAAGGAACAAGAAATCCTGAAATAAATGTACAAAGACAAGCAAAATGATCTATTCACAGGGCAATAATCAGTTTCGTTCAAAATAGTTTGCTACTGCTGTATAACAAACATCATAAATTTCACAGTTTAAAATAACACATACTTACCATCTCACTCAGTTCTGTAGATGAGAAGTCTGAGTGGGCTCAATTGAGTTCTCTGCTCAGAATCTTACAAAGCCAAGATCAAGTTGTCAGCTGAGTTGGACTCTTCACTGAAGGCTCTATGGAAGAATCTGCTTTCAGGCTTGTTTAGACTGCGGGCTGAATTCATTTCCATGTGGCTACTGAAGACTCCATTTCCTTGCTGGCTATTGAAGGAGATTGCTGTCAACTAGAAACCCTTCTCTGGTTCTTGCACTCTGCCCCCTTCTTCTTCAAAGCCAGCAACTTCACATCAAATTCTTTCAGTGCTTTGAATCTCTTTGACTTCCCCTTCTGCCACCAGCTGGAGAGAACCCTCTACTTTAAAGGGCCTATGAAATTAGGACTCGAGTGATTACATTAGGTTCACTTGAATAATTTGCACTTTGCTGTATAATATAAAGTAATCACAGTTATGATATCTCATTCATACGTTCTGCCCATGCTCAACGGGAGGAGATTATTCTAGGACCTGGGTAACTGGGAGGTTATCTTAGAATCTGCCTACCCCAGAATTCCACCATACACAATTATTTGCATTTCTGTGGATAACAATAACAGGCATCCTTATTAGTTTTCTGCAATGTATAGAATTATAAAATAGATCAAACACAAAAAAAGGCAAAGACAATTTGGATGACTGAACTAAATTCATTTTGTTTTACCAATTCGAAAGTCTTTCATATTTTTCTTTCCAACACCTGTTATGCAAGAAATAAAGCATGCCACATGGGTCACTTTTGAGCAATGCATATGTAGATAACCACTGGATAATGACTTTTGATGTTAACTGTATGTCTACATGTAACTATGCGTATTGGGCTCAACGCCTATTTGTTAGTTTAACTTGGTTTTATAGAATAAGCAAGGACTTGCAAGTACTGAGTATAATGCCCATTATAGATGCTTGTCATTTTTCCTACCTAAAATCTTTTTCCTTTCTTCAAGTATTAACACCTTGATTTTCAGTTGGAAAGCCGCTACTCTTCCATTAAGGTGGGTGATACATGACCAAAGCTAATGTGGAAATGCTAAGGACAAAATATAGTTCCAGCACAGCAAAAGGACCAAACAACTCAGGATGCTGGAGACAGAAAGACTTCGGCTTAGGGTAACAAATGAGTTTGATTTTGAAGGACCATAAAAATACTAATACCTAACATTTACTATGTGGATGTCAAATGTCAGGCATTATTTTTCATGCTTTCCATGCATTGTCTCATTTCATCCTTATAATCTAAAAAAGTAGAATTGATATTACCTTTACTTTACAAATGTAGACATTGAGGCACAGATAAATTAAGGAATTTGCTCAAAGTTACACAGCTAAAAAGTGAGAGAGTCCGAAACCATTCTCTTAGGCTACACTACACTGATTTTCGGAAAGTAAAATCAGTTTGTGGAAAAATAACTCCACTCCCAGAACAATGGAAATCACTTTCTTATACTGAGAATGCCCAAAGAGTTTCCAAGCTCTGCCTTCCTTGTCCCCACCCTTTGTACTCCGTGGTATACCGTTATAGCCCTCCAGGAGAAGCCCCTACAACCTGAATTCAGTGAGCCTCAACTCTGTTGAAGACTCAAATTTACATGTGAATCAGAAGCACCTGGAAGGTTTCCAGTTACCAGTTTCCACCTTTAGAGTTTCTGGTTCCACTGGTGTAAAGAGAAGTTCCAACACTTTGTATTTCTAACAGCTTCTCAGGTGATGCTGCTGGTGGCAGTCAGGGGACCACATTTGGAAAACCACTGGACTAAGATATAATAGCAACACAGGGCAATCGGGGATGGGTCCCCACCTACCCAGCACTTTGCTTCCGAACCTAAAGGACAACCACAGTGACAAACTGCTGTATTAATTGGCAGATCACCTATTGGCAGAACCACCGAGTGGAGAAGCTGGCTTGGAAAGGATCACAGCATAGCTGAGGGAGGGAAACTTAATCTCTACTTGAAATGGAATTAGGTTGGGTCTTCCTCTCTGTATCAGGAGGGAGGGAAAAAGCTAACCAAAAGTATGGAAAAAATATGTATTTTTTTTGCAATGGTGAGTTGACTCCTTGGTATCACCAGAAAGTCACTGGTTCTTTGTATTTTCATGGCAGTCTTTCCTGAAAAATTTCAGTTACTGAGGGAATGCCAAACGTTAAACTTTCAAAACCTCTAAGAGGCTTCTGGGTGTTGCTTGATTTGTCTTTCAAAAGAGAAACCATTTTGGAGCTTGGTTTTTCTCCTATGTTCTTTAAGAAAGAAAACTTTTCATCGTATTTCATATGCTGTGTGTTTTCTGTTACTTTCAAATGGTCCCAT
Source organism: Bison bison bison (assembly GCF_000754665.1). NCBI lineage: Eukaryota > Metazoa > Chordata > Mammalia > Artiodactyla > Bovidae > Bison > Bison bison. The sequence continues at coordinate 2,203,765 of NW_011495081.1, read as the reverse complement.
TTGAAAGCTTATAAATCGTATTTTGCAGATCTTAATTTGAAATACTGATGTAAGATTTTTTTCCGCTCCATGACTTAAAATTTTATTCCTTCACATCTCTGACTCTTATTTCCACATAATTCTGCCTACTGAATGCGTACTGAAAATGCGTATCTTTTTCTTTTTGGCTATTTTAGGGATTAAAAAAAAACTTCTATCAGACTATTCATTGTAGATTAAAAAGAGAGTGATTGTTCATTAGAAGCTGCCAACTTCATCCTCTTCAGAAAAGTTTGAACTACAACATTTCAAAATTCATGGGTGGTGAGTGTGGACAGACATTAAAAAGACACAAGACCAGAGTGGGCTACAGAATAAAATCCACACATTACAGAACAATTCCTTATGACGGGTCATAAAAATAGCACAATGGATCAAGTGCTTGGTACCACAGTCTTTTTTCACACCCTCCAGGGAAATTGTCCAAATTACTTAAAAATATGGTAAATCCACACTGGTCGTCCATCACCTTCCCAAACATTTCTTTCATGGCTTCTAATTTCATGCAGATGTGGCAAGACTATTGAAGACTGGGTTCGACACACTTGGACCTTGCTTTCAAAGAAAGCAAAATTGTAAAATTTTTTTGAATTTCTGCCACCTACTGGCAACTCAAAGTGCTAGAACTGAACGCAGGGTAGTAACACTTCCTGTTGAGAGGCTGGTTATGGTCTTGGTCTGGAGGATATTTAATGAGCACATACTCAGCTGATCTTCTGTACATGTCGCTGATTTAGAGAGAAAACAGGGTGGGTTGAATTGGTTGGGGGCTTGCTTCCAGGGCCTAGGGCAACCCATAACCATCCCTGCCTCATGGACCCGATTACAAAGCAAACTTGGCATTCTTGGATTCCCTTCCCTTTGTGGCATGCCTCTCATCATGGCTTCAGGTTGGTGAGTTGGTGCTCAGATGATGCTGTTGCTTACCCCTGGTGCCTAGCCCCCAGTGGCAAGGCTGGCACATGTCTAGGTGTAATTCTAGAAGGCAGATTAGTGTGTGTTTGTGGACCGTGCAAAATGAATCTGAATATTGACTTGTATGGCATCTGGAATACATTCTGGAAAGTTCTTACAGGGAGAAGGCATAATGGTATGGGATTGCTTACCCTGGTGTGTAGGAGCCAGGAGAGTGAGGGACGATCTTTCAGTTTGAATTATAACCTAGTTTCTGATGCTGATTTTGACAACCTTAATTTCATCTAGGTTTTGGGAAATTTTCTTCAAATCTGTCCTGTAACAAAATAACATACAGGTGGCACCATCTTGGTCTTAACCTTGTAACTCTTCTGGTTCTGTTTTGTCATTTCTAGGTGTGCCAAACTTCAAAGGATTCATTTCATTCTGAGGGGCAACCATTTCATTCCGAGGGATCAAAGATTCTACTTCGTTTTGCAAAGCTAGAGTGTTTATTACACTGAGTCAATCTCCCTTTGAAGATTGGTATCTGTGGGTGTGAAATCTGAGTCCCAGAAAAGGCAGGTTGGGGGGCAGCCACCAGACAGGAGGGTGTCATTTATACCAAGAGAGGAAAGCAGAGTCAGGGATGCTGGGGAAAATAAAAAAGTTGAAGGTATGTTGGACATATGGCAAAGGGGGGTGACCATCTGGAAAAGTGGATATTGTAATGGGGCAGGCAACCATCAGAAAAAGGGAACTGAAATTTTAAAAGAGATTAAAGGCCAAGAAATACATTGAGTGATATACCAGTGAGCATGCTTGAAGAATAATGGCTGTGACAATGGAAGTTCCAGCTCTCCAGTCCAGTCATATTAGATTTATTTCAGTTCTGCGAGCGTGGTGCGTTCTGTCTAGTTGCTGTGCTGTCTCTGACCTCTCAGCATTTTCTTTTTACTAAACCAAGTCTTCCTACTTATCGTTCAGATCTCAGCATCAGTCTCTCTTCCTCTGAAAGTCCAGGGAAGTCTCTTTTCCACCTGAGTGAGTGACTCCCGCTCTGATAGAAGAGTACTTCTTTCTCCATAAGACCCACTGTGCTGTGCTGTGCTTAGTCACTCAGTTATGTCCGGCTCTTTGTGACCCCATGGACTGCAGCCCACCAGGTTCCTCTGTCCATAAGGATTCTCCAGGCAAGAATACTGGAGTGGGTTGTCATGCCCTCTTCCAGGCGGTCTTCCCCACCCAGGGATCAAACACAGGTCTCCTGCATTGCAGGCAGATTCTTTACCGACTGAGCCACCAGGTAAGCCCAAGAATACTGGACTGGGTAGCCTATCCCTTCTCCACGGGATCTTCCCGACCTAGGAATCGAACCTGGTCTCCTGCATTCCAGGCAGATTCTTTACCAGCTGAGCTACCAGGAAAGCCCGTAAGACCCACACTTCCTCATTATTGGAGCTGCTTCTTTCCTGAGAGCTCTATGTCAGTCCTAACAGAATCTTGTTTGTCTTGCTTCCATCACCTCTACAACCTCAGCACCTGGCATGATACTCTAGACATGGTATGTTATTAATTCTCATTTCTGAAATTAATGCATAAATGGAAACCATTTGAGAAGGCCAATAGAGCTATACATTTTGAAAGAACATCGGAAATTTGCCATTTCTGGTACAACTCCCTTTCTGTTGAGTGGGTAGAGATAGAAACTGGTATCATGTTGGTGCCTCATCGAGCATAGCCACAGTGGAAGCTGAGGGGCAAAGACACTGGTGATTTTAACAAATCATAAGTGTTCTCTCTTCCTTTGGGTTGGAACAAGGACCTTCCTTCAAATAAAGCAAACTTGATGGGTTTCTTCTTGTACGTTTGGAAATGGGTGAAATCAGATCTTACTGTACAAAACAGAATTAGAGTGATCACCAGTGTCTGCTCCAGAATATGTACCAGGAAACTGTGAGCCCATCAGCATCTCAGCATCATAACCCCTCTCTTCATCATTGTCCCAGCCCAGCAAAGGGGCCAAAGACATGCCTAAAAGGGACTGCTGGTGAACTTTCTATTTTACAGCAGTTAATCTTCATCTGGCTTGACTTTCCTTCTCAGTGTTTTGCTTTTGCTCACCATTGTCCCAAGCCTCATCCCCTATCTCCTATCTGTTCCACTTTGGTGTCCAACTGCATCAGTTTCTCCAACTTTTTTTCCTGCTTCCTTCCCCAGCTTCTGTAGATTCTCATCCCCCATACTCTGCACGAGACTGTATCATTCTTGACATACTCACCTTTGTATTCACAGATCAGATGCAACTTCACTCATTCAAGGGACATTTATCAAGTGTCTACAATGTGCCAGGCATCATTCAAGTGCCAGGTACACCTGCTGGAGGCTGAAAAATGCTTCTACATACTAAATCCTACACCCTAACTAATTCTTTAGTTAGTCATAAAGAATTTATGACTGTTACTTTATATAATGAAAGGAAGACTACAGCTGGAACTAAATTAAGAATCTTGAGATGCAATCACATGTATCCTTGAAAGAGGGAGACAGTGGAAGATGCAAGCTGGAAGAAGCATGGAACAGAGTATCCCCTAGTGATGCTGGAAAGAATAAGGCCCCCATTTTGGATTTTTGGCCACCAGAACTATTAAAGAATTATTTCTATTGTCTTAAGCCAAATAATGGTAGTAATTTTTTACAGTAGCATCAAAAAGCTGGTTTCTTCTTGGACTTCCCAAGGCCATTCCTGTGAGTTCCCATAGCACCACATGTTCTCTGCATCAAACAACTTACCATACTGTATATTTAATGCAGTGTTTCCATGTCCTCCACTAGACTATGAACTCCTTGAAAGCAGGGACTGGCACCTTATTCATCTTCATATACCCCCAGCAGTTCGTATGGCATATAATAGGTGTTCCATAAATTTTTGTTGAGTGAATGAATAAATTATCATAGAACATCATAGTGTTATTTACTTTTTTCATAAGGGCTTCACAGGTAGCTCAATGATAAAGGATCTGCCTGCAAATGCAAGGAGACATGGCTCGACCCCTGGGGCAGAAAGAGCTCCTGGAAAAGGAAATGGCAACCCACTCCAGTTTTCTTGCGTGGAGAAAACCACGAACAAAAGAGCCTGGAGAGCTACAGTCCATAAGGTAGCAAAGAGTCAGACGTGACTAATCGACTGAGCATGCACATACACACTCTTCTTGAATGTGAAAACATTCTGTCTCCAATCAGACTGTGAGAAACCACAGCTTTGTATAATTTATGGTGCAAAGCACAGGATGGTGCAGTTCCCAGCTGAGGGATGGCACAGGGGTTTCACATCTCATGATTGGGAAAACCTGCCTGCTTATTCAGTGCAACAGGACACCTTAAACAATTAATGATGTCTGTCATGGATGTGACAGTAAGAAGGGGTGATATGTGGACAGATAGTTTGCCACCCCGACCCAGATTTTGTCCCATAGATAAGATCTCTTTCATCTAAACATGAAACAAATGATGCTCCTGCCCTCCAGAATCTTAGAACTGAAATCTGGCATCTATAATTCATCCAAGGTAGTACTGGCTTCTCATATTCTCAGTTCCTGCTGTGAAAATTGACCAGGGTGTGTGCCTTTCTTTCATTCAACATTTCCCCAGCAGACTCTGTTCTCAGCATTGCGGCTGTACAGTTCCTGCCCTCAGAGAGGGTAAAGACAAGCATGTCTTAGGGTGGTCCAGGTCAGAAGGATGAAAGGGGCCAGAGTGTCAGGATATGAAGGGGTCATGGAGGAGCAAATGTCTTAGGAGAAAGGGAAGACTGAAACCTGTAAGCAAAGACCTTAAATGAACCCTGGGAACTGACTGCTGAAGCGCTGACTGAGGGAGGGGGACGTCTTGCCCACTGTGGCTCGGGAGGAAGTGTGTGTGACTCAGTGGCTCTCCTCCGCCTTCAGCTCCAGGTCCCAGAGGAGGCCTGGGCTGTCTGGCTGATTTTGGAGTGAGCCTGGTAAAAATTTAGCATTTCGGTCACTCCCTGTCCCCTGAGCAGAGCTCCCGGAAGCAGGATCAATAGGGAAACATCAGCAGCAGCTAGAGGATGCTATCAATCTTTTCAACCCTGAGCAGAGCCATTTGGGAGCCGACTGGCAGAGGTTCCTTGGGGTGGGGGTGCTAAGGCAAAGCTTTGGGGTTCCATTCTAATGAGCACTTCTGCTGCTTAAAGCTGTGCTGTTGGAGGGTGAGGGTGGGGACCTGGTGTGGGTGATTCTTTATTCAGACCATGGGGTGAAAACTGATGCCTTAACAGACTGTTATAAAAATGCCCTTTGTGTTCAGCAGGTATTTGCCAAGAACATAATGTACATACGTTAAGGCACTAGGCACTGCCACAAAGGTAAGTGCTCTGTACTATGATCCAAACATTTGCTTCCCCCCAAATTCATACACTGAAGTCTTAATGCCCAGTGGAATTGTATTAGGAGGTGAGAATTTGGGGAGGTGATAGATTGATTTGGGGGAAGAGATTAGGCTAAAGCCCTTATAAGAGACCTAAGAGATCTCCCTCACTCCTTCCATTATGTGAGGACACATGAGAAGTCTGTGGTCCCCAGAGGGCCCTCACCTGACCCTCTGGCACTCTGGTCTTGGACTTCCAGCCCCCAGAACATGAGAAATGGATTCATGTGGTTTATAAGCTTCCTAGTTGGTGGTGTTTTGTTACAGCAGCCCAAACCAACCTTATACCCTACCTTGCTGATGTCATAGAGAGCACTCAGACCATGGAGAAAAATGATCTGTGGTGAACCTTAGCCTGCACCTCAAAAGCTGTGTGATCTCAGGCAAGTCCCATCACTACTCTGAGCTTCAGTTTTGTCATCTGTAAAATGAGGACAATAATAGTACCTCCTAATGTCAACTCACTCCAGTATTCTTGCCTGGAAAATCCCATGGATGGGAGAGCCTGGTAGGCTACATACAGTCCATGGGGTTAAAAAGAGTCGGACACGACTGAGTGACTTCACTACTAGGTAATAATAGTATAGATGTGAGAGCTGGACCATAAAGAAGGCTGAATGCCGAAGAATCGATGCTTTTGAACTGTGGGGTTGGAGAAGACTCTTGAGAGTCCCTTGGACTGCAAGGAGATCAAACCAGTCAATCCTAAAGGAAATCAACCTTGAGTATTCATTAGAAGGACTGATGCTGAAGCTGAAGCTCCAATACTTTGGCCACCTGAATCAAAGAGCTGACATTAGAGAAGACCCTGATATTGGGAAAGATTGAAGGCAGGAAGAGAAGGGGACCACAGAGGATGAGATGGTTGGATGGCATCACCGACTCAATGGACATGAGTTTGAGCAAGCTCTGGGAGATGGTGAAGGACTAGGAAGCCTGGCGTGCTGCAGTCCATGGGGTTGCAAAGAGTTGGACATGACTGAGCAACTGAACAAAAGCAACCATAGTACTTTCATCACCGACCGTGCATTAGGTGGTAAGGGGATTTAGCCAAGTGCTTGGGAAATAATTAATGTTAATTACAAAGAACTTTGGCAGGAGGTGAGGTGGGGGTTGGGAGACAGGAGTTTAAGGCTTGTCCTGGAGGCCAAGAGTAGTTTGCACCACAAAATGAACCGGCCTTGCCTGGAGGACTGTCTCAGAGGCTGAGAGTTGGTCCACTTATGATAAGATTGGAAAGCAGTGGGTAGGGTTAGTATCTGCTGCTCCTTGTTCAATTTTTAGGAGACACTTACTGAGCTAGAGTGAACCAGACAACCTGCTAGGTCCTGGTGGTACAGAGATGACCAAGCATTTCCGGCTGTATCTTAATTTTCATGAGAACAAGGACCATGTCTGAGATCTAGCACCAGAGAGAGCTAGGTAGAGTGAGGTTAGTAGATATTGAATAATTATTTTTTACTGAGAAAAGCAGGTGTTTAATAATGATTCAAATGCAATAATAAAAATAATACCTATCAGAAACCATGCACTGCATGATGGTTCTCCCAAACCTGGCAGTGCCAGTTACCACTTCCCACCCCTACCCACCAGTCATGAATTAGGGCCTGTATCCCTCATCTACACTCACACTTGGCACTATCCAGTTTTCCAATTATTGTTAGTTTAAAATGTATAAAGTGATAGCTCATATTTTTGATTCTGATTTTTCTGATTACTAATACATTCAAGCAAAACTGCAAATGTTTGCTATTCCTTTGGGTTTTCTCTCCTGGAAATTGCCTGTTCTTGTCCTTTGCCCAGTTCTGCTCCTGGGCATCTATTCCAAGTAGATTCTCAAATGTGAAGAGTGGTACACAAGAGCAGTCATTGCTGGTTTTTGCAGTGGTTGGGAATCAGAGGCAGTGTGAACTCACACTTCACTGGGAGAGTTCATTGTTGAAGGTGGGAAAAGCTTATACTGAAGTACTCCGTAGCAACTCTAAGGGAATAACTGGATGCATCAGTTGCAGCACAGACAATTCTTAAAATCATAGAGCTGGGTGATAAAATAAAACAAAATGAGATCTACTGAACAATGCCATTTGTTCAGTTCAGTTCAGTCACTCAGTCATGTCTGACTCTCTGCAACCCCATGAATCACAGCACGCCAGGCCTCCCTGTCCATCACCAACTTCCAGAGTTCACTCAAACTCATGTCCATCGAGTACGTGATGTCATCCAGCCATCTCATCCTCTGTCGTCCCCTTCTCCTTGTGCCCCCAATCCCTCC